>NW_026057586.1:41763293-42136541 GCF_023721935.1 Panthera uncia | reverse complement strand
TTTCTTTCTTTCTTTCTTTCTTTCTTTCTTTCTTTCTTTCTTTCTTTTCTTTCTTCCTTTCACACCCACATAAAACTGTGTTAAACTCTTTAATTGAAAAATACAGCAACAAAATGAATAGTGGTATTTTCTTATTCTGCTTTTTTAAAATATTAAGGCTTACCCTCATTCATGAAATGTTCAGTCTGTATTCTCATGTGAGATTCATGGATGTGTAAGGAAACAGGACAGGCTGTTATGAGTATTTTAAGCAACACGGAGTGCAGGCAAATATACTCATCAAAATAATGAACTGTACAAGCAAATTCACCTAAAAGGCCCAAGGACTTTTTAGGAGGAGAAAAGTACTAGGAAGTTCTGAATAAGCTGAGGCAGGTTTTCTCTGCCCTGCTCTCACCATTGTATCCATTATCCTACATTTCAGCGAAGTGACAATTTTTTTTCTTTCTTTTTCTTTTCTTTCTTTCTTTTTATTTTATTGTCAAGTTAACTCATGTACAGTGTATACAGTGTGCTCTTGGCTTCAGGAGTAGATTCCATGCTTCATCACTTACATACAACACCCAGTGCTCATCCTAACAAGGGCCCTCCTCAATGCCCATCACTCATTTTCCCTGCTCCCCGCCCCCCTCCTGTCAACCGCAGTTTGTTCTCTGTATTTAAGAGTGTCTTATAATTTGCCTCTATCTCTTTTTGTAACTTTTTTTTTCTTTCCCTCTCCCACGGTCTTCTGATAAGTTTCTCAGGATCCACATATGAGTGAAAAGATATGGTATCTGTATTTCTCTGCCTGGCATTTTACTTAGCATAATACTCTCCAGTTCCATCTACATAGCTACAAATGGCCAGATTTCATTCTTTCTCATTGCCAAGTAGTATTCCATGGTGAATATGTATATATATATTATGTATGTGTATATATATTATGTATGTATATATATACATAATACACACACACACACACACACACACACACCACATCTTCTTTATCCATTCATCAGTTGACGGACATTTGGGCTCTTTCCATAATTTGGCTATTGTTGATAGTGTTGCTATAAACATTGGGATACGTGTGCGCCTAAAATCAGCACTCCTGTAAGAAGTGATGATTTTCGGGGTACCTAAGTCAGTTAAGTGTCCAAACTTCAGCTCAGGTCATGATCTTGCAGTTTGTGGGTTCAAGCCCTGCATAGGACTTTGTGCTGACAGCTCAGAGCCTGGAGCCAGCTTAAGATCCTGTGTCTCCCTCTCAATCTGCCCCTTCCTGACTCATGCTCTATATCTCTATCTGTCTCTTAAAAATGAATAAACATTAAATATTTTTAAGAAGTGATAGTTTTCAATACCTACTACCCTGTGGTTAAAAACTGATACATTTGGAAAAAAAATTTTATGTTTATTTATTTTTGAGAGAGAGAGAGTGTGTGCACCAGAGAGGGGAAGAGAGAGGGAGACACAGAATCTGAATGAGGCTCCAGGTTCTGAGCTGTCAGCACAAAGCCCCACGCGGGGCTGGAACTTAGGGACCACAAGATCATGACCTGAGCTGAAATCAGATGCCTCAACCAACTGAGCCAACCAGATGCCCCAAAACTGATACATTTGAAATAGAGTCAAATTTAGTTGTTTTTTTTTTAAGGTTTATTTAGTTTTGAGAGAGAGAGAGAGGCAGAGACAGAGTGTGAGCCAGGCAGGGGCAGAGAGAGAGGGAGACACAGACTCTGAACCAGGCTCCAAGCAGGTTCCAGGCTCTGAGCTGTCAGCACAGAGACCAATGTGGAGGTCAAATGCACAAACTGTGAGATTATGACATGAGCCAAAGTCGGACACTCAACCGACTGAACCACCCAGGTGCCCCATACATTTATTTTATTTTTTATTTTTTATTTACTTATTTCTGAGAGAACCGGAGAGAAGGTATGAGCTGGAGGGAGGGGCAGAGGAAGAGAAAGAGAAAGAGAGAGAGACAGAGACAGAGACAGAGAGAGATTCTTAAGCAAGCCCTGTGCTCAACACGGAGCTCAGTCTCATGACTGTGAGATCATGACCTGAGCCAAAATCAAGAGTTGGACGCTTAACTAAGTCACACAGATGGCCCTATTTTATGTTTTTAAAGTAAACTTAATATTAACTTTTTAAGAGCTCTATGCCTTTGAATCCCTTTCTTTCTTTCTCTCTCTCTACCTCTGCTTCCATCTGTGTCTCTCTTATCTTCCTTCCTTCCCTCCTTTCCTTCTTTACCCTACCATCTCTTCCTTCCTTCCACTAAGGATTTCCTTTGAATATTAAAGGTGAAGGCCCTTGAACTATATATACCTTAAACCATACACTGAACAAAATGTGTACTGACACTTCTCATTAAAAAGGATGGTTGGAAAAGGAGAAGCAAAGGACCATGAGTAGGAAGCATCTGAGAAACACCTCTTGCTCTAGTCTCAGGTATCAGGGAAAGAAACACCAAGTGGAGTGAACCAGATCTGAGAAAACCCTTGCTTTCTTTTCTTGTTTAAGCCAGGGAAAACAACTATTTTGGTGAAGATAAGCCATTATTAATGACAGTGGAGACATTGTGCCAATTCATATTTAAGAAGAGTTATCAAGTTATCCCTCCTTTGAATTTTCTATACACAAAAGTTTCTCTCACTGCCCGTAAGGAGCAAAGAAGAAGAAATAGTGGACATGTGGGATTGGTGAGGCTTCTAGGTCAAATTAAGAAGTTGGCAGCTATATCTCTTTGAGGATCATGACCCCCAGAACAGAAGGATCAAAGCACCTTCAGCAAGAATGAAATCAAGAAAACGACCAAGGAACAAACAACAAAGGAAAATAATCAGTGAATCTCATTAGTAGCAAATTTGGACATGGGAACAATAACATCTGAGAAGAAACAGAAGTCCTCCTTATATACATGAGGTGTGATAATTTTGAATAGTCAGGGAAGCCAACACTGAGATATACTTAGGAGCACAAATATTTATTGGGGGATAACACTAGTAAAAGAGAAAGAGATGAAACAAGATTGAGAAGGGGCAGCCTTTAATGGAGATGATTTAACAAACTCTCCATCAATCCAACAGGGATCTTCAGAGCAAATATAGACAATTAGATCAATGTTGGATAGAAATGACTAGATCTTTGGATGGCCACCTAGCTGTTATTGGCTTTTTATTATTGGATATTATATCCCTGGATACCACTGTCTTTCTTACTAGGGTCCACCGTGTAAACAGTGTGACTTTGGCTCAAAATCTGAGCTAAAGATTGAGGCTCTTGGCTAACTACCTTCTCTGCAGGTAGGCAGTAAGTCCTTTCCTGAGGAGGGATCTGAGTGTTGCATTTTCATGTCTGTCATAACAACATAGCTTTTTTCAAGACCCTCTGACTTTCACGTCTCCCCATCAGTTACTCAAGGGTAAGTCTTATTTAGAGGGAAAAGAATAGTAAGGGTGATGATCTTGAACTCCTTATGCCAAGAAAAACTAACAAAAATTGGGATTACTGACTTCACTTGGAATTGTTGAGATTGGTTTTCCTTTTTAATAAAAATGAGATTCAAGACCTAGGTAGTATGTAATTATAAAGAAATAAGCAGTTAATCTTTGTACACCAATTTTTTCCTATTACAGTAATACCAACTCTATGTATTTTTAAATATACAGAAGACATATATCCAAGAATACTGTGTCATAGATGTTTTAGTTCTTGATTTCTAGATGGATTTAAGTATAGAACTATTAGATTATTTGCTCCAAAGGTGCATGAGCCAACCACTACATGACTTCAGCATTTCTTTTTCAGAGAATTATAAAGCTATATTCTAGAATAAATTGAAATAAACATTAATGAATTATTCTTTCAGTGAATCCCACTAAGTGAGCTGAAAAAAATTAGTGACAACTTCTAAACATGAATAGAATATATCCACTTATAAGTCCCTGATGAAACCAAATAGCCATGCCATGAAAAAATATATAATGCAATTAACACTTTATAGGAAAAAAAATTTTCAGATAAAAATGCAGGTAAGTCAAACCAGATGAAAGAGATTTAATAAAGAAAAACAAAATCAAGTGTAATAGGATTTTCATCATCATTCACTTTCTCAAAGTTTCTCCAGAAACTCCAGATCTAAGAGAGATACAATAGGTAAATACCCCCATAGCATAAGTAAGATGCTAGGCTACCTATACAGATGTTCTACGAGACTGTCCAAGAAGTTGTATGACATTATGGGAGTCCTACCTCCTGGTTTTAAGGAACAAGGAAGAATCAAGCAAAAAGATTCTTTTGCAAGGATTTGTCAGTACATTGTGTCTGTTCCCCTTATCTCCCTGGAAGAGGCAGGAGGAGACTGTTTCTTCTAACCATAAGCCAGGGATAGATCCTTCAAGGGGGTCAAGTACTCAGAGAGTTTTACTTTGGGGGTCATAAAGATGCCATGAGAGGCTACGGCTAAATTGGACTAAGATGCAAAGGAGAGAATGAGGGGAGGTAATGCAATAGGAAAACATTAGGGACAAAGGCACCTGATTAAAGGGGTGACATCATCTGGAGCCATCTTGAGAGGGAATATTTCTAAGAGAACCATCTGAGAATTTAAAAAATGGGAAAAATCACTGATTTCCAAGGAATAGTAGATTCTCAGGGAATAACAGGGCCACCTGGAGAAGACATATTTTGATCTGGGGAATTGTATGTATATGCAAGATACTAACAAGAATATTTACAGGAAAAAAAATCAAAGTTCCCTAAGAGAGAATTAGTTTTATATATTAACACCAGATCATAAACATCACTAGCAAAAAGACTGTTTCATTTTTGTTTTCTTTAATGTTACCTCCCCCATAAGTATGACAGTGAAGAGGTCAGAACAGGAGCTAGGTAATGGGCTAGGAGTTGAGTAAGGGAAATGGAAGAAGTCATTCCCATCCTTCACTGCAGCTTCTAAGACTTGAAGATACCCAACTGGAGAACGGATCTATCTTTTAGTAAAGTGAAGTTTGGAGTCCTAATGGTTATACTGGACACAAATTTAAGGCAAAAAAAATACAAGAGAACATATGTTAAGTGTATAAGAGTTATGGAGAAAGTTATGGATCCTGCTCCAGCTTTGCCAAAGGAAGTTAAACCAGTAGCTCACAAAATACATTAGAGGATCTATAGAAAAAAGATCAATCTTGATTTATGGTTTTGCCTTATTGAATTCAAATCATGTAATAATCTAGATAAAAAAGTTTATATCAATTAAGAAGCAGAAGCAGTTTAAATCAAAGCAGCAAGCATCAATGTTGCAGTAGTAATACTACAGTTGGTTGTGATGAAATTCATACAAATTTCATGGAACCAAGTTTTGCAAAATCTTTTAAGTACTCAATGAAGACAAAAGAGTTTTGTTTGTGGAAACATAACCTGAGGAGCAATCTAATATCTACATAAATTTTTTAAATATGCACATCTCCAAAGGTAAGGGAAACAAAAGAGCAAATGAACTACTGGGACCTCATCAAGATAAAAAGTGAAGGAAACGATCAGCAAAACTAAATATCAACAGACGGAATGGGAGAAGATATTTGCAAATGACATATCGGATAAAGGGCTAGTATCCAAAATCTATTAAGAATTTACCAAAGTCAACACCTGAAAAACAAATAATCCAGTGAAGAAATGGGCAGAAGACATGAATAGACACTTTTCCAAAGAAGACATCAGATGGCTAACAGACACATGAAAAGATACCCAGCATCGCTCATCATCAGGGAAATACAAATCAAAACCACACTGAGATATAACCTCACATCTGTCAGAGTGGCTAAAATTAACAACTCAGGAAACAACAGATGTTGGTGAGGATGTGGAGAAAGGGGAACCCTCTTGCACTGTTGGTGGGAATGCAAACTGGTGCAGCCACTCTGGAAAACAGTGTGGAGATTCCTCAAAAAATTAAAGGTAGAATTACGATACAACCCAGCAATAGCACTACTATGAATATATCCAAAGGATATAGGAGTGGTAATTCATAGGGGCACATGTACCCCAATGTTTATAGCAGTGTTATCAACAATAGCCAAGTTATGGAAAGAGTCCAAATGTCCATCAACTGATGAATGGATAAAGAAGATGTGGTTATATATACAATGGAATACTACTTTACCATGAGAAATAATGAAATGTTGCCATTAGCCATAATGTGGATGGAACTGGAGGTTATTATGCTAAGTGAAATAAGTCAGTCAGAGAAAGACAGATATCATATGTTTTCATTCATATGTGGATCTTGACAAACTTAACAGAAAACCATAGGGGGAAGGCAAGGGGAAAAATGGTTTCAAACAGAGAGGGAAGTAAACCATAAGAGACTCTTAAATACAGACAACAAACTGATGGTTGACAGGGGTGGGGAAAAACGGGTGATGGGCATTGAGGAGGGCCCTTGTTGGGATGAGCACTGGGTGTTGTATGTAAGTGATGAATCACAGGAATCCACTCTTGAAGCCAAGATTACACTGCATGTTAGCTAACTTCACTATATATATATATATAGACAATGATATAATTAATTCATTAAAGGACTGAAAAAAAAAGCATAATAGGACATCTTGAGAATTTTCAGGTAGACTACACAGCAATGAATCATAGAATCTACTCCCAAAGCCAAGAGCACACTGTATATACACTGTATGTTAGCTTACTTTACAATATATCTTAAAAATAAATAAATATAAAAATGTGCCAAATAATGATCATCATGACATCATCTTTCATAAAAAAAAAAATGAGCAGCTGGTTTGCAATCTACGTCCCAGCAGATTACTGTCAGGAAATAAAGAAAGCAGGTGATCCAGGTGTGCTCTCTTGGCATTGTCTTAATGCAAAGGAAATCATAAGTTTATTAAGTAAATTCCAAAATCTCACTGAGATAGAATTGAATGCATGGAAAATGTACAGTGTTCTTTGATAGAAAAAATAATATGCAGATACAAATTTAAATTTTTGTTTTGGACATAGTTCTTCAATATTTTCTTTTTAATTTTTAAATTATCTTTTTATCACTGTATTTACTACTTATATAATTTCTTCACTATTGTAACATTCCATTAACTAGTTTCCTCTTTCATTCTTTGCATAGTTTCAGGAATGACGTTTCTAAAATTTAAATATTATCATATTTATCCCTGTGTAAAACCCTTTAATGACTCTGATTTCTCATGGATAAAAGTTCTGACTCCTGACAAAAGAATTCAGCCTCTCCAGGACCTAATGCTTGACTGCACTTCCCAGCCTATGTGTTGTTCTCATGCACCATGCTGCCCAATGCCTATCAACCAAATTCATTCTGCTCTCTGTCTATAACGAATACTCTGTTTTTTGTTTTTTTGTTTGTTTGTTTGTTTTACTCCATCATCTGCTCAGACAACCTCTCCAGCTCTTTTAGTAATCAGTTCAAAGGTTATTCCTGGTATGAAACTTTACCAGATTCCCTATTTACTTTTATCTCCTACATAAAATAGAACACTTAATGTCTTTGCCTCCCCTGAACTTAATACATGCTTCTTTCGAAGTACCTATGATGCTTTATTACAACTATGCATTTGCATGCCAGTGTTACTCTACCAGTTTTGATTTACTGATATTTGCATCCTCAGGCAAATGATTGACACAAATCAGATTTGTGATAATCTTTGAGTAAATGAATTTGTTGTTGAAGTTTCAACTGCATGGCTACATTGATTAGGCAAATACCAAATATATATCTGAAACTCTGTGCTTAGATCATTTGTTGCCATAATGTAATTACATTTCATAATCATTTTTAAAAGTACCATAAATGGAATGCTGCAGTGAATACTATGATATGCTGTCCAGATCCCCTCTCAGACCCCAGCTTCTGGCAAAAAGCCTTAGACTGTGAGAGTTCTTTATGAATTGTCACTGCTGAAGATAATCTCACCAAAGGTCAAGTGATGTTCCTGGGGCATCCCAGGAAGGCCTAAGTCCTTTGCCATAATTCAGGACAATACTGAGAGGAAAAACATGTTTGAGAGTTCACTTTCAGGTCAGCAGAAACCTTGTATAAGGTAACATTACACCCATTCTCCCTATGACTGATCCTGACTCTTTCCCTTTCTTTACATAGGTGTTCATCTCAAGAAAATAACTGTTATATTTCTCTCATGTTTTTCTCCTTCTCAGAATCTGTTTTCGGAAGATAGATGTGTCATCCTTTGAGCAGCAAAAGTAAGTTATTAGCACAGATATTTCAATTTCTTTTCACTGTAAATGTTGGAGGACATTACATCTTACTAGTGGCTAATATGCAGACTGTCACTGGTTCTCACACTCATACTTGTAACCATGCATCATACATAATATGAGACATAACCTGAGAAGAGTAGGGGTTCCAAACACAGTGGGATTTTATTGAGGTCCTCATTCACTGGTATACCGTTAGCATACTAGGACCTATTTTCCCTTCTATGCTCCCTGTTGGATGAATTTTTAGATTAAATGATATAATTTTAGTTAAACTAACACTTATCAGTTGGAAAGATGACTAACAAAGATACTTGCAGAGAAAATGGGTCGATGATACTAATGACACAAGTAAAAGCAAATAACAGTGAAGTCACAGAGATGTCGTGTCTCTCAAGTCTTGCAAAAGTTTTTATTTATTATTATTTTTTTGCCACTAACCTGGTTAAAACAAGGTATAGTCTAAATAAATGTGTTGAGAATTTAGGCAACTAAATAATACACTACTAAATAATTAATAGGTCAAAGAGAATACCTTACTACCAGAAATCCTTAAGTCCTTATTCCTATAGTAGAAAGTCATACTGAGAAGGTGGCAGATTCACAGATTCACTCGACGTAGACACAAAAAGACCTTTCTCATGTGACTTGCTATTTTTAATTGCTACTATATTATGCCAACCTTAACAAAGTTTCATTTAAGCTCCACCTTTAACTTTCACTCAAGAGTCTGAATAGTTTACAGGCGATTATTAGCAGGTTGCCTCAGAACCTCCACCAAGATTCCATTCTCATAACTTCTCCCATTAATTTTTGTGAAGTTGTGATTAATACTCCCTTAAGCACGATTTTCATATTGCTAAGGACACTGAAGTGAGTGTGCATATTACCTAACATAAAACCTAAAATTCCCAAACCATACCACAAAGCTTCTCTGCTTCAACCACTTCCTATACAATGTAAACAAACATATTTCTGTCAACTAAGCTAACCATTTGCCCTCTGCTTTACCCTGTTACCATCCTATCCAATGTTTTCTTGTTGTTTTCACCATATCAATGTATTTATTTTTATGTTGTATTCACTCTTCCCTATGCCTTTATACAAATGTAGAGTCATTGTATCTTTTCTTTCAAATAAAAATGTAAATACAGAACAACAACTCAAAGTATTGAAAATATAAGGCCTTAAATTATTTTTTATGATAAAATGTGGCCTATTTTGGCCATCATTCTGAAAGTGACAAATTCCTAAAGCTATAACTTCTAGTGGGAAAAAATAAATGCAGCATATTCAGCTACAAGTTTAGAAAGAAACTTTATCACCATTTATTAGGCTCATATTTTTTCAAAAGTACATAGTCACTTGGAAGAGTGATGTTGAGGAATACTATACTTAATGCCATGTGCTATTTGAAGACATTATTTCACCCAATCAATAGTCATTGATATTAATTTCATTTTGATATGAAAATTAAATATAATTTACATGTATATTTAAAAAATATTTTGCATTAGAACAAAAAATGTCCTAAATATATTACAAAGCAAAGTAATCAGAAAGCTCATCTTAATAAAAACAAGAGATAAAAGTGTACATCTTTAGATTTTCTCATTTGTTAAAAAGTTAACTTTGATATAAATGTGTATGCTTTTTTTCTGTTTTGAATATTCACTTTAAAAATAAGGGCTGTATTCTACTTGTTTATGCAAGACATTATGTTTTAATGTAACAAAATATAAGCTAAAATGTGTCTGAAAAAAAGGTCTCTGAATATAGAAATTGAACATTGGATGGAGGCCTTCTAAGTCATAGTGTACCTATATTGCCTTTAAGGCAGCATAAAGAAAGTGCATTTTGATATATATCTTTAATATTCTTTTTATTGAAGTGAGAGACAGTATAAGAAAGTAACTTCTAGTTTCTTGGAACAATGTATTCCCAGATTATTCTATGTGTAGACATCCTTGTTACTTTTAACATTCCCTTTACACCAATAACCCTTTACTTGGAACCATAAAACAAATATTCAAAATCATAGAGGAGAGAAAATGCACATGTTACCATGTTTTAATTAAATATTTATTTCATTTTAACAAGTTAATATTTTTTAGAATTAGTGTAGTTACAGTGTATTTCTGAAAATAGAAGTTATACGATTTAATAACTATGTAGAAATAGATATGAAATAAATCTTTATATATAAACTTTTTGTAGACTCTAACTCTAAAGTTCTCTTTTGTCCAGGAAAAGAGCAGGACACAGGATGAAAAGCAAGAGATGGCTAATGTCTGCAAAATACAAGAGCCCCGAATAACCATCCTTGCCGGTATTTATTAAGATCAGAAAGCTTACAAATGTGATAGGCGTGCACAAAGAGACAGAGAAACTGTAAACATTAACTCATGGGCATAAGGGAAAAGGGGGTTTTGAAGATATACAGTGTTTGGGGTTTGGGCCAATATAAAACAAAATCCTGGCGCCTGGCAGATGGGCAGGTGGTTGTTAATGGCAGACAGGAGGCGTCGTGTCTGTTTATTTTAGCTAGTCTAAGGGATAAGACAGATAGAACAAATAACCTCAGGGTTAACAAGGCACCTTTTCTTTTGTTAATCAGCTCCACTCTGGGCAGCATCACCCCCAGAGCAGCGGTCTATAGCTCTATTTATCTGTTTACCTAACTTGGTCCTTTCCTCCTTAAATTCAGCTTTCTCTTATAGTACTAAATTAGGAGGTGCTTCTGCCCTGAACGCCTAATCTTGCTTACTTCATATACCTTTGTATTGGGTGCCTTTTCACCCTTCTCTATTCTGAGGCCCTTTGTCCCTCCATCTCTAATCTGGGGGCTCTGCACCCCCTCTCTGTGCTGGGTTCCTTTGAACCCCCTCTCTATTCTGGGGTGCCTTTGCACCCCCTATTCTGGGGTCCTAATCTTGTTTACCCAAACTCAGATGTGAGCATCCTATGGCTTTGTGCTTCTTTATGCCTTGTTAATCCATTGGTATAAGCCCAGGGAATTCCTAAGCTTATTCCCCACATAAACTATCATAAAATCTACATAAAATTATACTAACTTAGGTAGAGTATATCAACTTTTAACATATTATGATAATTTAGAGCATTTTATTAGGTGAACATTGTCAAACTGAACTTAAGTTAAAAGTCTCTCCTAGGACATGTAACTAGCCATTATGTATGTCATTAGCCAATATTTCTTCTAAAGTTCATCCGTATCATTTGCATCCTCATTATTTCATTTTCTTTTTATCCATTTCCTAAATTTGTCTCATTTTAAGACTTTATCTCTTTGAGCACATACTTAAATATATGTCTTAATGATATTTTATACATAATAAAATCTATTTTTAATGTTAGCAAATATAAACTGCAGCATTGAAACATAACTTATAAAATGTTATCATTTTTATTAAGGCCACCAAAGATTTCTATTTTAATGTGTGTTTATAGATTTGTTAACAATATGAGTATCATTACCATCTTATTCCAAATGTTTTCAAAATCATTTAGTGATATACTTTCCAGATGGTCTTATAGAGAGCTGTTAAAGCAGTATTTCGTCTTAATGTTAAAATTCTTATATAATAATAAGTTGATTACATTGTTTAAGTGGTTTTGATATGTTCAGAGGAAGACTTCTATGTAATCACTTAGTAAGTTTAAAAAGAGAGAGAGAATAATCCATGGCAAAAATCATATAATGTTGTTAATTTCAATATCTCATCCAAACAGGTTTTAGGTTCTCTTCTGGCGCCTATGTTAGAGATTTGTAAATAACTCATCATAATGTAGTTAGAGGCATAAAACCTGAATAAATTGGATATAAGCATTTCAACAATTAACCCTATCTTCATCTTCTTAAAACAATTACAGCATTAAATATAAGAAAATAATGTGCTTTTCCTTCTCAGTGCCAAATTCATCAGACAGACATGTCTTCAGTTGCTTCTGTCTCTATATAATTAAGAATTTATGATTCAAATATATGTTTGAAGGCTTATGGCTATCTATATACATATAAGCACATACACACTATAAGCTAGTGATTAGATAGATAGATAGATAGATAGATAGATAGATAGATATCAATGGCTATATTCTGCCACTCAGAATCAAAAAAGTCTAATATCTACAGTTGATTTACATATTACCATAAGTAAATTCAGAAATATGAATCTTTAATCAAAGCATATACACGATATATGCTAAAACCCACTGAAAATGACTTGATTTTTCATTAGTCAAGATAATCACAGATCAACTGTCATACACAATGCAAGATGGTAATATATTTGTTTAAACATTTACGTAACATAATTGCTTTCAAATACTTGGTAGTAGTTTAACTGAAGCAGTTAATTTTGGGAAAAAATTTTCTTCTCTATTGCATCCATGTGAAAACATTTATTTTAAGTCTGCCTGTATTTTTCCAGTGTGTCCAGGGAATCAATTTTCCAAAAGAGCAAGGTTATTCTTTGTTTTGTTTGTTTGTTTGTTTGTTTGTTTGTTTGTTTTAATGGAATCTGAGACTAAAAACATTTCTCTATGACTCTTCCATTAAACCAACCCTGTTAGTCATATGCCCTTTCTTTGTATGTATACACAGATTGACAATTCTCTAGACAAATCCATTCTCTTATTTCCTTTCCTTTTGTTACTTTTAATTGTGGCATTTGATTTTTCTTGTAAAGATAACTGTCCCAATTCCAATAAGCATCTTTCTGCAGGCTTACCAGTGTTCACATTTGTCTCCAGATTATTAACTCAGAAAATCATTTGGACAAATTTAGACCTCTAGAGATTAGTTCAGGTCATCTCCTTCTGTATTAGTTTTCTTAAGCAACTTGTCCACTGAGAGTTATTTCTGAGACAGAGATTTGGCTATGGCTTTACTATCACGTGTGTGTGTGTGTGTGTGTGTGTGTGTGTGTGTGTGTGTGTTTGTGTGTCTCTATCTATCTCTATCTCTCTCTATCTCTATCTCTATCTATATTTGACTATACTCTGAAGGACCTCAATGATATTTTTCCCTTAGAATAAATTTTAGAGAAAATGCAATGTACTTCAGAACACTGTCAAGTCTTTAAAATGGAATGTTTCCATTTAAAGTTAAAATTTGCTAAACACTGAATGTGATTCATTAAAATGATATAATTTTAACTTTGTTCATTTTGATGGGAATGTAGAAAATATTGCCCTATGCCAGTGCAGGTTTAAAATCTAAATTCATGCATACACTTCACATAGTTTCCTTTGCATTCTTACCATACCACCAGCATCACAGAAAGACAATAAAAGCACAGTAAGCGTTTGAACTATTATCAGAAGGAGATAGGGACACTGTCCACAAAGGTACTATTCTGAGAATGAAGACAACCTAGCTCTAATTCTGACTGTACCAGTGATTAGCTCTGGGTCTTTAGAGAACTCAGTAAGCAGAGGATCCTGAAGAAAAATGATCTCTAAAGCTGTCCTAAGTACATCATTCAATATTTCAGAGTTTTAGAACACATGCATTTGCAAAAGGAGAAGACCCAACAGTAAAGTAACTAGCTAGATATGTAATATAAATATTTCAATCATATTCTAGTTTAGACTTCTAGTATCAGCCACTTCAAGTTCCACCAAAGGTAAAGTATCTATTCCATATTTTTCCAAAAATACTACAATGTTAAAAACCTAAGTATATTTCTTTCTCTTAATTTTAGATTCTGTCTTCTTAGCATATTCAAGCAAAAATAAAAGTATTCCAGAACTTCTAAAATATTTATTTTATTAAACACACTACATATGTGTCAATTCTGACTTTTGCACTAGTGCTTGAATCAGTTATTTTTAAATTTTTTTTAACATTTATTTATTTTTGAGACAGAGAGAGACAGAGCACGAATGGGGGAGGCGCAGAGAGAGAGGGAGACACAGAATCGGAAGCAGGCTCCAGGCTCTGAGCCATCAGCCCAGAGCCTGACGCGGGGCTCGAACTCATGGACCGCGAGATCGTGACCCAAGCTGAAGTCGGAGGCTCAACCGACTGAGCCACCCAGGCGCCCTGAATCAGTCATTTTTTAAACCAGAAATGACATCTGTTACACTGTTACATTGTGAGGTAAAGTTTTCCTCACAATAATAAAATGTAGGTCTTCTTACTAATTGGTGAAGTCGATACTCAATTGAAATTTATGGATTTACTAATGTTCTAAGAAAAATGTATTTTTTATTGCCATGAATTGAAAGGATTTAAACATTCATAAACTAAAAATTCCTCTTAAAGCAACTAATACATTTTACTGACAAGTTTGACTTAATTCTTTCTTTGTCTCTGAAGAGGACTGACTGAATATTTGTATATAACAACTGAGCACACACCATATTTTTTGCGGGTTAAAAAAAAAACTTCAAAGTAATAATTTTCCATCAATCCTGTTTATTAATGCAGCATAATACATTTTATAAAATTATATAATTCCTATACTGATATTTTTAAAGTGAATATTTTGAAATAGGAGATATACTATGGGGTATACATAGATAAAATATTCAAGAGAATTCACCTTCTTAGGTCTAAGAACAGTGCCATAGATAGGGATCCTCTCTAAATATCACATTACTTTCTTATTCCATTGGTAAGGAATATGAATTACATTTTGTGAAGTATATTCAATTTTCTGAGTTTCTATTTAGACAAGTGGTTATTGTTGGAAAAAAAAATAAAGATAGAACATCGATAACATTTCTCCCTGAAACTTATCCCCTTACTGGTCTGCTGTAAGGAACAAGAATAAACAATAGTCTTTTCTTCTTTTTGGTCCATAAGTAGGATACCCAGAAATCTAGGTAAAAGTTCATTAATCAAGTTTTTCTGAACCTTCCCACTTTTGAAGAAATTCTCTGTTTAAAGCCTGGAAAAGTGTTTAATGATAGCTCTCATTATCTCTCACTATGGTATCCTGTATAACTTTAGTGTAGTCTAATAATCATTGTCTGGTAGTTGAAAAGGGAATTCTGACATATATATATATATATATATATATATATATATATATATATATTTTGAATTTGGTGGATTCAAGTAAGGCAGAAAATGTATTTTTACTATGCCATCTGTGATGCCATGGTTCTCATAATTTTTTTTTAATTTTTATTTATTTTTAAGTTTATTTATTTTGAGAGAGAGAGAGAGAGAGAGAGTGTGTGTGTGTGTGTGTGTGTGTGTGTGAGTGGGGGAAGGGCAGAGAGATAGAAGGAGAGAGAGAAAATCTAAACAGGCTCCATGCTGTCAGTGCAGAGCCACCCTATGTGGGGTTCAAACCCACAGACCATGAGATCATGACCTGAGCTGAAACCGAGAGTCCTATGTTTAACCGACTGAGCCACTCAGGCACCCCTCTCATCATTATACTTAATGTCAAATAATTGAACCACCATCACTGAAGCCAGGAATAAGACATAGAAGTCTATTAGCACTCCACTAATTCATCCAGTCATTCAGGTAACAAAAATGTATTCTGTGGAATGTAGTTTCCTTATTCTATAGTGCTGTTTGGGAAATTCTGGAACTACAAAAACAAGACAGGTAATTCATTTTAAAAGCTTAATTTTGGAATCAGGTGCCAAAATACCATTTGTAGATGATTTAGTCATCTATCTACAAAACTCAAAGAATTAATAAAGCACTATTATAAATGTTCAGAAAGTTTAAAATGACAATTCAAAATCAGCAATATTAAAAATTTTTATTCGTAAAATTATATCTTAATTATGTTTTCTCTTTATTTTTATATATTTTTTGGATCTTTTATATAATGGAGAATTTCAAAATACATAAAATTAGGCTATAGTAAATCTCTATCTACATCAAAGTAAAATCTGTTCTGTCCCACTTATGCCCCCACATATCCTCTCCCCACATTATGAGGGAGTTTATCTGTTTAATCATGAAAATTTCAGTATGTATTTCTAAAGAAGTACTCCTTTTAATTAACTGAACTGCAAATAGGGTTATCACACCTGAAGAAATAACAATACTTCCTCAATAAACTAAACATTTAGTTAGTCAAATTCTCATTCCCATAAATATTCAAAATCAGAAAATATTTCAAAATATTTCAAATATCTCTTTTCTATAATGAACATAATTTTATATTAACTTTAACCTTCATTTTTTTCTATATATCCCCCTACAAGTCTACTTGTTACTCAGATATTTTCCTCTATAATGTAATTTAAAAACTGTAACTTAAGTAACTATTCAATATATAAAAAGCAATTGACTACAATTGACTACAATAATACTACAAAAACTGCAGGAAATATTTTGTAAGGAAAAGATGACCAAGTCATAGATTTTAGTGATTTTAGCCTCTAAAATATAGATACACACACACACACACACACACACACACACACACACACACACATTATTTATGATTGCTACAGTAACAACTTGGGGCAAGGCCTTCCAACTGATTTTCAGAGTATACTGTCCTAATTTACAATTTCTTTGGCATCCATATAACTCTTTCTGGAACTTCTTCCAGAGGTTTTTGCTGCTTCTCATTCCCAAGTGATAGACACAAAAATTTGTTTTTTCTGGAGCTAGAAATGTATGACTGTAATAGTACAGTACTTCCAAAAGCCATATTCAGAGAAAGAAGATATTGATGCAAATAGAGGTGTACATCTTGTGCTGAGCTTTGGAGCATTTAGGATTTGAAAGTACTCTTCCTTATGATGTCTGTGATGTTAGGTTTCAGATGCAGAAAACTGATATACAACGTGTTTTACAACCTACTCGAGGCTGCAATTGACAGAGTAAATTTAGTCCATCCTCCTAAATAGTTTGAATTACATTTTCTATTTACATTTTTTTCATATTTCCTATCAAGGGCAAACTATCTATGAGTTGTTAGTTTGGGCCCCCACTCCTGGAAACAGAAGAACTAGGCTTTATTTCCATTAAATGTGCACTGAGTATGGATAATAAATAAGGCATTATTTTTTTTCTATACAGCTGTGTGTGACATAATATCGTTAGTGACATAGGAGATACTCATAAAAATGTATAATAATACAGGGTTCTGCATAATAAATATATCTAAACTGGTTTGACATTTCAAAAAAATTAAACAACATTGATAATATTTAAAAAATTAAAGACTTTATGTTTTAAAGTTAATATATAGAGTGTACTGATTTAATGATTTTTCAATAAATATTATTAAAACATTGCGTTTTTTTCATTGAGGTAGTAACAATTCCCTGAAAGTGGATTTTAGCTTACTTATTGCCCAATGAGTTGCAGTTTTGTTGCTCAAAATGATAATCATGTGCAGCATTTACTAGATGTTTAAATATCCACATATAGATTATTAAACATTTTTAGGGTCCACTTAGTGTTACGAAGCTTAGTCCTTGTTAGAATTTCACAATCACATTGAAAGGCAAATAAACAAATACAACTAATAGTATAAATCAGTAAATTATACATTCATGACATATATACCGGATTTGGGGAGTGAACATACTTGAGGGAATTTAAAGGACAGAGTTGATAGTGCTTGCTATTGTCATAAAGTTTTAAAGAGGAGATGATCCATAAATAAATTCTTAAAATATAAAAAAAAACCCATAGGGAAATACACTAAGTTCTCAAGCATATTTATGAATTAGAGACTTTCAAAACAATGTATAACATCATCAGATAATACAGGAAACATACATCTTTTGAAGCATATTCTTCCATTCCTGCTTTTACTGAAAACCTGTTTTTCCCGTGGCAAAAGTGTAATTCATGCTCTAGTGAATCCCCTCTCTAGCAATGTTAAATAGTGAAGAGCTCAAAATGACTTTAGGAATTTTTTTCTTATTAATTCTCACATTCCCATAAGGCAGATGGAAAGAATTACTATCCTCATTAAATAAACTGATAAGCTAGGAAACTAAGTATTTGAATGGATACAAAGAGCACAAGGCTACAAAGATCTTTGTAGTATTGAAAATATCCAATCTGACCAATCCTCTAACCACAGTACTTCTAACTTTATGACTTTATGTTGACTTTTTTACTCTATCAAATGTTTGCCAGTAAATATTCACTGAGTGACCAGATTCAAAACCTGTTCCTAACCCCAGTTCTTTTCTCCTCTTTCCCCATCTCCACTGATTCCATGATTTCCTCAAACCAGTATCTTATCCATTCCCACTGCCACCATCTTCACAATTCCATATCCAAACTGCCTTAACAGTCTCCCAACCAATCTATGTTATGACAGACCCTATTCCAAATATTCCAATATGCACACATTAAATTTTCTCCAAAAGCACCACTTTAAGAATTGTAATAACATATGTACAAATAAATTCAATATATTTAAAATTTAAGGGATTTCCTAGCACCTGGGTGGCTCAGTTGGCTGAGCATCTGTCTCTTGATTTGGGCTCAGGTCATGATCTCAGGGCCATGGGATCGAGCCCTAAATCAGGCTGCATGCTCTCTCTCTCTCTGTCTCTCTCTCTCTCTGTCTCTCTCTCTGTCTCTCTCTCTCTCTCTCTCTGTCTCTCTCTCTCTCCTCCTCCTCCTCTGCCCCTCTACCCCTCTCCCCTGCTCATGTTCTTTCTCTCTCTCTCTCTCAAATAAAAAAGTAAAATTTATAAAAAAGAATTTAAGGATTTTGCTCCTCTGATTACAAGTACAGTGGTGTCACCTTGTGCATACCTTTAAATTATAGAACTGTACTATTTGTCATGAAGAAACCAAAAGGAAAAATTAATTTAATAGCCATGGGAAAACCCCTGCTGTTCTACTCAGAGAGCTTATGCCTAAGAATGATTACAAGGAGGGCGACTTTTGTCTTTCCAATTCTCAGTGTTCTCAGTTCCATCGTGCCTTTTTTTTTTTTTCGGGCAAAAGCATATCTCAATAGGAAACCAAATTCCAAAGTTTTAATAAATGTGTTTCTAAAGCATACCCTCTAAACCAATGCCAGCCATTTTATTAGAAGTCCCACTGTAGAAAGAGCTGTCAGGGTACCTGGGTGGCTCAGTCGGTTAAGTGTCCGACTTCAGCTCAGATCATGATCTCATAGTTTGCTTGGTGAGTCCCAGCCCCACGTTGGGCTCTGTGATGACAGCTCAGAGCCTAGAACCTGCTTCATTTCTGTGTCTCCCTCTCTCTGCCCTCCCCACTCACACTCTGTCAATCTCTCTCTCAAAAATAAACATTAAAAATTTTTAAAAAAAGAAAGAGTTGTCAAGGATCATTTCTTTTAATAAAGTTTTTATAATAGTTTCAGCATTACAGAAAACTTGTGGAGGTAGTGCAGAAGAGTTCTAATATATGCCTTACACCCCATACACAGTTTCTACTATTGTTAACATGCTACGTTAGTATGGTACTTTGGTCACAATTAAAGAATCAATACTGGTATATTAGTATTAACTAAAGTCAATATGGTATTCAGATTCTTTTAGTTCTTACTCAATGTCTTTGTATTGGTCCAAGATCCCATCCAGGATACCATGTTATATTTAGTTGTTATATCTCCTTAGGGTCCTCTTGGCTGTGATAATTCCTCAGACTTTCTTTGTTTTTAATGACTTTGACAGTTGAGGAGTACTAGTTAGGTGTTTTGTGAAATGTTTCTCAACTCAGATTTGTCTGATAATTTTCTATGATTGGACTAGGATTATTTTTTAAGGGACTGGAAAAAGTGTAAAGACCACAGAAGTAAAGGTAACGTGTTATTTCATTACGTTTTCCTTTTATTATTATTTTTTTCATAAGAACACTGAAATTCTCTTAGAAAATTTAAATTATTCAGTACATTCTTATATAGTTACCATGTTAAACATTAGGTCCTCAGACTTTATTCATTTTATAACTGGAAGTTTGTATAAAGGGTAATTTTTCATATGCTATTTTTTGTTTCATACAACTTTAGAAGCCTAATATCAGTACAAGAGGAAACCACACTATATTTCCAACTAATCATATTGGAAATCTCACTTTAAGCCACTCTGGTTAGCATATATATACATTTTCAGAATTGCAGTGTTGAAGATATAGTGGTTCACAAGGAGAATATTATGGTTCAACATAACTTTTTCACTTTATTTATGTATAAGTGAAAATTATAAAACTTATGTAGAAGTAGCATTTTTTTTACAATTGAGGAAGTAAATTGTCTTTTGCAACATTGAAAGAAGTCATGATATGTAAATAATCATTAAAAGATTATAGCTCCAATCTTACCTATTTATAAGTATCCTGAGTTTGTAGTAAATGTCCATTCCTAGTTCCCACCCTCAAAGATCTCAATACAGAATAACAGTGTGCTGCTCAAGAACATACAATTTAACAAGAATTACGTGTAATTCTGATTGTTCAGCATATCATATTTGAGAAACAATCTTGTCAAAAAGACAGCTAAATCCCCCCAGTGTCTAACACCTATTCTTCTAGTGATTATCTGTGCTGTTCTCTGTCTCTGTATGGTTATTATTTTTCTTTTTGTCAGCTTTGTTATAGCAGCTTAGCTAATACTTTAATAACAATTTTCAGGAATTGGACCAATTCCTTCCAATAGTCATATAATGCATATTTATTAATATTTCAGTATTAGAGTGACCATATATCCTATCCTGACCAGAACTCTCTTTTCTTTAGATGTGGTCTGGTTGAAATGATAAATTAGATAGCCACTTTAGTTTTAAGGGACTTGGCCTGCTCAATGATATATCAGAATCTTAAAAGGCTTCTCCTGAAAGTTAAATTCCAATTCAGGTAGAGTTCAAAATCATGTTGACTTTATAAACTTTGATTAAACAGAAGGATTGAACACTCTACACTAATGTTATTATACTATTATGTACATGTAATATAATAGTCATTATTTGATTAGAGGGTAAAAAAGATAAATAGACATATCTAGTCTAAGATGATTTATTTCTTTTTATTTCTATTTAAATCATTTCACAGCCTCTCCAATTTCCTCTGGCATCTAGAAATTAATGAGCCAGGAATTCTACAGCCCATTGGCAAGTGCCTATCACTCTTCCAAATTTCTGAATAAGTGGAATGATTCATTCATTTAAATTTATTGCCCTGGGAATATCAGAGGTGACATACTTTTCTCAATACTGATTTACATTGAGAAGAAAATAAAAATTCTGACTATTTTAATTAGGCGAATGCACCACTAAATCCAAGACCTTTTCCCTTGCAAATTCTTTAAGAAGTCAAATTGCTCAGCCTATTTGTTGTTGTTGTTGTTTGTTGGTTTGTTTCTGTTTGGTGGCATAAATTTTTGCCATACTTTTCCTTGCCTTAATGGGGTAGATGTCCCTAGAGATTGCTGCCTTGGAAACTGATTACTCTCTAGTCATTGAAGCTCTTTACTGACATTGCAGAAAAGTGGTCCAGATCTCTTCATTAGCCTTCAGATGGGAAGCTTTAGATAAGCACAACTAAACAACTCTAACACCATCCTCAGGGCGTATTAACAATACAAGCTTTCATAGCATTTCCGGACTAATATTTTCTTCACTCAGATATGTTTTTATTACAGAAATCTGCAGGACTATATACACCTGTCTTAATAATACTCAAAACTGCTAATGTAGGTCCTGAGAATATTACATAATTGGAACTTGTTATCAGTAACTTCTTCCTACATTTTTTGGTGATTGAAAGTGATGTGACTTTAAAGAGATGTACCAAGTTGATTCACTCTTCTTTTTCTGTAAATCACACTCAAACCAGAAGTATGATCTTTGATTTAAGAATTTTCATTTAATTACTACATTCCAGTCTGTTGTTTTAAGTTTAAAAAAAAAAACACTTAGGATGTATGTATGTATGTATGTATGTATGTATTTAATTTGTCTAAAGCCTGCTAATTATCAACAGGATATACCAGTACCAGTGTTCTCACATAACTGCACCTATCCTACCAAACTAAATTTAAGACATTGAAATATTAGTATAGTTACACTACTTAAAATTCCAGCTAAATATAAGCATGTACATATTATGTCCCGTAGACTTTTCTATTCTCTCCAAATTAATAAAGATAGATATCTAAAAAGGAGTAATGTTCTACAAAATTGTCATTGGTTCATTCCATATGTATTATCACTCTGAGTACCAATATCCACCCTTCCTTTACTTCTTATTCAAATTGGAGAAATGACAAGTTTTATGTGCAATTACTATTCTTTTTCCCAAGGTGAATTCAATCACAACAAGGAGGGGAAAAAGAAGTATTGACATAATTCAATTTCATTTCTATTCATCTTTATGTCTCATTAGGTTTATAGTCCTAATATATTTTAGATCAAAATAAGATGTCAGAAGTAATTTCAGTGACTCTTTATATTTACTTTAAACTTATTTTCTTCTATGTCTTTTTCTCAATGCAATTATATGATAAAGTGAGTAATAGAAAAATAAAAACTAAAATTTACTTAGAAGACATGAATAGCAAAACATATATATAACTTGCTTTTCAAAGTAATTAAACTTATTTTTATTGAGTACTTTCTAGTTCAAGGCACTAACTATAGTAAAACATATGTTATTACAAGAGAAACTGTGACTAGCATATAAATACTAGGAGAAAGAGGAGAGTTAAATCATATTGGAATCTGTGAGAATATGTTCTGGAACATATTCCAGAATTTTCTAGGTTTGGAAGTATAAACATGCCAGATACAAATGTGGAAACTGCTTGAAGAAAACCACCTTATGCAGCAAGATGTCTCCAGAGAATGGTTCAGTGCTAAGCAGCGCTACCCCCAGGCAAGGCACTGATAGATAATGTAGGAGAGATGCCTGAAATGGATTTGAGTGAGTATTCTATTTTTTTTTAACCAAAGTATAGACATAATCACAGATGTAATATGTATTTGAAGAAAAAGAAGTCTGGAATTCACCTAATCCAAACTATCACGCTCGAGAAGAAGACAAGGCAGATTAATTGATGTACCCTATAATTCACTTCTAGTGAGTGACAAATTTCTATTTTACCTAAAGCACCTTATATAGGGCAGATATAGTATACATATCTAAAGAATATTTTTATTTAAGTGGATTTTGTCCCAAATTTACTTTCTCAAACTGTCCTTCCCATTTCATATTTTTTGGGATGATACATTTTTTGTTATGGTAAAACATATATAACAGAAAATTTTCTATTTGGGCAGATTTAGTGGTGTTAAGGTCATTCACATTGCTGTGAACCATCATCATAATCTGTCTGTAGATTTTTTCATCTACTCAAACTGAAAATCCATTCTATACCCATTAAATAATAACTCTCCATTTGTTCCAGAGCCTGGAAACCACCATTCTGTATTCTCTCTCTAGGAATTTGACTAATCTGAGTACCTCACATAAATGGAATTAAGTATTACTTGTCCTTTTTAACTTCCTTATTTAATTTAGTATAAAGTCTTAAAGGTCCATCCATGTTGCAGTATGTCAAAATTCCCTTTCTTTTTAAGGCTGAATACCATTGTATTGTAAGAACTTATTAAATTTTATTTATTTTTTCAGTCATCTATGGATCCTTGGGTTCCTTCCATCTTTTGGGTATTGTGAATAATACTGCTATGAACATGAGTGTAGAAATATTGTTCAATCTCTGCTCTCAATTCATGCCATCTTATTTTGTTCATTGTCATCTTTGATAATCTTAGTTCCTATTTCTCATTACTCTTCTGATCACCAAAGATCTTTACTATGACTCAGCTTCATCGTAACTATCAGCTCTGTGAAGACTACTTTAACCACAATAGAATCTTAGACTGACACAAAGCACACATAGTAATTGATACCCATATCATTAACCAGACCCATTATATCAAATTCTGCAGGCAAACTCAATAGATAGCAACATACAGCTCTATCATCAATATAAATATACTAAACGCTCCTTAGAAATCACATTCAATAGAGTTACCCCAGTCATGCATTAATTAACCTGTGATTTGGTAGTTTTATGTTCCATGGGTTAAACTTTTACCAATGGAAGTTAGAGACCAGAAGGATCCAACAGGTAATGTGCCCACCCTGACTCTTTCTGATCAAATGTTCTCTTTCACAGTGATTCCATATAGTTTCTATATGTATGTTTCAAATGTCCAATTAATAACCAATTATTTCTTGAGAAGTTGCAGGCAACTCTAATATATTCAACCTTGTATTTGTTTTCCTCCTTCCCAGATTCACTTCCCATTTTCCATCACTCTCACCAGCATCGGGGCTCTTACTACCCTTAAACCAGTAGGCAATAATCTTCAAAATCCTATACAGAATATCTACTTCAAGTCTACACCAAGAACCAAATACAAGAGCCCTAAATTCCTGAAAAACAGAGCCATAAGTAATGTTTTATTTAATGGGTTTATTATGCATTTTATGTTGTTAACAAAACAAGAACATTTTTTAAATACATGTTTCCCCACATGTCTCCTGTGGTTTCCACCCATTTGTGATTCAGTCTATACTCTACAGAGTATATTCTGTGTTCCTCTGCTTCTTGTTTCTTTTTCTAAGGATTCAAAAACTTGAGAATGACTTACAGTTTTTAGTCTATATTGGCACTGAATCACTTTCCGGAATGGATTATGTAGCCTTGCAGTTTGCAACTCTCAAGATACCCATCCACCTATGTTAGTTTCTCCTTCAAACAGCTCACTTGTAGAATGCACTGGTGTGTACCAACCCTTTCAGAAGTTTTAGGATGATGTAGATTTTACACTGCTATCCAGGTTGGCACCATTACTTCATGTAAATAATCTCTGTTTCCTGATTTTTCAAGTCTCTACCTTTTTGGATTTTGTCAGAAACACACATTTCTTGATATTATTTTGCAGAAGATCAGCTCTCCAAAAACCTTCTTATTCTAAAGTATCTTCCTGAACTGGGTCTCCTGAACATGCCCTGCTAACCAACAGGTTACCTACCTACCTTCAGTGCAGTGACTGCACTGAACTTGCAGAGATTTCTAAATTCCTCTATTCCTTTCTTCCTCTCAAACTGTCTTTAGTAAGTCCAAATAGGAGAGTATTAGTTGATTTCCACAATGATTTTAAATATGTCTCTTCTGTTACAAAAACATACTTGGGCACAGTTTTGGTTCACATGTGTTTTCTCCCCTACACCCATGCATATGTGTATAGTTATAACTGATGTGGTCATTGTGAAAGATCTCTCAGTTTGGTTTGTTCTGTTAGCTAGTTTCCTTCTCTACACATCTAGTCCATTATTGTGGCTCCTGGACAGAAAGGGGATTGACAAGTATATTATCTCACAAAGGAGATGGATATGACATAGGGAATATTCAGACATGAAGAGCAAGGTGAAATCTCAGGCAGGCATGGAGTCAGAGAATGAGACTATTGCGATAAGAGTTTACCTCACTAAGGATTCCTAAGGCAGGAACATTGCCCCTTTTCCACTGCCTCTTTTTCCTTCAGTGTCAAGAGATCATGTAAGGCTCTCATGCAAGCCATCTTAGAGAAGAGGGAGAGGAAATGATCTTAATCTAAAATTATCTTTTATAATTTATGAGATCAACAATTATTTGAAAATACTATTTTTGTTTCATTTTATTTATTGCCTAGAAGTTTGACAGGTAGAAGGAAGAGATAAAATGAGTTTAAGGAAATAGAACAATGTTATTTCCTACACATGCATCAGTGGTTGTATGTAAATTACAATGTAACTCAGCTACATGTGAGTTATACCAAAGCCAGTTACATATGTACGCTTAGACTCAGCTACATATGCATTTTGGACCTATGAGAAATAAACGGTAAATTCCAGTGTTGATGACACTTAACACATCCTACAGTTCCAAATGTCATAGCATTCATTAAACATTTTATTTATTTATTTTTAAATGTATACTTATTTATTTTGAGAGAGAGCACAAGCAGGGGAGGGGCAAGGAAAGAGGAAGAGAATCTCAAGCCAGCGTGACACTCAGCACAAAGCCTGACACGGGGCTTGATCTCACGAATCCCTAGATCATGACCTGAACCGAAATCAAGAGTGCAACACAACCAAGTGAGCCACCCAGGCGCCCCACCACTGAAACATTTTAAATGCATGCTTACTTATTTAAGTCACTTATGTTTACTTCTTAATGCAATTCTATTCTTCATGTAGAAAATCTAAAATACATTTGAAAGCAACAACAAGAACAAAGTAAAAAGTCATATTTAAGAAGCCAGTACTACTCAGTTGTGAGGAATAAGCTTAGGAATGCCCCAGGCTTACACCAATGGGTTAACAAGGCATGAAGAAGTACAAAGCCATAGGATGCTAACACCTGAGTTTGGGTAAACAATATTAGGCAAATAAGGATAGAGAAAGGGGGCTCAGGCCCCTAGAATAAAGGGGGGCTGGGGCCCCCAGTATAAAGCAGGGAGGTGCAAAGGCACCCAGCATAGGAAGGGGCAAATGCCCCAATATATAACACAGGTATATGAAATAAATAAGATTAGGTATTCAGGGCGAATGTGTCCCCCAATTTAGTACTATAGCCGAAAGCTTATTTCATAGGAAGGAAGGACCAGATTAGGTAAACAGGTAAATTGGGCTATAGACTGCTGCTCTGCCCTGCAGGGCGAAGTTGCCCAGAGTGGAGATAATTAACAAAAGAAAAGGTGCCTTGTTAACCTTGATGTTATTTGCCCTGTCTTATCCCCTAGGCTAGCTAAGATAAACAGACATGGCGCCTCCTGTCTGCCATTAACAAACATCCATGCATCTGCTCAGTGCCCAGATTTTGTTTTATATTGACCCAAACCCCAAACACCATATATATTCAACACCCCTTTTTCCATCATGCCCATGAGTTAAAGTTCACCGATTTATTATCTCTGCGCATGCCCATCACGTTTGTAAGCCTTCTGATCTTAATAAATATGGGCAAGGACCCTTATTCTCAGCTCTTGTCTTTTCCCAGACATTAGCCATCTCTCGCTTTTCATCCTGCATTCCATGCATTTCGCTGGCCAAAAGAGAACTGTAGACTTAGAGTCTACGACACTGTTCTTTTCCCCTCTCTCTCTTCCTCTCCACACAGCCACAACTACTAGTGTTGCTCTTATAATAGAATAAAGCAATCAAAATTGTTTATGATAATTCTCTCAGGAAACTTCCTTTGGAAGCTCCATCACACCAAATCCTTCTAACTTAACCTTACAAATTTTTAAGAGAAAATATCAATAGTTAAGCCAAATATTTGATGAGAAGAAGTGAAGTCTTAGGCTTACAAAAGAAACGATTCAGTAGGGAGAAAATAGTTGGGAGTATGTAAACAAGGCATTATTACTGGAACAAAATGAACTTGTCATTATAAACATTAAAAATAAAAACTTTATTTCTTAAATTGTACAATCCAACATCTTTAAGTGAAAAAACCTGGTAATATTTTTAATAATTTCATTTCCACTAACTCCTGTTCTGACAAAGCACTGCAAAGCCCCAAACATGGACTATTCTGTGATGATAGACTACTAAACACATAAATAGCAGAGGGTTTTATTTCCTTTTTCTTTTTTTATTTTTATTGAGGCCATACAGAATTTTTTTTATGTAATAAGCCATCCAACCTCGAGGTTTAACAATTCTAAGTTAATCATGTGTTCTGAACAAAAAGTTAGATATTTTTATTTTTTTTTTCAACGTTTTTTATTTATTTTTGGGACAGAGAGAGACAGAGCATGAACGGGGGAGGGGCAGAGAGAGAGGGAGACACAGAATCAGAAACAGGCTCCAAGCCATCAGCCCAGAGCCTGATGCGGGGCTGGAACTCACGGACCGCGAGATCGTGACCTGGCTGAAGTCGGACGCTTAACCGACTGCGCCACCCAGGCGCCCCAAAAAAGTTAGATATTTTTAGTGTCCAACAAAATTAAATTAAGCTTCATTAAGCCAGATAAGCAGAAAATAAGCAGTAGTCAATCCCTAATATGTACTAGGCACTGTGCTTTTTAAATACAACATAATTAATTCTTTTAAGGAATCTCTAAGGTGAGGACCATTATCACTATTTTATAGTTAAGAAAACTAAAGTTCAAACATGTTAAGAATTACTCCACAGGTTCATGATGCTGGGAATAGTACAATAAAAAGGAAGATGTAATTTTCAAAGAGACAAGGCCAAAGATTTTCTATTTGATTAAAAACACCAATTCTTAGATCAAAAAAAACCCAGGAAACCCAAACCTGGGAAATAAAATAAAATAAACTTTAGAGGAGTAATGGTGAAACTGTATGCAAATTAATTGATTGATTGACTGATTAATAAACATAAGGCAAGACAGATCTTGAAAGCAACCTAGAAGAAATATCAGATTATGGGACATGAAAACAGTAATAGACTGATACCTGACACTCAACCAAAACAATTAGAGTGGGAAAACGATACAATAGTATATTTACTATGTAGAGAGAAAAGAACATTTATTCTATACCCAAAATTGAATTTATTTTTCAAGTTATAGAATAAAAGAAAGACATGTTTAGATAAACTTTGAAAAGTTCAATCAACAAATCTTACCTAAAGGAAATGATAAAGGTTGCTTAGACAACGGTCCCTACTAGTGATGTGAAATATAAGAAATGGTGAGCAACACTATTGGTAAATATTTCTAGGAAATAGTGCATATATCAAAACAATGATTGGCTGTATACAACAATAATATAAAAATGCCTAAATATAGGAAGAAACAAGACAGACATTGGTTACTCAAAATAGCATATAATGTAGGCAGTATGTAATGAGCTTCAAAAGTACATAAAGTTATTGATTAGTAACACATAAATTAGCTTTTCTTAAAATTGTTTCATAAGCAGACAAAAGTAATTATACAGTATAAAACTTGCAGGAAAATCTATTTGAAAACATGGGGGAAAATAAAATAAAATAAATCCTTTCAAAAGAAGTTAAAAAAAAAAAAAAACAGTGGGAAACAGAAACCCAATTTAAATATAAATAAAAAAGAAGGACACCCGGGTGGCTCAGTCAGTTAAGTGTCCAACTCCTTTTTTTTTTTTAATTTTTTAATGTTTATTCATTTTTGAGAGAAACAGAGCATGAGTGGAGGAGGGGCAGAGAGAGAGGGAGACAGAACCTGAAGCAGGCTCTAGGCTCTGAGCTGTCAACACAGAACCCGATGTGGGGATTGAACTCATGAACCTTGAGATCATGACCTGAGTCAAAGTTGGATGCTTAACTGACTGAGCCGCCCAGGCACCTCTTAAGTGTCCAACTCTTGATTTTGGCTCAGGTCATGATCTCATGGTTTGTGGGGTCAAGCTCTGCATCTGGCTCTGCGCTGACAGGATTCTCTGCCTCCTCTCTCTCTGACCTTTCCCTGCTTGCATGGTCTCTCAAAAACAGTAAATAAGTAAAACAAAAAAAAAACAAAAAAAACCCCCAAAAAACATATATATATATATATATATATATATATAGAGAGAGAGAGAGAGAGAGAGAAGGAAAAAGAGAGAGAGAAAGCACATGGTAAAAGAATAGGAAGGCATATGTGAATATAATGAAAAATATAAATAGATTAAATTAATAAATCTACCTTAGAAAAAAACAAAGTTTAAATATGTTAGTTACAAGGAAAATTTCTAAAACATAAGAATGCAGGAAGCCAGAGAGTTAAAGAATGAAAAAAAAAATAACCTGGTGAAAGATATTAAATGGTCAAAAAAAGACTTTAGGATAAAATGCAAATCAAGAGAGTCTCCAGAAAATGATATAATGTTCAACTCAGTAACAAGATATAATAATTCCAAATTTGTTATGCCAAATAACTTAGCTTCATAATAGATAAAATAGGTAGGACTTCACGAATCCAATTTTAGTAGGAATTAACTAATCTAAGAACATGCTAGAATGTTTAAGCACTATTCTCAGAAATTAATGGGTCAAATAAATAAAAATAACACCACATAGAAGATATAAATTCAACAGTTTGCATGCTTAATTTATCAGGAATATTTTGGACAGTATTGGAATATAACATTTAAGAAGTAAAGAACACATTTTTCAAGCACAAATTGAACATTTATGAAAAGTCTCTTCACAGTCGACAATATAATTTAATATAATTTCTCTAATTATATTCCCCTTAGGATCACATCTCTGATCATAATGCAATTAAGTTAGAAATCAATAGTAACACCACCAACAAAAACTAGAAAACTCTCTGTGACTGGTAATTAGAAAAAAAAAGATGTCTAAAATCACTGAACAAAGAAGTAATCACTATAAAAAGTACAAAGTTTAACTAGACTAGATTATTCTAATGGAAATACTATATGAAAAAACAAATATGTTACTGTTGGAGTAGAAAGTATATAAACTTAAATTCAATATTAGAAAGGCAAACAAATGAAGATTGTTAAACTAGATGATCTTTTTTTTTGTATATTTGACACAAAATGTTATATTAATTTCAAGTGTATACCTTGTCTCAATTTCATTCCTCACTTAAAAAAAGTTCACAGCTGCTGAGTTTTATCTAACTTTTAAACAATTTTGCTATTTAGTTATTTAATTAAACAAGGATGTAGTGAAAAATATTAAATTCATAAATGTACTTTAGGAAAACAGTTAAGTTTTACTACTGAAGTCTGTTAGTATTAAAAAAAATAAAGTTTTGTCTATTATCCTACTTATAAATACAGGTATAAATACTCACTACTAATCACAAACAAAAAATAACAAAGTTAAAATCTAGTGGGATGCCTGGGTGGCTCAGTTGGTTAAGCAGCCAACTCTTGATTTCAGCTCACGTCATGATTCCAGGGTCATGGGATTGAGCACTGTATCAGGCTCTGCAATATTAATGGAACCTGCTTGGGTTCTCTCTCACTCTCTGTCTGCCCCTCCCCAGTTCCTAGCAAAATACCAAAAGGACAATACTCAATAACAAGTAGATTTTATTTGTAAAATTCATAGGGATTTTAATATAATAGAAAAGTAATTCAATTAGCTTAAAAACACATGAAAATAAATTGAAATTCAATTGCAAGATGTTAATGTAGGTTGTGAAATGAGTCAAGGAAGTTAATCGCAGGGAAATAAGAGGAATGGGGGAGCCAAACAAAAGAAGGAACAGAATATATATACATAAACATGAAGAAATGCTTATTTATATTCTAACAAGAAATTGTACATATTCATAAAACAATATATGTGTGTATATTTAAAGAATCTGAATAATTAAATAAAACACAAATAGTTGCAGGAAATAAAATTTTATTATTTGTAAATATCTTTTTTTTTAATGTTTTGACTTTTTAAAAGTTTATTATTTTGAGAGAGAGAGCATGAACGTGTGGGGGACGGGCCAAAAGAAAGGGAGAGAGAAAATCCCAAACATACTCTGTGCTGTCAGCACAGAGTCCAACACAGGGCTCAAACTAATAAACCTTGAGATCATGACCTTAGCCAAAATCAAGAACCAGATGCTTAACCGACTAAGCCACCCTGGCACCAATAAACATTAATTCTGTATTAAACTTATGATCAAATTATAGTCCAAAGTTAACACTGTATTTCTTGATCCAGAAATTCCCATGAAAATGATTTCACTCTATTAACTGCAACTATTCAAATTATGGTCAAGATTATGTATTGAGAAAGCAAAGGCCATTATCATATATATGAAAAATGAGGCTTTTAATGTATATTCTAATTTTCAACATATATTGAACTCCTACTTAATGTCTAGAAAGAACAAATAAACACTAAATAAAGTAAAATATTCATAGAAAGTTTACTAAGTTTAAGGATAGGGACTATAGGATCAAATCTTTCTCTGTTATGCAAAATCTTTTTCACATTAAAATTCTCTTTGCCTTTCAGAATCTTCATATATGTACATGTACATGTATGAAGAAGGGATATTTGTAAAGTCACATGTTTGTGCTGGGAACAAAACAAGACAATATATATGGAAATATGTGATATAGAGTAAAAAGCTAGAGTTGAAATCAGCAACTCACCCTTAAAAATACCAGAAATTTGAGATAGGAGGCTTCTAAGGTGAACTTTTTCTTTTTCTTTTAAAGAGAGAGCACATGCAAGCTGGGGTGGGTGGAGAGGGTCAGAGGAAGAGAGAGAGAGAATCTTAAGCAGACGCCACACACAGCACAGAGCCCAATGTGGTCGTGGGGCTCAATCCCACGACCCTGTGATTATGACCTGAGCCAAAATCAAGAGTCCAATGCTCAATAAACAGAGCCACCCAGGCACCCCTCAAGGTGAACTTTTATCTTTCTCAATTTTATACTGAGTTTTATATAGGAGTCACTGAATCTATAATATATTTACCATACTATCAATTAAAACAATATTTGATGCAATAAATAATAAAACAACTGACTTTTTATTAAGTAGTAAACTTTATCCCAAATAATCAAAGCAGAGACATAATTTGCCTACATATATAAAATTAGGAATGATGTCAAGCAACCCAAGGTCTTCAGAAACATGTATTTCATAATAATGGCAAATACATATTGTGGATATAAGATATATACATATATATATACACACACACACGTACATATATATACATATATAATAAATATATTATACATAATAAATCCATATAATCTATATAATCTATATATAATCTATCATATATAATCATTATATATACTATCAACCTATAGGAGGTTGACTGAAAGCACAATCACTCTGTTCAATGTAAAACGCATTATGCCAATAGCAGAGCAATTTTATAAGACCAAAGGAGTCAGGGACAAAAAAGCAAAAATCAGAAGGAAGTGAGCAGGCAATTTATAGATATTAGAATAGACAACTGATGCCTCTCTTGCCCTGTCATATTGAGATGTGTCAGTACTCTTTTCCAACCATCAATCATTGCTACTCAATTTAATTATCCCATAATATCTCCCAATACCATTTTATCTGAGTTAACATTCACCAATGACCTTCTAAATGGTAACATGTTTTTTAACTCTACAATCATATATGTATACTTCAGAGCACATTTATCCCCACTCAAAGTTAGTTTCTTTATTTATAAAATAGAGAAAATAATACACATATCTCCTGTGAGCATTAAATGAGACAGTGTTGTAAATAGGCCATTGTTACCCCACAAATGTTAGTAATATATTAATTCCATATACTTCTAACTTTATTTTTGGTAGTGGATACATAGATTTTATTCACACGAGTATATACTTCAAGACATGTGACAATTGCACATATTACTAAAAGTGGGTGAATTAATTTAATGTCTTGGTTAGTAGCAGTCAAATTCACCAGTGCTTTGATTACAATAATAAAAATTATAAATATTATTTTGGGGACTTGTCTAGTAGAATAACAATTATCTTACTACAGATGTTGTTGCCAAGATTTAATAACTTCTTAACTTTTAGGCAAGGCAACGTGCTCACTTAATTATATTTTCCTCTATTAATATGCATTTGATTTAATACATAGGATTGTCTTAACCACACTGATGTTAAAAAATAAACATAACAGTTTCCCATATTATATTTCAAGAGATGCACTATACTTTATACATGTGATAACATATCCTCTGCTGTTAGCAAATTTTGGCTCATGGTGAATGGAAAGATTTTACTTTAGACACCTTGGAGAAGGAAGAAAACTTGGAGAAAGAAGAAAACTAGGAAAAGTCTTTACATATTTAGGTGTCATTTAGGAACACTCTATGTCATTCTTATTCAGTAGTCATTCTCCAGATATGTGGCAGTAATATAGGTTAAGATGTAAAGGAATACACATATGTTAGCCTTTCACATGAGGTTTATTTTTGATGCCAATTATCAGAGTAGATTTTTCAGTCTAGGGCAAGATACAAACTCATTTCACATGGGCCACAAACAGTCATTGGGGTTAATGATTTTTTGTTGTTACTATGTGGACTCAAATCTGATCTGGTCACCTAGAAGTAAGTAACCGCATGTGTCATAATAAATTATTCAATAGGTTTCTCCAGTTTATATTTTAAGCATTTTACTTAGAAGAAAGTATATCATCAAACTCTTGAAAGTATATCATCAAACTCTTAAGATATTTAAATGTGTAAATATATATATATACATATATATGTGTGTGTGTATATGTATGTGTATACATATATACATACATATGCATATATACATATATACAGATACATACACACACACACACACACACACACACATATATATATATATATATATATAGACATATAATTTTCATGAATTTTCCCAAGAGGTTTTTGCAGATTCTCACTCATTTTCATGGTATTATAGAATTATAATCACTATCATCCCAGCATACAGATAAAGCTATCACCTTCTTAAATAATACATAGAATGCTGATTGCATGTAGCTGACTTTTCTACTAGTGATTAGCTCTGGTTTGCTGGTTTACTGTATTTTTGACCGTTGGGTGAAGCCACTTCTTTCATTAGTTAAGTATTGTAGGTGTAAATTGTGTTTATTCCCACAATGTTATTGGTGATTAAGTATAACTAAGTTTTACCCTATTTCCTTCAAGTTAAAAACACAATTTATAAATGTAGATATCTTCTGAAGACGACAGAAAGGCTGTTTGGAACCTAGATTTAACTTGTTTATGAAAGAAGTGCAATTCGGACAGATATTATTTCAGAATTGGAAATCGCCAGCACCCTCTATTTTGTAATGTTTAGAAGAGAATAGACTAAGTGTGTACCTTACTAAATTATTACCAACAAATGTGGTAAAAGTCTCTCAGTACATATACCATTCTTTCAAATACTGACACAGAAGTGGTACTTAGATGCTTTCCCTTCCTCCTCCTCCTCCTCTTTCTTCTCTTGTTCCTTCTCTTCTTCTGCCTTCTTTTCCTCCTATGTACAAATGTGAGTTAAGTGCAATCTCTCCCACTGAAATTATTTGGAAAAAAACAACTCAGGAGAGAATGTCTAACAATTTCTGGGATTTAGGGTTTGCAAATTGTGTGTGTGTGTGTGTGTGTGTGTGTGTGTGTGTCCTCTGTACGTGTATATCAGTGTGTGTTTCTAGGTGTTATGGATAGAGAAGTTGTGATAGAAACTTTTCTTTCATCCATAGACCAACTTTTCTAAAGTAAATGTGTTCTATATTGCTAAATTTAATATAGTTCACATTTCCTTCAAAATCATTAAGCTTTGGAACCTCTTATAAGGGAATTACAGATAACTACAGTATGAGCAATTCTCTACAAATGAGATTTTTCTTCTATTTAAAAATTTTAGGGCCATTATATCTTTATGGCAATACTAAGAAGAAATAAGGTTAAACAGAAACATTTTTATCTTTTTGGTATAATCCCAAGTGCAAGTCTAACTTTTACAAAGATTGTTAGAGCTACCTATCCCTCTCTCTCTTTTCCCCCAAAAGAGCCTCAACAATTCTAATAAAAATCAGTAAATACTTTCTAATTTGGCTTGATTATCTCATGTAGGATAGAGACAAATTAACAAACCAAGAACCATTGTCACAGAAGTAACAACAACAAAAAGTAAATACAGATATCATGCCTGCATATGCATATGTCGATGTACAGTGAAACATAAAATTGTGAGTTAGTGGTTCTGTGTGTCTCAGTTTTGTTAATAGTACATTTCTTTCTATTTCTGATCTTAACAATTATGTATCTGAAAGTTAAGGTAGAGGCTCATTACTGAAATTATAGTTAGCTCACTTTTGTGTATTCTGTTTTATTTAAAAAATGACAATTATTTTTTATGTGTACAATGCCATCATGTATATACTATGTGATATAAATTATTTCAAGTCCTTTAAAGATTCTTGGTATTTAAAATGAACTTTGCCTTCATAGAAAAACAACAAAGATATTGTGTCTCACCTATGTGGAAGAAAAAAATGGATGAGCTCAGAGAAAAATTATAGCATTATATTGGGCACCTCAGGGCTAAAGTTGACTGAAACAGAAAAGATTATCTTTGGTTTGATGAAACTAATAAATCATTAATTAGGTTGAAGGGAAGCAGTAGCAATCAGCATAGCTGTCTGACAGCTGGGATTCTGTCAGAAGATTGTCAGGTACTCTATTACTTCAGAGTGACATGGAATTGGGAACTGAATGACAGCAGTTGACAGAAATATAATTTTTTTCAAGAAACATATATTTAAAGCTCTAATTAAGCATAATGACAAGGAAAAACAAGGATACCCTGCTGAGAAACAGAGGATGTATGTTCTCATTCCAACTTTATCTTCTCCGGGATAGTTAAGTAAATTAGTAGTCCTCTTTGAATTAGATGAATTAGATGTTTATTCATGTTTTGGGAAAGCCTTAAATTGACAGAATTCTCAGCTGAAAGTATGAAAACAAACAAAAAATAAATAAAACTGCCAATAACTGTTTTCCAATTAAATCATATAGCATGGCTGTTAAATCTGTGAAATCTTTAAACTGTAAGAAAGAAAGTAATATTTACTGGAATCAAGCATATGCACTGTAAGAATCTTAGACTGTCCAGGGTATTGTATGCGATATAAAATTGTTGTGAAGATGACAATGATGACGACGACGATGATGACGACACTACTAGGATTATCATTCTATCCTTATCACAATAAATCAAGACTGGTATCATCATCATTTTGTAGAAATGGAAATTGAAGTTAGTGACAATGCATGCTCACTCATTTTAGTAGTCATATATTTGTTGTGCCTGTTACTTCTCTTTAGAAGTAATGCTCTTACTTGTTAAATGAAATAAGCACTAGTAGGTTCCCAGGGGATATTTAAAATATTTCTTTCTTATTCCTGGAATAAAAAGATTTTCTAAAGTTTCATGTGCATTTCTGGTGTTATTTTTAGTAATAGAAGTGTTCATGGTTGTGAGTTTCTCTTGAACATAATGAATTAACTCGCATTATCAAGTCAAATAAGAACTTAGAAAAATAAAATAACAGTAACAAGAAGAGTAACAGAAGAAAAGAATAATGAGGATAACAGCAAAGTTGATATAGCTTGTCAAATTCACCTAAGCTGATATTTAAAGGAAAGGAAAACAAACAAAAGTTTATGAAAATAAGAGATAACACAAGCATACAAAATAGGAAATATGAAATGTGAAACAACAAAAATGAGAGAAATTTTTACAATTTTGAGGGTCATCGGCCAAATTATAAGAAAGTATATTTGACTACTTAAATATGTGAATAATTTACTAAGCAATCATTCAGTACAATTTGTCAAAAGAAATGGAAGCCTAACATGGAATACTAAAAAGTACATAATGCTAAATAACTCAGAAAATGAGATAAAGTGAAAAAAAGAATATATGGGCCAGTTAGAAAAAAGAGCAAGAGGATTACTTAACCAAAACTTATCACTAATCATATTAATGTATGTGTTCAAAACTCCCATATAAAAGGCCAAAAGTATAAGACAGTATAAAACAAAATGTTCAGTTATAGTTATCAAAAAGAAATATGTTTTAAATGAAAGGACACAGCAGGGTTAGAAGCATAAGAATTAAAAATTCTATGTATAAACGTATCAACGTACAGATATACATGTGTGTACATATTTGGCAATTTTTGTAATACAGTTAAAATCAGTAGTATCCTGGATATGTTTAACAGATTGCTCTCTGGGAGAATGTAAAAACAATGACAACCCCAATTAAGGTAGACATTACAGTTCTTAATAAAATAACAGGAAATTAAACTGAATGATACACAAGAATGTTAATACACCATAACAAAGAGTACTTATTAAAATCACACAGGTTGGCTTAACATTCAAAAACCAACTGATATAATTCACTTTCTATTCAAAACAAAAGAAAATATGTATCATCTAAATACATGGATAAGACATTTGAAGAAATCTGTCACCCATGCATCATTTAAAAACAGAACAAAACAAACATAGAACATAAAATTTTTGCAGCAAACTTAAAAGGGAACTTCCTTGACCTGATAAAGGGCATATATGAAATATCTATAGACTTCATTATATGCAATGCTGAAAGCAAGAACATATGTTATCCCTCAGAGCAGTAACAAGCCAAGAATGTCTGTTCTCCCTATCTTCCTTCCCTATTATACTGGAGCACATAGCCAGAAAAATAAAGCAAGAAAATAATTAAGGACTAAAATATTTGCAAGGAGAAAATAAAACTTTCATTATTCACAGATGACATAAAATATGCATAGAAATCCTCAGATACTAGAAATTGTAAATACATTCACCTAGTTCATATTATGTAAGATCAACACCCAAAATTGTTCAATTATATTTCTTTAAACTAACAACAAATAATTTAAAATAAATATTTAGAGTGCCATATGCAATATCTTGACAAATATTAAATACTGGAGTTCAATTTAATAAAACACGTTCAAGACTACTAAAAATGCTGTCACAAACACAAACTAAACAAACAAAAAGTAGAAACAGACCCATAAATACAGAGAACAAACTGGTCATTGCTGGAGGAGGGGAGAGGGGTAGGGAGATGAGGGGAAAAAGACAAAATGCCACTAAGAGCTATTGAAAGAAAGAAAGAAAGAAAGAAAGAAAGAAAGAAAGAAAGAAAAAGAAGAAAGGAAGGAAGAAAAATAAATGGACAAATATAACAATTTTATGGAATAGAAATTTCTGTATTAAGATGTTATTTGTAACAAAACTGTTCTATGAATTTAACAAGATTCATTCAAATTACCTGGGGGTATTTTTGTAGAAATTAATATGGTGCCTTGTGCAAACCACTTCAACTTCCAAAACAAATTAAAAAAAAATAACGTTTATTTTTGAGAAAGAGAGAGAGAGAGAGAGAGAGAGAGAGAGAGACCAGGGTAGAGAAAGAGGGAGGCTCTGAGCTGTCAACACAGAGCCCAATGCAGGGCTCAAAGTTATCTACCGCGATTTCATGACCTGAGCAGAAGTCAGATGCTTAACTTACTGGGCCACTCAGGTGCCCCTTCCAAAACAATTTTTAGGACAAAGAATAATGTTGGAAGATTTCTACTACCTGATAGGAAGACATATTGTAAAGTTACATTAATCAAGTGAATGTGGTAGCTGCATTAGGATAGGGATATAGATCAATAGAATAGAACAAAGAACAGAGAAAGAGTTACACAAGTTTTTAATTAATTTTGAAAAAACACTAACATCATGCAATGAGGGAAATTGTTTTTTTCAAGAAATAATGCTGGATGAACTGAATATTCATATAAAAGTTAACATTAACTCATCTTACACCATATACAAAAATAACTCTAACTGAATAATAGACTTAAAAACAAATCATAAATAAAGGATAAATCCATAAGTACTTTAAAAGGAAACTTTAATTTTTTAATGGTTATTTATCTTGGAGAGAGACAGACAGAGAGAGAGAGAGAGAGAGAGAGAGAAGGGCAAAGAGAGAGGGAGACACAGAATCTGAAACAGGCTCCAGGCTCTGAGTTGTCAGCACGGAGCCCGACGCGGGACTTTGGCTCACAAACTGTGAGATCATGATGAACAAATGAACCATGTATCATGACCTGAGCCGAAGTTGGATGCTTAACTGAAACACCCAGGCACCCCTTAAAGGGAAACTTCTAGAGAGAAAAAGTCTTTGCATTTTTGGGGCAGGTGAAAATTTCTTAGGACAAAAAATAATGTATAAACGAAAAAAAAACCATAAATTGAATTTCATTAAAACTAAAAGTGCTCTTCAAATGACACCATTTAGACAATGAAAGGGCAGGCAAGACAATGGAAGAAAAACATATATAAAAGTCCTCATATTAAATATATAAAGAAGTCTTATAACTCAATAGAAAGAAGACAATTCTTAAAAGTGAGCCAAATATTTGAAGAGAACTTCATGAAAGAAGATATGCATTTGACCAATGAGCACATAAAAAGATAATATCAACAGCAGAAAAATGCAAGCTGAAACTACAATGAAATAGCACTATACATCAACTAGATTGACTAAAATTTGAAAAGCCTGACAATGACAAGTTTTAGCATGGTTGTAAAGCAACTGGAATCTTCACACATCGCTAGTAGGAATGCAAAATGTCACATCCAACTTAGAATACAATTTGGAGTTTCTTATAAAGTCACAAATGCACTTACTATACAACCCTAAATACCCTTTCCTTAGTATCTAAGAAACATAAAAACATGTAACAACAGGGAGATGTGTATAAGAATGCCCATAGAAACTTCATTCTCAATAGCTAATAGTAAACAACCCAAGTGTCTGTCAACGCATAAATGGGTAATTAAATTGTGAAACAGCCATATAATGCAATTCATTATGTCACTGAAATGACATAAACTATAGATAAATAAAACACAGATACAACTCAAAAACATAACTGAAAGGAATGAAATCATGCATAAACAGAATGCATACTGTATGTTTCCACTTGTTTTTGGAAATTCAAGAGCAAGCAAAAGTAATCCATGGTAACAGAAAGCACATCAGGGATTAGTCTAGGACCAGAATTGGGGGAATTTACTAGAGGACTATGGGGAAACATTTTTGGGATGATAGAATGATTCTAGTTCTTCCCTGTGGTGATGGTTCCAAAGAATATACCTTTGCCAAAACTTACCAAGCTGTACAATTACAATAAATACATTCTACCACATGTAATTATAACTCAAAAGATTACTTAAAGATGGATCATGTGTGAGAAGCAGTACACAATTTTAAGAATGATATCTTGGGTAGGTAAAAGGCGTTGAGATCCAAGTGATGGGATTAACACTGAGATCTTAGGTACAGTTTTGGAGTAAGGAGACATTGAGAGATAATCTGTATTTAGTGCATAGTTTAGTAGTTTAGCTATCTTTTCTTTATTTTTGCCAGGTGAATAAACAAAGGAGAGATTGGTCTTTTTGAAGGAAGCACACTTTGCTTCAAGTAATGCAAGAGGTAAGGATTAGTTCTTTGGCAAGAGTTGAAACAGAGAAAAAAATGCAAGAATGAAATCCAAAGGTGGTTTGAAAAAAAAAAAAAAAAAAAAAACAAAGCAAAGCAAAGCAAACCCAACCCAACCCAACCCAACCCACACAGGACCAGGGGACAGATTTAGAACAGATTTAGGAGGCACTGAACAGAGGAGAGGCACTGAAAAAGGAGGAGGAGGGGAAAATGAAATTTAAAGGATAGTTCCTTGAAAACCTGCCAGAAATGAAGTCAGCAAAAACATAGTTGGATACTTATTCCAACCTTCAGAAGAGTCTCAGAAGAGGAGATGTTGGCCCTTTTTAAAGTCCAGGGCCAGTCTTTACATTTATGTTCTGTATTTCTTCTAGGTTTTAGGCCCTAAGCCACCTGTGATTCCTTTACTATTCTCTTCCTTTTGAATCTTCCACTTTTCTCTCACCATTAATTCCTTCCCACCAAAGTACCAGTGTGCTGACGTGTTTTTCATCTTAATAACAACAACAAAAACCTTCCCTCCAGCTTGCCACTTTCCCCAACTACCAACCTATCTTTTCCTTCTTTTAAAGACAACCCCCACCCTCCTGCCCCAGAACATTCAACAGTCCCTTCCTATTCACACTGTGGTCTTCAGATCAGCACCATCATTACCTGGAAGCTTATCCAAAGTGTAGAATCCCAAGCATTCTCCTATTTACCCCATTTTTTCTGATTTTTTTCCATGCTTTGGTAATGGAATTGATATTATTCCATAAATTTTCCCAATCTGAGCTATAGTTCAGAGCCATCTACCTGGATTCACTTCACTACACATTGAATTTATTGCAAAAAATAAATTTCAAGATACCTAGGATCCAAAATTAAATCCAGAATCCTTATTTAAAAAGAAGCATAGTTTATCTATATAAAAATGAATTGAGGATATATGCATGGGAGTAATTGTAATTATGAACTATAAACTGTACAATATAACCCAGCTGAGCAAGTAAATAATGCATAAATGAGGTGACTGGACGGTGAAAATTTGTTAGGGTCAATAGGTGGTAGACCTTATTGCAATCTAGTTGGTAAATTAGCAAAAGTAGTTAAAAATATAGAAGACGACATACAGTAGAATATTTGAATTTGAAACAGATGAAATGACAGGTCAATTACAACTCTATTTGTGATAAGCACAAGACTGTGGCTCCAACATTAAAGGCTAGATAACAAGTAGTCTATCCCCACTGTCCTTAAGGTTTTTCATCTCAGTTTTCTCCTATTTTCCCCTGATCCTCAGTATCTTCATGTTATGAGTGTAACAACTGTGCCTACATCTTAGCTTTGTTGTGATTATTAAATGAGATTAGAAATGTAGGGCGCTTTGCACATTGTCAGGAACTTTGTTAGTCTTTGTAAATGTTAGCTATGGTTTTTTATCCTTTCACTCCTCTGTCCCCTCCCCCATCTAATTCTCCTACTTTTTAGTACCAATACTAGTATTCTTAGATACTACTGTGACCATCCTTAACATTCTTTTTATCATAATTATGCTACTCTTCCATATTGCTTAAAATTTGGCAGGACTTCTACTAAATTTATAGAATATGCCAATGTCATTATACAGAACACATGTTTGCGAGCAAGTAAATGCATTCCTAATGCTTTAGTATGCTGTGATTGCTCATTTATTAGCATTGCCATATGTGCACTATGTTTATATAAGGGATACTTGTTCTTACAACTGAAGGGAAAACATCACATTATAATTAAGAATGACAAGTGATATGGACTTGACTATACTATACTAATGATTTGTCACTCTTGTTAATATAGTAGTCACTAAATTATAATAGTATTAAAAACATTATTAAAGAAATATTTGAAGTACATTGCAAATATTTGACATATCACATGTTTTTCCAATGCTAATTCTTCTAATCAAAGGTTACAATGTGATAGACATCTTCTGGGGTGACTTCTATTCACAAACTAGATGTTCAGTGACAAATGTTGGCAGAGCCAATATATTAGTCAATATATTAGCATAAAACATAATGCATGCTAAAAAAAAACTGATGCAGCAGATTTAATGGGGTGGCAAAGATAATTTAACTTAGCAAATATTTGCAAAGGTGTGATCAGGGACAAGGAAACTAACAAGGAGCAGAGAGATGCAATAGTGGGGCCTTTGAATGGCAAGGAAAAGACAATAGTTACAAGAACCCAGTTGAAAGGTGGTGCTATGGAAAAGACTTCCAAACAGGAGAGGTAACTCTAGTGGAATGCAGTAACTGCCAGAATTGTATTGGGGTAGGTAAACAAAGGGGATTATAAAATTCCTGACCTCTTTTCACTCTCCTCTGATTTCCTCCCTATCTCTTCCAATGACCAAATCCAAGAAGACAAAGTGTTATATAGTCCAAGAAGGGGATCCTGTAGCTGTCACCTCCAGCATAATAGAGCAAGGTACAGAAAACAAGAGGATGGTTCTGAGAGAGGCTAACAAAAAAAAAACATATATTAAGACAATAATAATCTTTCATCAATCAAAACTGACATGCACAGAATTTTCCAAAATAGGCCCATACTGATATTATCTTTTACCTATGGTATCCAGGATGCATGCTATTTTTTATTTGATCAAACTTACACAACGCTATATGTAAATTATATCTCAATAAACAGGAAAGCATTCAAAACCAATTTATAAATGTCTCTGCAGGATAGTCCACTGAGGAAGAGTGGATATGAAGTAGAAGATGCAATATACAATACACCCAACTTACTTTTTTTTCGTCAGTGGCTAAAGGGCTGGCTAGATGCAAAGGAGAAGATTGTGGATTGGAAGAAATATATCAGAGGAAGGCATATGATCCACATTTCAGTATAGACCCAACAGATGAAAATATTCAAATCTATAAAAAATGCTCATCTAAAGTATTTTACTGAAAAATGTGTTCTTCATAATAAGTTAGGTAGAATGACCACTCTGTAGATGTCAGTTGTCTATCTTCTCTCTACAACACAGTATGACAGTGTGTTGTTTACTGCGCTCATACACAAAGAAGGAATGGGGTAAGACTGAGGGTCATTCATAGTCTGGGAAGCACAGACATTCCCTAATCAAGACCTCCATTTTGAGCCCTCAATTCTCTTAAAACAGCAACCAACCCCATTTCTTGGTTTTGGGGACAAATAACTTTAGTACCATCACATCATGTTTTGGCCAGCAATTCAGTCTTACAAAATAATGACTTAAAGGCCTCAACAAGTACAAAAAGACTGTGATCATATCATGTATATTTTCTGAGCACAATACTATGAAAGTTTAAATCAACCACAAGAAAAAAATTGGAAAGACCACAAATACATAGAAGTTAAAGAAAATCTTACTAAAAAATAAATGGGTCAATCAGGAAGTTAAAGAAGAAATTTAAAAAAATACATGGAAATAAATGAAAATGAAAACAAGAAGGTCTAAAACCTTTGGATGCAGCAAAAGTAGTCCTAAGAGGGAAGTATATAGCAGTACAAGTCTACCTCAAGGAGAAAAAACAATCTCAAACACACCACTTAAACTTACACTAAAAGGAGAAAGAAATAGAACAACAAATGAGGCCTAAAGTCAGCAAAAGAAGGGAAATAATTCAGATAAAAGCAGAAATAAATGATACAGAAACAAACCCCAGCCAACTTATGAAAAAGAAGAGAGTGACACCTAGGTGGCTCTGTTGGTTAAGCATCTAGCTCTTGACTTCAGCTCATGATCTCACCTTTCATGAGTTTGAGTCCCACATCCACCTCTTCACTGACAGTGCAGAGTCTACTTCGAATTCTCTCTCTCCTCTCTCTCTGCCCCTCCCCCATTCTCTCACATATTCTCTCTCTCTTTTTTCCTCTGTCTCTTTAAATAAATAAATAAATATTTAAAAAATATTCTCTTTTAATAGTTTGTATTTCTGTGGTATTGGTTGTGATCTCTCCTCTCATTCATGATTTTATTTATTTGTATCCTTTATGTCTCTTTTTAAGTTTATTTATTTATTTTTTTGAGAGAGAGAGAGAGCACATGAGTGGTGGAGGGACAGAGAGAAAGGGGGAGAGAGAGAGAATCCCAATATATAGATAGCACAGAGCCTGACATGGGACTCAATCCCATGAACTGTAATATCAAGACTTGCACTGGAATCAAGAATTGGATGCTTAGCCAACTGAGCCATCCAGGTGCCTTCAATTATAAGACAGTATTATGAAAAATTATATGCCTACAAATTAGACAACCTGAAAGAAATGGGCAAATTCCTAGAAACATATAAACTACCAAAATTGAAACAGGAAGAAATACAAATCTTGAATAGGCCAATAACCAGCAAAAAAATTGAATCAGTAATCAAAAATGTCCCAACAAAAGTCCAGGGCCAGATGGTTCCACAGGGGAATTCTACCAAACATTTAAAAAGTTAAATCATATTCTTATAAAACTGTTCCAAAAAAAATAGAAATGGAAGAAAAACTACCAAACTCATTCTATGAGGCTAGCATTACCTTCATTCCAAAACCAGACATAGACTACACACACACACACACACACACACACACACACACAGGAATTACAGGCCAATATCCCTGATAAAAATGGATGCAAAAATTGTCAACAAGATAATAACAAATGGGGTCCAACAGTACATTAAAAGAATCATTCAACATGATCAAGTGAGATTTATTCCTGGGTTGCAAGGGTGGTTCAGTATTCGCAAATCAATCAATGCGATACACCACATTAATAAAAGAAAGGATAAGAACCATATGATCCTCTCAAAACATGCAGAAAAAGCACTTGACAAAGTACAGCATCATTTCTTGATAAAAACCCTCAACAAAGTAGGGATAGAGGGACCATACCTCAACATCATAAAATCCATATATGAAATACCCACAGCTAATATCATCCTCAATGGGCAAAGACTGAAAGATTTTCTGCTACAGTCAGCAACAAGACAGGGATGTCCAGTGTCACCATTGTTATTTAACGTAGTACTGGAAGTCCTAGCTTCAGCAGATAATAAAAAGAAATAAAGGCATCCAAATCATCAAGGAAGAAGTCAAACATCTACTATTCACAGACAACATGATACTCTACATGGAAAACCCCAAAGACTCCACCAAAAAATTGTTAGAACTGATACATGAATTCAGTAAAGTTGCAGGATACAAAATCAACATACAGAAATCTGCTGCATTTCTATACACCAAAAAATGAAGCCGCAGAAAGAAAAATCAAGGTATTGATCTCATTTACAACTGCACCAAAAATCAGAAGATACCTAGAAATAAACCTAACCTAAGACATAAAATATTTGTAGCCTGAACTGTATATAACTGAAATTGAAGATGACACAAAGAAATGGAAAAACATTCCATCATCATAGATTGGAAGAAAAAATATTGTTAAAATGCTTATACTACCCAAACCAATATACATATTTAATGCAATCCCTATCAAAATACCACCAGCATTCTTCATAGAGCTAGAACACACAATCCTATTATTTGTATGGAACCACAAAAGATCCTGTTTAGTCCAAGCAATCTTGAAAAAGAAAACAAAGCTGGAGGCATAACGATTCCAGACTTCAAGCTGTACTACAGAACTATAGTCACCAATACTACAGAAAAAATAGATACATAAATCAATGGAACAGAATAGAAAATGAATAGATGGACTCACAACTATATGATCAACTAACCTTTGACAAAGTAGGAAAGATATTCAATGGAAAAAAGAAGGTCTCTTCAACAAATGGTGCTGTGAAACCTAGACAGCTACATACAGAAGAATGAAACTGGACTACTTTCTTACACCAGACACAAAGATAAGTTCAAACTGGATGAAAGATCTAAATGTGAGACAGAAAAACATGGAAGTTTTACAGGAGAAAACAGGCAGCAACCTCTTTGTCCTAGGCTATAGCAACTTCTTACTTGACATGTCTCCAGAGGCAAGGGAAACAAAAGCAAAAATGAACTATTGGGACCTCATCAAGATAAAAAGCTTTTGCATGGTGAAGGAAACAATCAACAAAACTAAAAGGCAACTAACGTAATGGGAGAAGATATTTGCAAATAACATATCAAATAAAGTGTTAGTATCCACAATCTATAAAGAACTTACCAGGGGTGCCTGGGTGGCTCAGTCAGCTGAGTGTCTGACTCGGCTCAGGACATGATCTCACAGTTCGTGAGTTTGAGTCCCGCATCGGGCTCTGTGCTGACAGCTCAGAGCCTGCAGCCTGCTTTAGATTCTGTGTCTCCCTCTCTCTCTGCCCTTCCCCTGTTCACACTCTGACTTTCCCTCTCTCTCAAAAATAAATAAACATAAAAAAAATAAAAAAAAAAGAAATTACCAAACTCAACACCCAAAAAACAAATAATCCAGTTAAGAAATGGGTAGAAGACATGAATAGACACTTTTCCAAAGAAGACACCCAGATGGCTAACAGACACATGAAAAGATGCTCAACAGTGCTCATCGTCAGGGAAATACAAATCAAAACTACAATGAGATATCACCATACACCTGTCAGAATGTCTAAAATTAACAACAACACAGGAAACAACAGGTGTTAGCGAGGATGGGGAAAAGGGAGAACCTCTTATAATGTTAGTGAGAGTGTAAACTGATGCAGCCACTCTGGAAAACAGTATGGAGGTCCCTTTAAAGTTAAAAATAGAACTATGTTAGAATCTAGAAACTGCACTACTAGGTATTTATCCAAAGGATACAAAAATACTGACTTGAAGGTATATGTGAACCTGATGTTTATAGAAATAATAGCCAAATTATTTATCAACAATAGTCAAATTATGGAAAGAGTCCAAATGTCCATTGACTGATAAATGGATAAAGAAGTGATATTTACATACAAAGGAATATTACTAAGCCATTAAAAAAATAAAATCTTGCCATTTGCAAGACATGGATGGAGGTAGGATGTATTATGCTAAGTCAGGGAAAGATAAATGCCATATGATTTCACTCAAATGTGGGATTTACAAAACAAAAAGCCTGAATGTAGGAGAGGAAAAAAAAGAGAGAGTGGCAAAACATAAAACAGATTCATAACTACAGAGAATAGACTGAGGGTCGCTGGAGGGAAGGTGGGCTAAATGGGTTATGGGCATTAAAAAGGGCACTTCTTTTGATGAGCACTGGATGTTATATGTAAGTGATGAATCACTAAATTCTACTCCTGAAAGTAATATTACACTATACATTAACTACCAGAAATTTCATAAAAGCTTGAAACGCACTATGAAATAAAATGGAGTGTTTTCAAAATAATAATAATAATAATAATAATAATAATGGCTTAATATAAGTTAGAAATTGGTTTCTCTGACCTTCATGAGTCTGCCCCATCTATTATGTATACCATCAGTGCATCTGACTCTATATTAATTCCAGCCAAATAAGTCATTTACTAAAGAAAGGAATCAGTGGAATTCACTGGTTCAATCTCAACACAGCTTGAATACCCTGATAGAATGAGTTACAGATAACTTATATATGATGCCAGTGAAGAAAGAACACATTAAAAGACTGAGTTATTATTTGAAAAATGAGATATATGTTTCTAGCCCGGTACCAACACATAGAACTATCTCTCCCATGAATCGCATAAGTGTTGAGTTAAAGAGCAAAGTGAGTACCTCTTATCACCTAATGAAGCACTAAAATATTGTTTCTTGCCCCTTCCATTCTCAGTTCTTTGGGTCTCAAAGTTCTGGTATCTAAGAAAAACTTTCTTTCTTGTTTTTTTAATAAGAACAATTTATTTTATTTTATTTTGTTAATTTAATTTTATTTATTTCTAACAAATAACATACATTATATTAGTTTCAAGTGTATAATACACTGATTAAACAATTGTATACATTACTCAGTGCTTATCATCATAAGTGTACTTTAATCCCTTTCACCTATTTCACTCATCCTCAACTCACCTCTCCACCGGTAACCATCACTTTGTTCTCAATAGTTAAGAGTCCATTTTTGTTTATTTGTTTATCTCTTTTCTTGTTTGTTTTGTTTCTTAAATTCCACATGAGTGAAATCATATGGTATTTTTGTTTCTCTGACTGATTTATTTCACAGCATTATACCATCTAGATCTATCTATGTTGCTGCAAATGACAAGATATCATTTTTATGTCTAATATTCTACTGTATAAATGCACCACTTTTCTTCATCCATTCATCTATGGATGGACGCTGTGGTTGCTTCCATACTTTGGCTATGGTAAATAATGCTGCAATATTCATAAGAGTGCATATATCTTTTTTAACTGTTTTTTTTTTTTTTTTTTTTTGCATTCTTTGGGTAAATACCCTGCAGTGGATTATTGGATCATATGATAATTCTATTTTTAATTTTTTGAGTAACTTCTATACTGTTTTTCACAGTGGCTGCACCAGTTTGCATCCTACCAACAGCACAAGAGTGTTCCTTTTTTTCCACACCCATGCCAACACTTGTTGTTTCCTGTGTTTTTGAATGTAGACATTCTGACAGGTGTGAGGTTTTTATTTGCATTTCCCTGATGATTAGTGATGTTGAGCATCTTTTCATGTGTCTGTTGGCCATTTGTATTTCTTTGGAGAAACATCTTTTCATTTCTTCTGCCCATATTTAACTGGATTATTTGTTTTTGGGGGGTGCTCAATTGTGTAAGATTTTATATACCTTGGTTACTAACTTTTACTGGATATGTCATTTGAAAATATCTTCTTCTAGTCACCAGGTTGTCTTTAGTTTTTCTGACTGTTTCCTGTGCTGTGCAAAGCTTTCATTTTTATGTAGTCACAATAGTTGATTTTTGCTTTTGTTTCCCTTGCCTTATGAGACATATCTAGAAAAATGATACTCTGGACGATGTTAGAAAAATTATGGCCTGTACTCTCTTCTAGGAGTTTTATGGCTTCAGGTATCACACATCTAGGTCTTTGAGTTTATTTTGGTGTATGGTATAAGAAAGTCGTCCAGTTTCATTTTTCTGTATGTAGCTGTCCAGTTTTCCCAATATCATTTATTGAAGAGATTGTTTTTCACTCATTGCAAATTCTTGCCTCCTTTGTTTAAGATTAATTGGCCATGTAATTGTGGGTTTATTTCTGAGTTCTGTATTCTGTTCCCTTGATCTATTTTTGTGCTAGGTTCTATACAGTTTTGGTAACTACAGCTTTGTATTTTATCTTGAAATTTGGGATTGTTATTTCTCCAGTTTTGTTTTTCTTTTTCAATATTGTTTTGGCTATTTGGGGTTTTTTAAGGTTCTATACAAATTTTAACATTATTTGTTCTATTCTGTGAAAAATGCTTTGGTGTTTTGATAGGGATTGCATTTGGGTAGTATGGAAATTTTAACAATATTCGTTCTCCCAATCCATGAACATAGAATTTCTTTCTATTTGTTTGTATTGTATTTGATTACTTTCATGAATGTTTTATAATTTTCAGAGTACAAGTCTTTCTCCTTCTTGGTTAAGTTTATTCCTAGGTATCTTATTGTTTTTGTTGTAATGGTAAATGAGACTGTTTTCTTCATTTTCCTTTCTGCTACTTCGTTATTAGTGTATACAAATGCAATGGATTTTTGTATATTGATTTTACATCCTGGGCCTTACTGAATTCATTTATTGCTTCAAGTAGTTTTTTGGTGAGGTCTTTAGGGTTTTCTATATATAGTATTATGCCATCTGGAAAGAGTGAATGTTTCACTTCTTCTTTACAATTTGGATGTCTTTTATTTCTTTTTTTCTTTTCTGATTGCTGTGGCTAGGATTCCCAGTACTATGCTGAATAAGAGTAGGTGAGACTGAACGTCCTTGTCTTGTTCCTGTCCTTAGGGGAAAAGCTGTCAGTTTTTCACCACTGAGTATTATGTTAGTTGTGAGTTTTCATTTATGACCTTTATTATGTTGAGGTAAGTTCCCTCTAAACTTACTTTGTTGAGGGTTTTTATCATGAATGGATGCTGTACTTTGTTCAATGCCTTTTCTATGTCTCTTGAAATAATCATATTTTTCTTTTCTCATTTACGTGACTTATCACATCAATTGATTTGCAAATATTGAACAAGCCTTGTATACCAGGGGCAAATCCTACTCATTCATGGTAAATGGATTTTTTAAGGTATTGTTGGATTCTGCATCTAATATATTGTTGAGGATTTTTGCATCTGTGTTCATCAGATACTGGCCTATAGTTCTCTTTTTTTACAGTGTCTTTATCTGGTTTTGGTATAAGGGTAATGCTGGTCTTATAGAATGAATTTGGAAGTTTTCTTTCCTCTTCTATTTTTTGGAAATAGTTTTAGGAAAATAGGTGCTAACTCTTCCTTAAATGTTTGGTAGAATTCACCTATGAAACCATCTGGTCCAGGACTTCTGTTTGTTTGTTGGGAGATTTTTGATTATAGATTCAACTTCAATGCTGGCAGTCAGTGTGTTCAAATATTCTATTTATTCTTGATTTAGTTTTTGGAGGGTATATATTCTTACGAATTTATCCATTTCTTCTCGGTTGTCCAGTTTGTTGGCATATGATTTTCCACAGTATTCTTTTATGATCTTTTGTATTTCTGTGGTATTGGTTGTTACTTCTTTTTCATTTCTGATTTTGAGTTTTCTCTCCTTTTTCTTTCTTTCTTCCTCCCTCCCTTTCTTTCTTTCTTCCTTTCTTTCTCCCTTTCTTTCTTTCTTTCTTTTTTCTTTTTATTTATTTTTTTTGATCAATCTGACTAAAGCTTTACCAATTCTGTGTGCCTTTTCAAAGAACCAGCTCTTGGTTTCATCTATCTGTTCTATTGTGTTTTTAGTTTACTTTTCATTTATTTCTGTTATAATCTTTATTATTCCCTACCTTCTACTTGATTTGGGTTTGTTTGTTCTTTATCTAGTTCCTTTAGGTGTAAGTATAGGTTGTTTACTTGAGATTTTTCTTCCTTCTTGATTGCTATCAACTTCCCTCTTAGAAGAGCATTTGCTGCATACAAATGATTTGGCACTATTGTGTTTTCATTTGCATTTCTCTCTCTCCCTCTCCCTCTCTCCCTCTCTCTCTCTATGTGTATATGTATATATATGTATATATATATATGTATATATATATATACACATATATGTACATATATATACACATATATATACACATACATATGTGTATATATACACACACACACATATATAGTTGAATAATATATGAATATTGAACATATTCATATATATATGAATGACCATGTTATGGTCTAACATATGATCTGTTCTGAAGAATGTTCCATATGCACTTGAAAAGAATGTGTAGTCAACTGTTTTTGGATAGAATGTTCTGTATAAATCTGTTACATTCATCTGGTCCAATGTATCATTAACAGCCACTGTTTCCCTGCTGATTTTCTGTTTGTACGATCTATCCCTTGATGTAAGTGGGTTGTTACAGTCCTCTACTATCATGTATTACTATCAATTACTTATGTTTGGTATTAGCTACTTTATGTATCTGGGTGCTTTCATGTTGAGTGCATAAATATTTACAATTGTTTTTTCTTGTTGGATTGTTCCCTTTATGATTATGTAGTGTCCTTCTTTGGCTCTTGTTACAGTGCTTGGCTCTTGTTTTAAAGTATATTTTGTGGGGTGCCTGGGCGGCTCAGTTGGTTGAGCATCCAACTTCAGCTCAGGTCATGATCTCATGGTTTGTGGGTTCGAGCCCCGTGTAGGGCTCTGTGCTGCAGGCTCAGAGCCTGGAGCCTGCTTCAGATTCTGTGTCTCATTCTCTGCTTGTCCCCAACTTGTGCTCTGTCTCTGTCTCTCAAAAATAAATAAAAATGTAAAAAAAAACTAGAGTTTATTTTGTGTGATATAAGTATTGCTACTCTGGCTTTTCACTTCCATTTGCATGATAAATGTTTCTCCACCCCCTGACTTTCAATCTGAAATGCATTTCTTGTATGCAGCATATAGATGGGCCATGTATTTTGTCACTCTATGTCCTTTGATTGGAGCATTTACTCCACTTACATTCAAATAAATTATTGATAGGTATGTACTTATTGCCATTTTGTTACCTTTTTTATGTTTGTTTTTGTAGTTCTTTTCTGTTCCTTTCTTCTCTTACTCTCTTCTCTCATGGTTTGTTGGCTTTCTTTAATGATATACTTAGATACTTTTGCCTTTATTTTTTGCATATTTATTGCCGGTTTTTAATTTGTGGTTACCATTAGGCTTATATATAACATTTTATGTATATAGCAGCCTATATTAAGTTGATGGTCGTTTAAGTTTGAACTCATTCTTTACTTCTCTCCCAGCTTACATGTTTTAGGTACATGGTGTTCATACTTTACATCCTTTTATGTTGAGAATCTCTTGACTGATTTTTATAGATATGTAATTTTACAGCTTTAGTGCTTCCCATTTTCTTTACTCCTACTTATGGTCTTTCCTTTCCACTCAAAGAATTCTCTTTAACATTTCTTGTATGGGGTGGTTTAGTGGCCATGAATTCCTTTAACTTTTGTTTGTCTGGGAAACTATCTCTCCTTGTATTCTGAATGACAGCCTTGCTACATATTCATTATTGTAGTTTGGTTTTGTGTTTTTTTGTGTGGTTTTTTTTGTTTGGTTTTGTTTTTCTCTCTCACTTTCAGTATTTTGACTATATCATTCCACTCCCTTCTGGCCTGCAAAGTTACTGATAGCTTTATGGAGTTTTCCTTGTATGTAAATGTCTTCTTTTCTTTTGCTGCTTTTAAAATTCTCTCACTACTTTTTGCCATTTTAATTACTATGGATCTTGGCACAGACCTCCTTGGGTTGATTTTGTTGGGGGCCTTCAGTGCCTACTGGATGTTGATTTCTGTTTCCTTCCCTGTGTTCAGAAAGTTTTCAGCTATTATTTCTTCAAATAATTTTTCTACCCCTTTTCTCTCTCTTCTCCTACTGGTATCCCTATAATGTGAGTGTTATTATGCTTGATAGCCCTTAGGTTATTTTTGTTTTTCATTATTTCTCTTTCTCTCCTCTATTCAGTTTCTTTGCTTTCCATTACTCTGTCCTCCAGGTTGCTGATCTGTTCTTCTGTTTCCTCTAGTCTTCGATTTTTCTCTCTAGTATATTTTTAATTTCAGTTATTAAGTTCTTAATCTCTGATTAGTCCTTTTTTATGTTTTGTATATCTTTGTTGATGGTCATTGGCACCCTCCTCTTTTCTCAAGTCCAGTGATTATTTTTATAACCATTACTTTAAATTCTTTATCAGGCATATTACTAATATCCCCTTCACTTAGGCCTCTTGCTGTACTTTTGACCTTATTCTTCCATTTGGGACATTGTCTTTGTCTCCCCATTTTCTCTAACTCTCTGTGTCTGCTTTTATGTGTTAGGAAAGTCTGCTAAGTCTCCTGCTCTTGAAGTAGCCACCCATGGCAAAATCAATATGTAGAACTTCAAATTCATTTGCAATGATCCCCCACACTCCCTTCTCTCCTCCTTACTGCCCCAAAGAGAAGATATAAAGGGCCTATTATAGATGCCTGCACACACTGAGTTGCATTACAAAAGAGAAATACTGCTGGAGAGATTCACCATGTAAAAGGAGCAAGCCATCCCATCACTCCAACGCAATTCTCAGAAATGTCCAGGATAGAGTGGTCAGAGTTTTGAATTTTTGCATATGCAGTAAGAACAGGAAAGAATGGTCAGGATCTGTGGTAGACTGCCTCTCCCAACAGAGCAGGAGGGCACTTAGGAATTAGTTCTTTGTTCATGAATCAGGGCAGCAGTGGTGAGGATGAAGATAACAGAATGATACTCACTAAAAGAAAAATGCTAAGACTATGAATAAATACATGCAAAATTATATTCACACACATATGTGCATATGCATGTTCATGTATGGGTAAAATTTCATTCAGTCTGCAAAATACATCTATGAAGACCAATCTGTGGGTGAATATATAACCCACATCTCACAGTCAAGGAAACACCATTTGCATCCAGACTTGCCTTACTCTGAAATTTGTTTTTCTTTCACTACAAATGAGAAGGATTTTTTGCAACAAGAACGAAAAAATTTTTAACAGAATGTTAAATATTAATACCAATTCATAGTGAATTTAATATAAATAGTAATAATAAAAAGAAAAATTACCCTTGGTTAATGTTGGTAAGATTCAACTAAGAGATTTTGATTGTCTTAGAAGTTGATAAGGGTTTTATAAATCTTCAGATTTTCCACCTGCACTTCTTGAGTTAATCTACATTTACCAGATTTACCACCACATAGTTTATTTGCTCCTGGACTCACTGCATTCTGATTGTTGAATCACCAGTCTGCTAAACCTGTTCTCCTAAGACCAAAAATAGCATTTTCTTTCTCCATACCCCACCAGTCCTACATTTCAAGCATTTGTCAATCTTTCTTTCTCTGTAACATGATACTCTATGTAGAAAACCCAAAAGATTCCACAAAAAAAAATTGCTAGAATTAATAAATGAATTCAGCAAAGTCATAGGATATAAAATCATAAAATCAATGTACAGAAATCTGTTGAATTTCTATACACCAGTAATGCAGCATCAGAAAAAGAAATCAAGGAATCTAATCCATTTACAATTGCACCAAAAACAATAAGATACCTAGGGATACCTAACCAAAGAGGTAAAAGATTTGTATTCTGAAAACTATAGAGCACTTAAGAAAGAAATCAGAGGACACAAAGAATTGGAAAAACACTCCATGCTCATGGATGGAAGAACATTGTTAAAATATCTATACTACTCAAAGCAATCTACCCATTTAATGCAATCCGCATAAAAATACAACAGCATTTTTCACAGAGCTAGAACACACAATCCTAAAATTTGTATGGAACCACAAAAGACCCAAAATAGCCCAAGCAATTTTGAAAAATAAAATAAAAGCTGGTGGCATCATGATTCCAGACTTCAAGCAATACTACAAAGCTATAGTCACCAAGACTACAAAAAAACAGACACATAGATCAACTGAACAGAAGACCCATAAATGGACCCACAACTATATGGTAAACTAATCTTTGACAATGCAGGAAATAATATCCAACGGGGGGGGGGGCAGTCTCTTCAATGAGTGGTGTTGGGAAAATGGGACAGCTACATGGAGAATAATGAAACTAGACCCCTTTTTTACACCATACATAAAAATAAATTCAAAATGTATGAAAGACCTAAATGTTAGACAGGAAACCATCAAAATCCTAGAGGAGAACAAACATAGGCATCAACCTCTTTGACCTTGGCCAGAAGAACTCCTTACTAGACATGTCACCAAAGGCAAGGGAAACAAAAGCAAACATGTACTACTGAGACTTTATTAGGATAAAAAGCTTCTGCACAGCAAAGGAAACCACAACACTAAAAAGCAGCACAAGGAGTGGGAGAAGATATTTGCAAATGGTATATCCAATAAAGGGTTAGAACCCAAAATCTATAAAGAACATAGCAAACTCAAAACCGAAAAATCAAACAACCTGATTAAGAAATGAGCAGAAGACATTTATAGATACCTTTCCAAGGAAGACATTGAGATGGCTAACAGACACATAAAAAGTGCTCAACCTCACGCATCATCAGGGAAATACAAATTAAAACCACAATGAGATACCACTTCACACCTGTCAGAATGGCTAAAATTAACAACACAAGAAACAACAGTGTTGGCAAGGATGGGAAGAAAGATGAACCATCTTGCACTGTTGGCGGGAATGCAAATTGGTGTAGCCACTCTGGAAAACAATATGAAGGTTCCTCAAAAAGTTACAAATAGAACTAATCCTGTGATCCAGCCCTACTAAGTATTTCCTTAAAGGATACAAAAATAGAGATCCAAAGGGGTACATGTACTCCAATGTTTGTAGCAGCATTATTAGCAATAGCCAAACTATGGAAAAAGCCTAAATGTCCATTAACTGATAAATAAATAAATAAATAAATAAATAAATAAATAAGATGTGGTGTGTATATATACACCAGCCATGATATACTACTCAGCCATCAAAATGAATGAAATCTTTCCGTTTGCAACCATGTGGAAATAAGTCAATCGGAGAAAGACAAATACCATATGATTTCACTCACATGTGGAATGTAAAAAACAAAACAGCTGAACACATAGGAAGGTGAGAAAAAAGATAGAGGGAAACAAACCATAAACAGGCTCTTTATTATAGAGAACAAATGGAGGGTTGACAGAAGGAAGTGGGGGGATATGGGATAAATGGGTATTAAGAAGGGTGCCTGTTCTGTTGAGCACTGGGTGTTATAAGTGATGACTCACTAAATTCTAAACCCCTGTAAACAATATTACCTGTATGATAACTAACTAGAATTTAAATATAATTTTGAAAAAGTAAAATAAATTAGATATAAAGGAAAGAAAGAAAGAAAGAAAGAAAGAAAGAAAGAAAGAAAGAAAAGAAAGAAAGAGAAAGGAAAGGAAAGGAAAGGAAAGGAAAGGAAAGGAAAAGAGGGGAGGAAGAAATAATTAGTAGCATCTATGAGAACACTATTTTCATTTGCCTAAAATAATTTTGGGTGTTTTCTATTTAAAAAATGTATGTGTGATCTAAATCAACTTATTTAGGGCTCCAGGAAGGCTCAGTCGGTTAAGCATCCAACTTCAGCTCAGGTCATGATCTCTTAGTTCGTGTTCGAGCCCTGGGTCAGGCTCTGTGCTGACAGCTCAGATCCTGGACCCACTTCACACTCTGTGTCTCCTTCTCTCTCTGCCCCTCCCCCACTTGTGCTCTCTCTCTCACTCTCTCTCTCTCAAAAATAAAAAAAAAAAACCATTAAAAAATATTTTAAAAATTGAATAAACTTATTATGTACAAAAAGAACTTTGTCTCTCTGTAGCACTCACTCAGCAATGGTGAAAACAGTGTTTTGTTGTTGTTTTTTTTCCTTGATAACTGCTTTTTAAAAAAGTGACTCCTGGGGTGCCTTGGTGGCTCAGTCAGTTAAGCCTCTGACTCTTGGTTTTAGCTCAGGTCATGACCTCACAGTTCCTGTATCTGAGCCCCATGTCAGGCTCTGTTCTGACAGCATGAACGCTGCTTGGGATTCTCTCTTTCTCTCTCTCTCTACCCCTCCTCACTTTAAACAAACAAACAAAGAAACAAACATTGTTTTTTTGTTTTTTTTTAAGTGACTTTCCTGACACCACACATTCTTGATTCCTTGCATGCATTTTTGATGGTTTCTGCTCTCTTTCCTGAGCCCATATTCTCTGACAAGTGTTGGTTCTTTTTCCAATTTGCACACCCCCTCTGGTGACTGCATCTACCACCATGGCTTCAATTACTTTTTATATATATGAAGAACTCCCAAATACATGTTTCAAGCCAAGCACTTTTTCTCTAAGCTCCAACTGCTAAAGATTCATTGAATATCTCCATTTGATCTATAGGAAATACAAACCCAGAAAAGCCAAAGATGCCTCATTTTGCTTTCACATCTCCTCCTCCCTTATCAAACCTTATACAAACCTCATTTTATTTTTTATCACTGCTATGCAATGAGTAGAGGAAGACAGAAAGTTTGAGGTTACCCCTTTTCTATTTCCTTACTCACCATACTTTCTTTTACTAAGTTCATATCCCTTCCACTGCCCTAGTTTAGGCACTCATCATTTCTTACTCTAAATCATGCAATAGCTTCTAATTCAGTTTTCTATATCCATCATTTCTCAAATCCATCATTTACACAAATTACTTACTTGCTACTCTGACCACACTGCTTCTCTTCTTTTAATTCTTCAGTGATTCCCACTATAAACAGGATTAACATTCATACTCTAATACGTCTCCTTGAATAATTAGCTCTCTGACTATGCTTCCTTCTATTGCTTTAATTTCTGTCTCTTTGGCCAATCATGTTGTAGATGATTCACCAGACTGAATTGCTTACATATCTTGCTTCCCTGTCTGTCTCACTTCTGTTTGTCCTGGAATATCCCCCCCACCCCCCACCCCCCGCCATTTCCCTCCATTAAGACCTAGCTCTGATGTCATCACCTATGGAAACATTTTCTAAGATATTCTTTCTAGTTTGATTAAATGTTCTTTTCTAGTTGCTTGGTAATGCCCTGAATACTTTACTGCCACTGGTAAAAGCACCCCCAAGTTTCCACTACATTATTCTATGATTATGTCCTCATGTGATCCTGTTTCTGATCAGCGGTCTCCAATGTGTGGTGCCTATCCCCTAAGAACACAGAAGTAATGAGTGGAACATTTATAGAATCCTCTACTGCTTTTTGCTTTTTCCTTTAGTTTCTCAATTTCTATTTATTTCTCTAAAATGTACATAACTTATTGTATAAGGTGTTATATATACATTATAAGTAAATTAATATACACATAAAAAGGACAAAAGCTCAAAAATTTTCATATTGGAGGTAATATCAATACATATGGAGCCCTCTGCCCTTTTCTCAGAACCACATTTTTCATGAGGCAGGGGCTGCGGTATTTAAACCTGGCATTTCTAAACCTTTGGCTGAGGGACTGCTTTCATTTAAGCCAGTGTTTCTTAAATTGTTATGCTTAGACCACTTGGGAAAGATTTCCCTGATAACCTGGTTAAAAATGAAACTTTTGGGGTCTCTTGATCAAAATCTGTGATTGTGTAGCTTACAAATTTCTTTTTAAGCAGGAGTCTAACATGATCCTTATGGATATTACAGTTTTAAATTAATCATAAGTGGTAAGTACTCAACACACCCTTATGTGGAATTAAAAGTTTGCACATGCAGAAGAGTTCATTTTGTAACAGAGAGCTATCGCTGGCCCCACAGGCAAGCCTGGACTGGAGATCTGATGGGAATTGGGGAGAAAACAAACAGAACATTACAGGAATAGTGGCCTGGAAAAGTATGGGCCAAGGGGGATTTGGAATGTTTCTAAGGATGAAAATAATGAGAAGAATAGATGAAATTAATGTTTTGCTAAAGTTTCTAAGTGAAACTGTGATTAAGTTTTTTGTAGGAGTCTGCACTTTTGTAAATCTGTGTTCCAGATGCTTATCATAATCTAGAGAACACATCAAATACAACAAATATTTGTGCAATATATAATTATAAATAACATAATAATGTTAATATGATAATTACCCAAATAAGTTGATATATAGCATCAACTCTAAAATCATCACCCAGAAAAAATTTATGTTACACAGAGCACTTGCTCTTAAAGAGATACATAGGAATTTGTCCACTCAAATCCTTGCATTTCCAGGGGTCTTCATATGGATCAATATCACTTGGAGCTACCAATTAATCCCAACTTGATTAAAATTTAAAATATGGGAGAGAACACAATTCTAGTGTGACATTAAAATCAATGTCCTTATTGATGTGAAAGCATGGAAATGAAGTAGGCATTATTTGTTCTTGGTTTAGGCTTTTCTAGAGCATGATGAGTTCTCTATGAGAATATTATTTCTTCTGATACTCACATGTCTCTCGAATTTGCTTTCCTTGTGAAGATAGATATCTCACTGTCTAGAACACTCTGTATATTTGAATTAGAAATGTAATTCTGATATGAAGACTCAAAAGTATTCAATATTTCGGGGGCTCCTATTATATGGGGTGCTATATCAATCACAATCCAAACAGAAAACAAAAATCCAAGCATTTAAAACAGAGAGAATTAAAGAATACAAATTATTAACACACTTTGGCATCTATTTTTTTCTTTTCCTCATATGTAATTCCCATTTAATACATTAATGGATCTGCTTTCATAAAAATAATCTTATTCTCTCCTCAAAAAAAGTGGCTACACAAAGTCCCATCAAGTGTTTGCATTCATCTCAGATTCTGGATTCCATGAGAATAAGATCTAGATAGATAGATAGATATAGATAGATAGATAGATAGATAGATAGAATGAATACAGAGCAATGTGTAAAAATAAAAATAATCTGTCCAGCAACAGACATGATTACATGTTGGTATAACTTGTCGGTTATTTCAATTATGTGTACTTCACCTTAATGTGTTTTGGGTCATGGCACATGGATGGTTTCATATCAGCTTTTACTGTTAAGAATAGTATCATGAGCTCTGACTGACTCAAGTCATTAGTTTTATAAACATAATTTTAATCAGTGCATGTATTAAAAACAAAAATTGATGTTAGCCATTCAAACTTATAAACTCTTAAATCTTTGTGGCTTTACACAATATAGATTTACTTTGTCAGTTAGATACAGTCTGATGGTGCTCAGGTGGCTTACTTGCTTGGTGGCCGCACCATACGGAAAACCAGCCTCGAGGTTATCATAGTGGAGATGAAAGCAAATGAAGAACATATTATCTCTTACCTGCTTCAAACCAAAAATGCCACACTTCTCTTATGCTCAGAGGAATCTGGCCAAAACAACTTTCACAGGCCAACTTCATAAATAAGAACATAAACGTAAGGAAGCACATTAAACATTGATGAACGCTAATAGTTTCTGCTAGTCCATGACTTTGATTTTGTCAATACCAATCCTACTCTTAACTCTTTTCAACATGTGTGTATGTATGCAGTTTTTTTGTTTGTGCGTTTGTTTTGCTTAGAAATTTTAGCTTCTTTGCTATCCTTGTTTTAAGTTGCCTCCTTCTTCATTTGCTCCCCCAAATCCCATTCTTCACAAAATATTCATTTAAAAGCTATAAATCAGATCATGCCACTTTCTATTTAAAACTATCTAAAGGTTTACAACAACAGTTTACAAATTCAATTATCTTTTTTTAAGGGTCAACAACCATGACTAGTACCTCCTTACCCATGTGACTCCATCTCATATTCCCCGACACATCTCCTTCCATGCTATAATCATGTTGACCTTTATTCTCTCTTCATAAACACCCTGTTAGCTACAGCCTTAAGGATTTATACGAGTTTTTCTCTTTATTTGAAGTGTTCATCTCTTGATTATTACAAGGCTCACTGTTTTTTGACACATCACAGAGAGAATATATTTTTCTGCCCAAACTCTCAGTAACCAAACAAAAGCATTCTTTATAGCCAATCACTTGCTATCACATCACCTTATTTGAATATTTGTCATACATTCTGTACCTATTTATTTTTAGATTTGTGATGCCAGTTTTCTAAATTTCTCTTTTGCAATGATTAATTATAGAAAGCATGCCCTTATTCTGTTTTTTGTTTTTTCTCCAGGATGATTCTCCTGTTTTCCAATTTCATAGTATTACATTTAATACACCAATATAATTTTCTCTTATCATCCTTGCAAATGTGAAGATTAAAAAAAAATAGGCATAACCTTTATAGATATTGGAATCAAGTAGTCCAATCTCAGTAGTGAAGTACTATTGAGGAACCATACTTCAGACTACTACTACTACTAATAATAATAACCCAATTTATATTTTCTTTTCCTGAAAAACATTAAAATTTATATATTCCACAAATCTCAGTAACATTTCTATTAACCCTTTCTTTTCTATTTTCCCCAATTCTGATTTTATCTTTCTCATGTTTAATCCTCCAAATATTTTTTTCTGTTTTTCTTGACATCTTTCTATATATTTATTCCCTTGTTCTTCTAATTTTTATGTCCCTACTTTCTCTTAGACCTTAATCTAAGAAAATATTAGAAATTATCTGGAAAAGGCAAATCATTGTATAATGTGAAAGGAAATTTATTCTGCAATTAGGCTAAAATTCTTAGAGTTACATTTAACATCATTTTTTAATTTATTTTATATCACATAGGAAATTATCTTGATGAATCCTGTCATTACTTAAAACATTTCTTTTTAATTTAGAAATTTTAGATTTACATAAAAGTCACTACCAATTTATGTATTTCTTGTATACCCCTTCACCTATTTCCTGGAAGCTAATGCCTTACATTATCATAGTCCATTTATTAAAACTAAAATCATCATTGGAACAATAACATTAATTAAACCAGACTGTATGAATGATAGCAGATTTCATAATAATGCCATTATTCCCTTCCAGGATCCAATCTGGGATCTCGCCTTGAATTTAATCACCATTGACCTTAATTTCCTCAGGTCGGTGACAGTTTCTCAGTCTTTCTTTGTTTTCTAGGACTTTTGAGGAACATTAGTCAAGGTTTTTGTTTTGTTTTGTTTTGTTTTTTAATGTCCCTCAGTCTGGGTTTGTCTGATGTTTTCTTATGGTTAGACTGGGGTTCTGGAGAAGAACATCACAGAAGTGAGGCGCCTTTCCCATTAAATCATACTGGGATGGAGGAGATGCAATATTTTTCCAAAGTACCTAGAATCAAACTTCTTCATCTCATCTCTAATACATCTCTTTTGTTTGGCTACTACCTTCGTCTTTCTGAATCATTATAATATGGTCCTAATACCCACCATCCCACTTCCTCCTTTTCCATCTACCATGTATTAACAAAAGCAGTCAAGAGTCCCCATTTTAAAGGAGTTGATATAATTCCTCCCTAATTCAAGTAATAATTTCCTTTAGGCTTAGCCTCCGGTAGTGGTAGTGCTGTGAATGTTCGTTTTAATTGTGTGTGTGCTTTGTATGTGAGAACATGCACATATGTGAGTACATTTGTGTCCCTGTGTTCCTATGTATATGAATGACCTGAACATGACATTTTCTTTTATTAATGTTTATGCATTTTTGAGAGAGAGAGAGAGAGAGAGAGAGAGAGAGAGAGAGAGAGAGAGACTGAGCATGAGCGGGGGAGGGGTTGAGAGAGAGAGGGAGAAACAGAATCCAAGTCAGGCTGTAGGCTCTGAGCTGTCAGCACAGACCCCAAGGCAGGCTCCAACCCACAAACTAAGAGATCATGACCTGAGCTGAAGTTGAATTGTTAACCAACTGAGCCACCCAGAACCCCCTGCATATGTTTTGCATGCCTGTCTGTATGTGCATAAGTGTCTGCATGTGCTTTGAATTTACAAGTATTTTCATAAATGCTTGGGAAATTATATTAAAAATACTATTTTTAATTGGAATGCCGAAGCATTTCTATTGAAAATGTTATAGGGCATTCAGAAATAAACCTAACATAGACAAATATCGAGTCTGGTTTTAAATTAAGCCAAGAAGACTGCAATATAAATTCTTAACACTTTTTAAATGACACGAAAGATATCTCTCCTTCCAACAGGTACCAATATAAAATAAAGCCTCAAATATGCCATTTTGAAGATTATTTTTAATGAAAAAAAACTCCTTGATGAAATCATGTTAGGTTTAATGATATTGTATTGGAAAATACAATAAACAATGGTGTTCTGGAGTAAGTAGGTTGTTCAAAACGACTTGGCTTCTTAAATGACATTACAAATTAACGCTAATTGACACAAAATGACACTGCATAATAATTAAATATAGTCATAATTTGACTGGTATTTAACCTCAAGAATAGTGTTTTGTGGGAAATCTGAATACACTTTATAAAATAATTTTAAAATGGAAGCTGAAATACAGAGCGTGACGAAAAAAAGTGCAAAATAATAAGGACACAGTTGACCAATTTGGATTGCTACTTAAAATCCTCATCCTCCCTTCTCTTTTTCCAGCACACACTGAAAGAGCAGTCTGCCAGAGTCTAATTCAGAGTCATTTTCATCTGCTCATTTTCTATTGCCAATTATCCTTAATTATTGAAAACTTTTTTTCAGTGTGTAATGGATGCTGAAATGTTAGTATGCTCATTAAACTGAAACTCTAGATAGAGCAATAGATTCTGATAAGCACTGGTTTGTTATAGTTCTGAATTTTCAAGTATTCCTTACTCTATTAACTTTGAATTCATATTCCACAAAACATTTACTCAGAATTAATAACTATTATTTTTTAAAAGCCAAAGAGCCCTCACAAAATGACTTAAATGATAAAAATGTAAGAAAATTTAAATTGGCTTCCATGAAGGACATCAAACCAAATTTGCTCTCATCTGAGCAGCAGACCTTTAGAAGGAAGCAAAATGCTTTACACGTTGCCACTAACTCCTTTGATACTACTTCCTTACTACATAAGTATGCCCTGTCCACATTTCAGTAAATTGGCATCAGCTGATAAAATGATAAATCCATACACAGAGTATCCTGAAGGTTAAAGATTATATTGTAGATGTGAATATATGTGTTTGACTCCATTATACTCAAAATCCAACTCAATATTTCAGCATTTCCTTTTCTGTAGGGCTTCGGGTTAATATTAGCCTGAATATTGTGCATTAGATTTGGAAGGACAAGTGCATATGTATCTCTATGGTAACGGGCAATAATTTCTTTGGCAAGCCCTCCACGACATCAAGGTAGAAAGTAACAGAAGCCAATTCTATTAGGCCTCGCATGTTCCAGTTGCCCCCCTGGGTTCCAGTTTATCTTTGCTCTGCACATTCAACTTTCCTTCTCAACTGCCAACCCAATTGACTTCCAGTGACCTTAGGTTCCATACTAGATACAGAAACACCAGCTTACAGAAGGTGCTCCATCATTTCCTACAATTGTGGAAAGTCTGAGGCCTATAGAAAATCTTTATATTAAACACTAATAGTGGTTTGGCTTTTCTTATCAACGTTTTGCTGATTCACCTGCCATCTACTCTTTCTCTGTGCTATTGGAAGATACGTCCTACAATGAGACAGTAAATGTGAGGAAGATGTGAACTCCCTAAAATGGGGATCCAGTGATTTAAAAAAAGTCCATAATGTGGATAAGGTGAAATCCCAAAAGAACAGCCCTCCAGAAAATCCAGATAGGAAATAGCAAAGACTTGAATATAAGAGCAAAGAACTATAATAGAAATACCTCCATTATAAAAGAGTTAGATATATGATTTTGTGTAGTTAAACACATTTAAGGATGAAATTTTCTGTACTGGAAGATTTAAGATCAATTAGTAGTAAGTACATTTAGACAATTCAAGAAAAATGAACAATAATTAATTCATGTACTTCCCACTTGCAAAATACATTCCATCTTGAGATCTTCAAAGTCTTAACTCATTCCACTATCAACTAAGTTAAAAAAGAAACATACCTAAGTATAGTTACCACAAAACTAAAAGATCCCCAAACCCATATAATAAATCATATTAAGTCAGGTACGGGTGAGACTCTAGATATGTTTATTCCTGAGGCAAAATTTCACTCTGTGTACCTGTGAAACCTAAAAAAAAAAAAAAAAAAAAAAAAAAGCCTCCAAAATACCATGGTAGGACAACATAGAATAAACACTCTCATTTTATAGGGGAGAAAATGAAAGCAATGAAGGAGTCATTCATCTAAAGCAAGTTTGCAGCCCATTAAGCAAATTTCTCTTAGATTTCCAGACCTGAGAATAATCCTGGGCAGTTTCTTCCTTCTCCGGGCCTGCTGAGGTGGCAGCTCTATCCTCTTGCACACCAGGCAGTGCAGGCCTGTGCATTCATCACTGTACTTTGCAAGTAAGCTGCCTTCATTTTGTCTCATTTTAGTCCTTTTCAGTCCAGGCTGGAGTGCTTTCGCAGGTATAAAATTCTCAAAAAACTTGTCAGTCTCCCCTGCAACTCATGGTGGTCCAAGCCCTCAGACAAGAGTCCTCTGCATACTTTTCCTGAATAACTGCATCACTATTTCTGGCTTCTGCTGAGGAGGGTGAATGGATCCAGAAGCCACAAACCTGATCTCTTCAGCAAAGGTTTGTCCAGCTACAATCCTGTCCTGTTTCCAGACAGTGCTATCTAAATAGGCTAAGAATTTTCCAAATCAACAAAGGGTGGTTTCTTTTGCTTAACAATTCCTTCCTTGGGGTGCCTGGGTGGCTCAGTCAGTTAAGCATCCGACTTCACCTCAAGACATGATCTCTCGGTTCATAGGTTCAGGCCTGCGTCAGGCTCTGTGCTGACAGCTCAGAGCTTGGAGCCTGTTTCAGATTCTGTGTCTCCCTCTCTCTCTGCCCCCTACTGGCTCACACTCTGTCTCTCTCCTTCAAAAATAAATAAACATTAAAAAAATAAAGAATTCCTTCCTTAATTTATCTTTTTCCTCTCACATTTTACTATAAACAGTAAGGAGAAACAAGATTGCACCTTCCATACTTGGCTTAGAAATTTCCTCCACTAAATATCCAAGTGCATTGCATATAAACTCTGCCTTTCAGCTATCACAAGAAGCCAATTCAGACAAATTCTCTGCACTTTACAAGGATCACCTTTCCTCTAGTCATTAACAGATTCCTCAATATTTTGAGACTTCACTAGAAGTATCTTTAATATTCATTATTTATAGCAGTACCCACTTCATATTCTCTAAGACAATAAAACCTTTCTCTACTGCTCTTCTTTGCTGTTTTTGAGCCTTTGCCAGAATTGCCTGTATAGTCCATACTTCTACCGACAGTTTGTTCAAGACAATCTAGACTTTTCCTGTTAAATGCCTCAAAATTCTTCCACCTATTACCCTTACTCAATTTCAACTACTTCTATATTTTCAGGCATTTCTTAGAGCAATACCTCACTTTCTGGTACCAAATTCTACATTAGGTTCAGAGATCTATCTTAACAAACTACCACAATCTGGATGGCTTAAAAAAAACATAAATTTAATTATCTCACAGTCTGAAAGCTTGATGTCTGAAACCTCTGTCAATAAGACCATGTTCCTTTTAGAATCTGTAGGGTAGAATCCTTCCTTGCCATTACCTAGCTTCTGGTGGAAATCACCAATAACTGATATTACTTGATTTATAGATGCATCATTCCAGTCACTGCCTCTTCCATCAATGGAAACTCCTGTATGTCTCTGTGTTCAAATTTCCCTCTTATAAAAACACCAGTCATATTGAATTAGGACCTACCCTAACGAACTCATTTTAACTTGATTCTATCTTCAAAGACCCTCTTTCCAAATAAAATAACTTACTGCAGGTTAGGACTTCAACATATCTTAAAAAAAAAAATCTGAAATTCAACTCATAACAATGTTATAATAAACAAACAACAGGGGTGCCTGGGTTGCTCAGTAGGTTGGGCGACCGATTTCAGCTCAGGTCACGATCTCGCAGTCCTTGAGTTCGAGCCGTGTGTCAGGCTCTGGGCTGATGGCTCAGAGCCTGGAGCCTGCTTCCGATTCTGTGTCTCCCTCTCTCTCTGCCCCTCCCCTGTTCATCTCTGTCTCTCTCTGTCTCAAAAATAAATAAACATTAAAAAAAAAAAACTACAAAACAGAGCAAATTTAACTTAAATTAAGATATACCTAGATTCTATAGTATGTTTGTTTCCACTATTTTTCTTCATCTTGGTTTACATTCCGTATCGTGTGATATGCAGTGGTAGAGTACATGCTAATAACCTCTATTTTATCATCTTATAACAAAAGTGCCTTAAAGCTAAATATCTGTCTGTAGGAACATATCATAACAAGGATAGTAACAATAAACCCAACAGGATTCCAGGTATATGACATATTTTGACCTAATCATATGACTTCCACCAACATATATAACGTTTTTATTTTTGTTCTTTTGTTACCAAAATGAAATCTTCCGTAAATGAAATCTATAATCATCCCTCTAATGTGAACAAAACACAAGTATTTCCTCTTGGGAGGTGGTGGGCATTCTGCAAATCAACCTAGACTATGGACAGTACGTCAGTCTAAAAATGCACTTTAAGTCAAACATATAGAATAAATTTACTTATTTGGTTACTCTTTGATTTTGCAGGAACTTTAAAGCAGTCAATGAATAACCCCAATGACTGATATATTTGTCTTATTAACAAAATCAGAGAAAATAAAATGTAGTGGGGTTTTTTTTTTTTTTTGCTTGGTTTTGTTTTGTAGGTTGAACCTGGGAAGGTAGAAATCCATTTCCCTCTCTTAAGCAACATTAGATTTTAAACTTTTTGTAATTGAATTTACAAATTCTCCTGCAATTCATGAAGCTCACTTTCAGAGATGGACAAGTGTTGTCTTTCCACTTTTACTTTTTCACTCTCCATCTTTATCTTGCTCCTTTCCTTCTTCTCATGCAATTTACTTGCAGCTCCACCGTGTATTTTCAGACACTGCTCAGCCTTGTGTCCTGCGAAGCTAAAACTTTATCCCAAGTTTATCCCCGCCTGCATTTCCAATACCCAACAAGATCAAATTTCACAGTATTTCATCTGCCAGCCTTTTTATGATGCTGAAATTTTAATGTTTAAGCCTCTCCCAAAAGGCAGATATATCAGTAATAATTTCCTTTCCACCTTCAGACGTTTTTTTGCCTTCATTTTGAGGAAGCACACAAAGACTTGATGTACTAAATCAGTTACTCAATACACTTTACCTCAGTAATTACTACCTGCTAGTCACTAACCTAAGTGATAGAAATGTCAAAAATTAATTTTTGGTTTTGTGCCATAAATGCTAACAAATACATTGAAATGAATACCTCTTTATGTCTAGTATTGTGCATTTTATTCTCTTCTTTTTCAAAATTATTTTTTCTTAATTATTTCTTGTACTGGAATGTAATTAAGCCATGCACATGCTTTTCTAATACAAACTGATATAATACTTCCTTTCTATTAATGAGGCAAAGTTATTCTGACTTTAAAGGATTTATAAATGAGAGTATGATATGATAAATTTCAATTGGAACATTTTAGCAAAATATAAACCAAATAAAGCAATTTTTAGTGCTTTAGCAATTTTTATTTAATATCTAACTGGAAAATATGAAACTCCTTCTGCTCTTAAACAGCATAAAGGGTTATTTGAGAAGACAGATGTCCCAAGAGAGACTGTTCTTAGAGTAATTTTAGCCTCATTTTGAAAAGATTAGAAAACCACGTTCTCTCCTCATGGTATTTAAATATCAGGTTTTTATATTCAAAAGGTTCTGATAGTGTGAAATAAAACATTCAGAATTTCAATTTCTTTTTTTTCGAAGAGTGTTCTATTAATCCTTGTGACTTGACTAGCAATAAAAATTCAATATTTTTCAACCTCAAAACCCCAAAGTGTTTTAAGTACTTTAAATTTAATCTCCATTTAAATTCTTCCCAGTTTCAGGTCATTTTGGTATGACATAATGAGACTGTGTCACAAAGTTGTCCCTGATAATCAAGAGTAACTGAAAATCTTAATATCCGAATGGCAGATAGCTGACAGTTTTTGATAAAATGGCTAGAGGATGGTGGTTAAATTTTTAGTAATCATAAATCCAAACTTGTATTCAAAATTACATCTCTAATTTGTTTTTATAATTTGTTGAAAGACTTTAGAAAAATCCTTTAACTGTTTTTAGATAGGCTATTTATTGATAATGTCTACATATTCCCAAATAAATAACTGAAAAAAATAAAGTATATCCCCTCTCCATAGCTTGATGTGATGATGTTAGAAACTGATGTTAGAGTTATATTTCCACATTTACTGAGATATACATAAAATTAATATTAAATCTGATTCATTTTGAATACTTGATATATGTTCATTAAAATACAGGAATTCCTTTTTTTTAAAGGAATTCCTTTTTTTAGTCTACTATAGTAATATTGTTTTATAGCTAGTTCAATGAAAGAGTTTTTCTATTTCCATAATTTCCATATTCAAGCTGTCATATTTGACCTTGTATCTATTGTTTTCAACTCTCTTAATGTTAGTGCTCAGTTTGAATGTAAATTTATTGATCATCTCAAATCTTAGATTTGAACTCTTTGGCCATTTTTATTCAAAAAAGTTTATTAAACGCTCTGAAGCCAGAAATTTGTTTATTTCTTAGGGAATACAAAATATATGGAACTATTACAACTGGCTTAAGTATTTACATTTTGCTTATAAAATCAGTTTTTGCTTGATATATGGCATCAGGAATAAACATGATAGATTATATAATTATATTATAGGTCAACATGCATTTGGCACTTGAAGATTTGAAAATTTTAGATTAATCAATTAGCAAGAAAAACTACACTTGTAAATGTTGGTTCCTTAGTTTTATTAAAGAAAATAATACATTTCAGAATGAAAACTGAAGGGAATAGGGTAGTGGAAAATTAACAGAAAACCTTTCTCTGTGGGGCATGATTTTAAAGAATGGCAGAGTAAAGGTTAATGATGAATCAATCGTACTCTAGCGACAGGCCAAGTTATGAGGAACTTTGAATAACCAAATGAATTACTTGGACTTGGTCTACTTTATGACAGACAGAAAATGCCATTATCTGTCATTTGTTCATCTGATTTTGTTCTTATTTACATAAAAATATGTAAATGTTTAATGTATTTTTTAACCAAAACTCATGGAAATAATAAATGACTTGGTAAAATCAATGCAAAATATGATAAATGCATGACAGATATTAAGACTAAAGCAATACTTGACATCACAGGCCAGGAAACAGCAAACTTTTTCTATGTAGGGTCAAAAAATAAATATTTTAGCCTTGATGAGTCATTCTCTGTCTCTGCTATTCAACTCTGCCATTGTAGAATGAATGCAGCCTCAGGCAATGTGTAAATGAATCAGCATTGCTATATTCTAATAAAATTTAATTAAAAAACAGTAACAACACTAACAAAAAACAGGTGGCAGGCAGGATTAGGCCCATGGACCAGTTTGCAAATCTCTGTGTTGTAGGCAAAAAGATCATGCATTTTTTGAATGCCAATGTTCATTAAACACAGTAAGACCAAGAGCTACTCCAGAAAATTGTTACTTTAAGAAAGATTTAGTAGTTCTTACAGATTTTAGTGGCAATTTCTCAAATTCCAAACATTTAAATTGAATGTGGCTGAAAATTTACCCATTAAACAATGAGTAGATTAGAAGACGGGTTCTGGTCAAGAAATGGGAGTTTACTTAGAAAAAGATTTAGTCTTTCTATTAATTAGATAAGAAGATGCTGGTGGGCTGTTTTCCATGTCAGCCTGCTGAGATGTCATTCTAGTTAAATGAATCAAGTATCCTGTGATTGAAAACCTATGTGGTGTAAAACAACATATCCCTTAAAGTTAATGAACACTCTTTCAATGTAAGAATGTGGAAAAATATTAAGTAAAAATATAAAAATTTCAATGAAGCACAACTCCATTCAGTAAAATGTTTTAAACACAAGTTCAAAATTCAACTCAAAAGAGTGACATGAATCAATGATCTATTGCTAAAATTATGGTCAGTAAATCATCCCAAAGCCCAGTGCCTCAAATCAATAAGTATTCATTTAGTTCACAAATCTGAAGTTCGACAACTTAGTCTGGGTTTATCTGGAGTCACTACTATGATGGTCACCTACAGATTGGCCTTGTATGGGTGGATTTGTCTCTCCCATTTACTTCATTATTTTTAACAGAGCATCATAAGAATATGCTCCAGGTGAAGGCAGAGGAACACAAAAGCAAGTGGAAAGGCAATGTTATATGACAAATAAGATGGATACAGAAAAAGGTAAGGAATTAAGCCCTTTGATACAAATAAATGGTTTAGCCATTAGTATATTTCAGTAGGTAGGTCCGTGCAGATTTTGCAATTTCTGCAAACATTACTGTCAGTTACGTTGATTAGCTTCAAATCCTGGAAGTCAATCTCTGAAATAAGACTAAAATAATAATTTTCCAGCCTGGACTTCAGGCATAATGTAAGAATAAATTTAAAGTAATGTAACAATTTTAGATGGAAGTGATAATTAAAAGTGGTTTTTTTTAGAAATAAAGGACATGCATTTCAAGGTAAAGCATTTAATTTGATATTTTAGACCAAACTTGCATTTTTCACATAGAGTAAGAATACTTTGGAGATCCAACTGTGTCAATCTTTGTTCTGGTACTTTTAATACACCTACTAAGTATTTCTTATTAAAAAGTTTTGCACATATCACCAGTTCCTTGGTAGCTTTCTGGTTGAAAATGAACATGTTAATGATGTGTTTTAAAATATATTATGTTAATTGTCAAATCACGTAGAGAAAAATCTATGATTTCTTTTTTTTTTAAGTGAGAAAGGATTACAATTTAATTTTGTCTTCATCATTATCATGGTCTAAGGTTCATCGTTAATGTTAAAGAAAGTAGGAAACTTGTGGTATGTTTGAATGCTGTTAGGAAAATCAACACAGTGTGCCATATGCATTCACATTTGTATTTGATCCTCTATGTGACAGCTAGAACAATCTGGTTTGTCTGTAAAGTTAGCAGATATAATTAAAGCGCATGTGGGATAAATTTTCATAATGCTGCATGGGGCTTCAGCCTTGCATCTGTCATTAAAGTCATTAGAAGCAGAATTGCTAACGCCTTTTGTTACTCTCTGACATTTTATTCCATGTGAAGCATAAAAAAAGAAGCAACACACTGTTACTATTTTCTTTTTCAATTAAACAGTTTGTATGTGGGTTACATTTGAGCCTTGAAGATGACAGATCCTATTCTTACAGGTAACAGCATTCCAATTTGACTCATTATATACAAATACGCACATATACACTCTGCAGATTCAAAATTATATGTCTTCAAAAATAAACCTCTTTTATGTAAATGTCCAATTTATAGATATTCATTCAAGAATTCCAAACAACTTCCGATGCTTCCCCTAGAATCAGAAGCACTTAACATTTGAATTCAAATTATGCTCTTTGTATACTTTGTTTTTAAAATGTCTGTGTAGATTGAATTTTAAAGGAGTAATAGAATATTTAACAATAAAACTGCTTTTCCCATTTTAATGTTGATAGTAATTGAGCATGGTACATTCTTTGCAGGGTCTAAATTACATCCTGAAAATACATGAGTTATTTTGGCTTAGTAGGGTACCAGTTATTTCATTAACCTTATGTTTTATTACATTATTTAGAATCTGACAGAGCTGCACTCCAGTCTCTATCTACATGACCTTAACTATTTGAGGCTTCAGTTTGCTCATTGGTGAAACGGCAACCTCATTGGTTAGTCATAAGAATTAAAGGAAAAAATACAGAAGCACTTCACCTTACGTTTATCACAGAACTAGGACTCAATGCATAATTATAATTTGGTATTATTATCATATGTTAATGCTAAAATCCATATAACCCCTGATCCCCTGAAATGTGAAGGACCTTACTGATATTGTGACAAAAGAGGACAAAAGTGGGAACTGTCAGAGGTGTCTTCCCAGATTATACTACAACTGGTTTCATGTGACTTAAACCACACTAGTAATTAAGTAAGTTTAGGGAATTTGCAAAAAATTGATGCTGTGTAATAATACAATGTTTTGGCAGAATTTAAGGTGTGAAGACCTTTTCTAAGTGGCTTAATTTGTCCATACAAAGAATAGTAGAAAAACTGTTACATTTCTGAATAAACTGTGGATAATTATAACAAGGCAAGAACAATTTAGTGAGAGCAAGTAATCCATTAATTAGGACCAAAAAGCTGAATAAAATCTTAAGTGTCTGATTTAAAACTCCTCTACAGGGGCGCCTGGGTGGCTCAGTCGGTTGAGTGCCGGCTTTGGCTCAGGTCACGATCTCGCAGTCCATGAGTTCGAACCCCGCATCGGGCACCTGTGCTGACAGCTCAGAGCCCGGAGCCTGTTTCAATTCTGTGTCTCCCTCTCTCTGACCCTCCCCCATTCATGCTCTGTCTCGCTCTGTCTCAAAAATAAATAAACGTTAAAAAAAAATTAAAAAAAATAAAACTTCTCTACAATGTCCCCTCCTATAATCTGCCTCTTAAACACTTTTACAGCTTCATCTTTGGCTGTCTCCATTCACTTTGCAAATAATTCAGTTGCTATTCTGCTTGTATATACTAATTTATCTTTCTAAAATGACCACTTTTTTATTTTCTACCTGGCAAACATAAGGTAATTCCTGAAGACTAAGTTCAAATCCCATCCATTCTTTAAGCTTTTTCTGAGATCAAGAACACATCAAGAAATAGTAACCACTGTTTCCTTATGTCTCCCATTGTTCCCTAAATACAGGACTGCCAACACACCTGTGAAATTTTACCACATATACTCATTTATAAATCTGTCTCCACCTTGAATTTAGGTTCTTCAGTATAAGGGTTTTTGGTCATCATTTGTATGTTAACTTTCAAGGTGGGAAAAGATGCTCATTGACTAATGATGATTTGCCAATTAATGTCTCTCTAATTTCATGACTAAAGGCTGATTCAGTTGCAGTAGTCTTAAGAGATTCCAGGAACAGAGTCAATTTACTATAACTTGACTACATTGTTTAGGTTGAGGATGTTCAACAAGGTAGAGATCATGGATACAAATAAAGCAGTGCATTATAAAGATAATATGTACAGTTTGGATTGTCATGTAGCAGTGCTGCTCTAAGGAGTAGAGATAAGGGGTAAACCATGTTTAATGGTTTGATTTAATTGACTTATACACTGGAAAATTCACTTGTCTCAATGAGATCAGGAGAGGTCAGATCCCTAGACTGTTCTGCAGGCAAATGGCTAGCATTTAATTTATATCAACCAATAATTAGCATACACTCCATAGCAAGCAACTTAAGCTGATTACAGACTTTCCTTCTTGAGGATAGAGTTCCATATAAAAATATACCATAGGGAAAAGGGGTCATAGAAATCATCTACCACCTTCAACCTTTCTTTTTCTTTTTTCTTAAATCAGTTTATTGATGAGTTGACATATAATCGATTCCATATACTTAGAGTCTTCAATTCAGTAAGTTTTAATAACTGCATACACCTATGAAGCCATCACCATGATAAAAATAATAAACATTTCCACTACCTCCAAAAGCTTCAATATACCCTACTATAATCCTGTCCCACTACCTCTCATTTTCCTCATTGATTTTTTTGTCACTATTCATTTGCATGTTCTACAGTTTTATATGAATATAATCATACTTTATGAAATAATTTTGTCAGGCTTCTTTCACTCAGCAAAACTATTAAGAGATTCATCCATAGTTTGGTGTGATGTTGTCTTGTCATGCATTTTACTTTTAAACATGCACTACGTTGTGTTTTTTGTTTAAATAATCAAATATCTTTCAAGAGATTTAAAGAACAAGAAAAATATGATATATTTATCAATGTAGTTAAGTTTTGGGATCTACATTTTGTAGAGTCCTATCTTATGCCATTTTTATTCTGTCTAAAGAAGTCCTTTTAACATTTCTTATAACGTGGGACTGGGACTTCTGGTGAAGAATTCTTTCAAAGCTTGTGTATCTGAAAAAAAAGGGGGGGTTTGTCCCATATATTTAAAATATATGCTAGCCGGGTATAGAATTCTAAATTCACATCTTCTTATCGATCAGAATTTTTCTGCCAGAACTTTCAGACAGAACTTCTGTCTCCTTTGTTGTATTGTTTCTGATAAGAAATACGCTAGAATCCTGAAGTTTCCTAACATTTTTCTCCCTGTTGCTATTTTAAGATTTTTTTCTTCATTATTCATTTGGACTTGTGTTTTTCTTAATCTTCCTTGTGGTTGGAATTCATTGAACTTTTTGCATTGGTTTCTACCAAATTCAAAAGGTTTTCAGACGTTATTTCTTAAATATGCTTTTGTTCTCTCCCTCTGGGGACTCAAATTATACATACATTAGATTGTTTAAAGTTGTCCCAAAGTTCATTTATGACTTTTAAATTATTGGTTCTTTTTTTTTTTCTGTGTGTTTCATGTTCGTTATCTTCAAATTCATTAATCTTTCTTTCATACTGAAACATTAGCAATTATCTTGTTGAGCATGTTTTACATTTAAAATTTTTTAATGTTTATTTATTTTTGAGACAGAGAGAGAGACAGATTGCAAGCAAGGGAGGGGCAGAGAGAGAGAGAGAGGGAGACACAGAATCCAAAACATGCTCCAGGCTCTGCGATGTCAGCACAGAGCCCAACGCAGGGCTCGAACTCACGAGAGCGTGTTTTACATTTTAGATACAATAATTTTCAACTCTACAAATTTGAATGGATCATTTTTAAAGCTTCTATAACTAATGGGACAACAGGAACACAGTTTGGATAAGTGTTTTTAAAGGCCTTATCTGCTAATTCTAGCATCTGTGTCACTTCTTGGTTGGCTTTAGCTGGTTGCTATTTCTTCTCTTATGGGTCATAGTCTTCTGCCTCTTATCATCCTTACTGATTTTTGACTAAGTACTAGACATTGTGAATTTCACATTGTTGTGTGCTGGATATTTTTATATTCATAAATATTCATGAGATTTATTCTGGGATGCAGCTGAATTACTTAGAAACAATTTGATCCATTTGTATCTCTGTGATTAAGATCTGTTAGGTAGGACCAGAAGAGCATTTAATACAGGGTTTATTATTCCCCACTACTGAGGCAAGGCCCTTCTGAGTACTCTACCCAACACCCTGTTAATATTGATACTTTCCAGACTGAGGACAGGCTTGGAACAGACACATCAACAGATATGCATTACCCAGCTTTAGGTAATTTCCTCATGTGCATGGGATTAAAAATACTCAGATGAATATTCAAGGAGACCCTGTTAGATTTGTAGTTTTCTATGCAGCTCTCTTTTTTAGTTTTCTATTCTACAAACTTAAGCTGGCTTTGTTGCCCCAGATTTTCAGTTCTGTTTTATGAACTCAGGCATCTGCCTGGATCTAGAGGAATTCCCTATTACAATGCGATAGCCTGGAAACACTCTCAAGGCAGTAAACTGGAGTACTCATAAGGCTGACCTTATTTCTCAGGAATTATTGATTGCCCCTCATTGCCTGATGCCCAGTGTCTTGAAAAACATTGTTTCAAATATTGTGTGTGTGAGTGCAGATATGTGTGTATTTTAAGTGTGTAGGGATGGATAAATCTAGTCCCTGTTACTACCTTGGCAGGATGAAGAAGTCCAATCACAACCATTAAACCAGCTCATTACATGTATATTCAAAGTTTGGTAAAGCCAGCTGCAGACACATCAATTCTGTTGTCAGTAATCACTCAAATAGAATTGGTTTCATGCAAACCTTGACTTTACCTCTGATTTCTTACTTTAGTACTTACTTTTAGAATGACTAATTTTCTTTTTTCTGTCTTGGTAATCTAGATACTCTTAAACTTTATTTAAAATAATTTTTCCAGCAATTTCTGCTCCTGTCCACCTCAGATAGTTTACCCCAGAGGAGTACACAATGTTCTGCTTATATAGCACCCTCTTGATTTTCCTGAGAAATGTTAGCATATATGCATTCCAATATTCTCACTTTACACACAAAGAGAGAGAGAAGTGGGGAGAAAAAGAGAGACAGAGAGGAGAGAACGAGAGAGGAGAGAGAGAGAGAAGAAAGGAGAGACAGACAAATCAAAAACAACCATCCAGAACAAATGGTTGGCTCCATCTACCCTACAAAGACATTTTAGTTTTAAGAAATAATTGTTTTTCTTTGTCTTGTTGCTGCTTATCTTTAATTACATCATGCTCAGTTTCCATTTGATGAGATGCAGCTCAAAGACTTTTGATTCTCTTGTTAAATGGATGGCTCACAATATCCAAAGTGACAGAATTTGCCATGATATATTAAAGGGAGAAAGTTTAAGCATTCAAAGACAGAACAACACTCCTCATAAATTGCTCAGTTCTTAGGTCCTTAATCATTCACAAATTAGAATTTGAGATAAGAATAAAATGACAGTATGTTACTTCTGAGTAGGGATCTTAAGGCATCTAAAAATTTCAGGCTCTTAGTATTACTGTTGCTTTTTGGATAAGAGCCATCCCTACATCAAAAGAGATGGTATATTAGGGGAAATCAATGTTTATTAAAAACCTACTATGCCTTACTATACTCCTTACTATACATTCTACATTGTTTGCATAGATTTTTATTTCCACATGAATCTTAATAACCAGTTAGTAGTTCTTACATTTTACTGATGAGGTTTATAATTATTATGTATTCAACAAATATTTTTTACTACTTATCAAATTCAAGGCACTGTGTTAGACTTTAGAAAATGAAGATCACCTAAAATAAATGCATGGTGTATAAATAATTCCTGAATTTGAACCCATAATAAATGTGGGTAATGGAGCCTGTCACAACTGCTTACCTCTGCAATTGTAATATGAAAGCAGCCAGGGATAATATACAAACAAATGAGTGTGACCATTTTTTCCAATAAAACTTTATTTAAAACAAAATACGCAGTGGACTTCCTTGAGTCACTTTTTGCTGAGCCCTGTACTTGACAGAACTGCAACATGGCAGGTTTCAAATGAATATAAAGGAACAAGGTAAATCACAATTGCATGACACCATCCCCACTAAGAATATTCTAAGTCACTAAATGTTTTGTTTCATTTTTTTGCAGAGTTTAAAAGAGCTTGTGAACAGTAAAACCTTTCTCTCATAAAATGTTATGTTTCCTCTGAATTTCAACGTAAAAACATTTATTTTTATATAGTTATTATAGGTAAGAGAGAGATGATATAGATGTAGATAGATAACATATTTCTTAGTAAAGAACCAAGTTCAGAGATTATGTGGAAAAATAATTATAAAGTTCAAGGAAAGCTGTCAGAAACAGATAACGTTAAAAAAATACTATATTTGAGAACTCTGTTTAAGGTCCACTCCACTCATTACTATTCATTATAGCTCCTCATTGCTATATCTGGCCTCAGCCTGACTTTTCATTTCTGTATGTGTTTCAAAATTCCAAAAAATGATGTCAGAAAAATGTTCAGCTTATGAATAGTTTCCATTTTCTTAAATCACTTCGAAATAAAAGTCTATTTCCCAGAACTTACACACACACAGACACACACACGCAAACACACACACACACACACACACACACACACACACACACACACTTTAACCTCACTACTGTTGGTAGATGAAAGTGCCTATTAACATATTTAAAAATATTTCAAGTCCAATCTCATGGTCAAAACTTTATAGAAATGTCAAACTACGTATTCGCTCTTCCTCAAGGTTGTGGTGCTGTTATTTGTCCAACATTTCTTCTCTTTTTCTATAAGCCTTAATGAGGCACTAAACAAAATGCTAGGGTACTGGCACAGTTCCACAAACTATTTAATTCTAGTTAGAAGATTTAAGTTTAATTGGCAGAACAAATGTATATTAGAAAATAAAAAGTTGAAAAGAACCTAAATGTTGAAAAATTGTCTAGGAGTGTATAAAATATTATTTGCCAGTTAAAATTCATAGATAATGATGCTGAAACAGGTTCTGGAAGCAAATCTGTTAATAATAAATAAAAAATGGCATATTCAAATTATGAACAAATCTGAACTAGCTAACTACATCTGGTATGTAGGCTTAGAAGGGATAGTACTGATAAATAGGCATACTCATGATACTAGGTAACTCCTACTAAATATGTATGCAGGTATATATGTTATTTATTTATTATTCTTAATGTTTATTTATTTTTGACAGAGAGAGAGAGAGAGCGCGAGCTGGGGAGGGGCAGATAGAGAGGGAGACAGATGATCTGAAGCAGGTTCCAAGCTGTCAGCACAGAGCCCTATTCAGGGCTTGAACTCAAAACCTGTGAGATCATGACCTGAGAAAAATCAAGAGTTAGCTGCTGAACTGAGCTGCCCAGGTGCCTCTTAAATATGTATTTAATAAATGGATGTTTTCATGAAATTATGAACAAAGCACTTATGCAGAACACAGGGGTATCAGAGAAACTCCTCAGCTAGAAGGTGAACCCATGTAAGAAGCTATATTTGTTTTCTAGTGTCTTCAATGAATTATCACAAATTTAGTAGATCAAATTAAACCAATTTCATTTTCTTACAGTTCTCTAGTATAAAAGTCTGACATAGGTCTCACCAAACTAATCAAGGGGTCAGCACTGCTGTATTCTTTCTGGAGGCTCTAGAAGAAAATTCATTCCAATGCCCTCTTCACCTTTCAGAGGCTGCTCACATTCCTTGGCTCCTGGTCCCTTTTCTCCACTTTCAAAGCCAGTAATATTACATCTCACTGGTGCTTCCTCCATAGTTCACATTTCCCTCTGACTCTGTCATCCTTTTCCATTTCTAATGACCCTGTGATTACATTGGGATATGTAAAAAAAACAGGATAATCTCTTTAAGGTCAGGTGATTGGCTACCTTAATTTCATCTGTAATTTTAAGTTCCACTTGCCATAACATAACATATTGACAGGTTTCAGGAATTAGGATATAGACGTCATTGGGAGGCCAGTATTCTGAGTACCACAGCAGAGAAGAGAGTTCTAAAGGGGCAGGATGAGGAGTAGGGTAAAGAATAAAGGTAATTTCTAAAGTAATATTGGGTTCTGCATAAGAAATAGGAGTAGAGGTGAGAGAGATGAGATTCATTTATTTATTTATTTTTTAAATTAGGGGAATCTAGAGCTCATTTTTATGTGAATAGGAATGATGTAGCAGAAAAGGAGCAATAGATAAAAGAGAAGGACATCACAAGGGTGCCTGGGTGGCTGTCAGTTAAGTGTCTGACTTTGGCTCAGGTCATGATCTCACAGTTCGATTCGAGCCCTGCATCTGGCTCTGTGCTGACAGCTCAGAGCCTGGAACCTGCTTCAGATTCTGTGTCTCCCTCTCTCTCCTTGCCCCTCCCCCACCGGTGCTCTGTCTCTCTGTCTTTCAAAAATAAATAAATGTTAAAAAAAAAAAAAACTAAAAAGAAAGAAAGAAACAAAGAAACAAAGAAAGAAAAAGGCCACATCAGTGACACGGTCCTTGAGATTTTCAGAGTCACATCTGGTCACAAATGGAAAAGCTCAGTTTTGAAAGAAGCAGATAAACACTATTCATATTAGGAAGAGAGAGAGAGAGAGAGATAGGGAGGGAAAGAGAAAGAGAGAGAGAGAGAGAAAAGAAAGAGAGAGGGAGAAAGAAAGAAAGAAAGAAAAGAAGAAAGAAAGAAAGAAAAGAAGAAAGAAAAAGAAAGAAAGAAAGAAACACAAAGAAAGAAAGAAAGAAAGAAAGAGAAAATGAAAGAAAGGAAAGAAGTAAAGAAATGAAAGAAACGAAAGGACATGCCATAGAGGTAGTACAGCATAACAATTCAGAGCATAGACTGAAACTAAGTCACTTCCTGTACTGCCAACATGACTTAGTTTCATCAGCTGTAAAATGGTTCTAAAAATATTATATATGTCATGGGTTAGTTATGGAAATTAAGTATGTCAAAGCATGCTGCAGAGCAAAGTAAGCACAACATTGTGAATGATTTTTTATTACTGTTTATTATAAGTAGGAAGTAAAATATACTATGTTAGTACCATTGAATAATCAGGCAATTTTGACTATTTGACTTGAGTTTCTAAAAATTTTAAGAATCCTATAACTATATTTTCTCATTATTCTCCACCATCATTTAGCTATTGAGACATAGATGCTGAATGGGTGAATAGTTTTATACAGTCTGAGTTTGTTTGTTTACTTGCATTCCCAGGTAAATGATTTGAAGTTTTCATGGAAGAGGGCCATGTAAATGTTGGAAAATGTAATACAACTAGATAAGATGAAAACTGAAGATATTAATGCAACAATTGATAGTGAAGAAAACAGTAGGGTTTCAAATAGGTATTGATCAGATAAAAGAATTGGCAGTGTGAATGTATACAATCTAGAAGGGTATGATATAGTGAGAAATGAGAATAACTGTAGCAATGAAATACTGGAGTGGCACAAGTACTGTCGAGAGTATGATCAAAGGAAAAATGACTATTGGAAGAGATTGTTGCAGGTGAGGAGGTAGACAATCTGAAAAAAGGAAAAGTGTTAGGCACATATGCGTATGTAGTGATATATACATGAATTATGATAAGACAAAGAATAAAAGAAGTAATGCAGGTGGTAGAAGCATTAATAAATGAGGGGAAAAAATCTAAAGACAGCTACAAGGAAAGGTAGTAGCAATAATTATGATGTTACAAATGTCAGGGAAATTTGGTGTTTTTCAGGAAGAAGGGAGATGAGTGCTCTAGAAGTAAGTATGGGCTTTATGGACACTGAAGGCAGACACAATTTCATCGATAAAACAGAAATGCTTCTACCAGAAAGGAAGAACAAAACTGATTCCTCAAAAGTAATCTTAGCTAACTTAAGGCTGGCTGCCTAAATACTGAGATAGATTTCTCACTTTTATTCAGATTAGACTATGATGGCATTAGATGAGGGTCATATGAAATCCATTATAAGAAGTAGCAGCAGACCAAAAAAGAAAACTAACTTAGTAACATTCTACTCAAAGTCCCCTACTGTCTTTTTTTGTGCAAACCAAGAGACTTTTAATGGTTAAATACGGCATTAAAGTAATTAAGAGATTACTGTTATTATTAATTGTTGTTGACTAAAATACCAGTTTCATTATATTTGTGGACTTTAAAACCATTCTGATTGAAAACTCTATTCAAAAATAAAATTCTTTCTAAATAAGATATGTGATTTTATAGAGTTTAGAAAAAAATGTTTTGGGATAGAATTTTTTTTAAGTTTATTTATTTATTTTGAGAGAAAGAGACAGCATGAACACAGGAGGGGCAGAGAGAGAGAGAGAAGAGAGAGAATCCTAAGCAGGCAGTTCGAACTCATGAAGATGAACCTGGAGATCACGACCTAAGCTGAAGTCAAGAGTCAGATGCTTAACTGAGTCAACCAGGTGCCTGTGATAGAAGTTTTTAATATAATGCCCCCAAATGGCAGTTGCTTTGGTTTCTATAGAATAAAATTCCAAAACTTTAATTTAATTTGAAGAATTGAACTAAATATATCTTATGACAACAGTGTAAACCTGCATCGTTTAAATGTTTTCAACTAACAATAAAAATTTGCTAATCTATAAAATAATGGTTATTTTAAGCCCCATGAGATAAGATTGCAAAGTAATTTAGTGAGCTAAAGTTTAAAGAAGATGAACTTCTCCTTGGAGAAATGAAACTCATGCTGTTTCATCTTTGGTAGAGTAACACTAAGAGGTGGTTTAGAAGCCCAAAGAGCTTTGAAATTACAAGGGACACCTGCCAATTTTCTACATAGGCCTCTACTATTTGCATTTTGCATATGAAACATTCAGTGGCAGGCGGGAAAATGTATCAAAACATCCTCCTGCTGTGTCTCTGGTCCTGGGGGATCTAAGGCAGGAGTAGAAGACCTGGAAAAAACTGTTCCACCTTAGCCCTTACACTAAGAATGAGGCAATAAGCTGCCTACCACTGGAGGAGTGGCAGGGGAGTTCACACAGATCCACTGAGCTGCAAGTCACTGGGCTTGCTATAGTGTAAAGCCAGAAAGGAAGAACTCAAAGAAACTCTACAGATATTCCCCACTAAACAAGTCATTGGTAACATATCATAGTGGAGAGGCAAGGGAGATAAGAGGTTCAATACTGAAGAGAGGCACATGGACCCTGATAAAGCCTCAGGATAGGGCAGGAGACCTGAGAAAAAACCACCAGGCACTAAAATTCCAGTCTCTGCTCTAAAAATAAAAGTCTATGACCCTGTCTTCAAAGATTATGAAGGCTGTGATGAACAAAATATAACATAAGGGGAAAAAAAAAAGAACAAACCAAAACCCAGATTCAGACTAATTACTGATTACCCTGACTCAACACACTAATGACCTGACAGAAAAAGAAGAAGGAGAAGGAGGAGAGGCAGGGGGAGGAGGAGGAGAAGGGGAGGAAGAAGAAGAAGAGGAAGAGGAATTTATCTGTGCATAAATATAATTTACCTCAGTAGTCAGTGTTCTTTTACTGTGATGTTCAACATTTAATAAAAATAACAAATACAATGTGATGCCTCAAGAGAGACACAACCAAAATATCTTACTCAGGTAGCAGAGATGCTAGAATTATTACATACATGGTTTTTAAAATATATTTAATTGTATATTACTCTTGTCTTGAGGCTCATTGCTATTAATTAAAATGGCATATTTAAATAAGAAAGAAAACACTGCTAACAAGTAAAGGAATACATAATTATAGAAATACTTCATGAAATATATGGGGGGAAAAGCTCTAAAGCTCTAGTGAATGTTGAGATTACTCTCTATATGTTCATATAAATGATTTGTCAGCTTCTATTTTCTACAAATATTTTATGTACATACAACCTATAATTTCCTCCAGACCTTGGTGATTGGTGGCTTTGAGACTCTGTGTGTGTATCTTCCAAGTCATGGCAAGGAAAGTGGTCTGCAGATGCAGCAGCATTGGATATTTCTCCCACCACCATTAAAACCTGGAAAGAATAAGTTATTCCTAGCTGCTTCCGTCTGAGTAGCAGAAACCACATGTACACTGTACTTGAATAGGAGATATCAGTTCCACTGAGGATGAGAAAGACTGTATAAAGAGAGAAATCGTTTTTCACTGGTAGTCTCTCTCTTAACCAAGGATGATAGAGAGAACTCTATTGATTACATATATAACTCACATACTATTAACAAGACTATGTCAAAAATGGGAGTATTATAGTAACCCAAATAAAATACTTATAGCAATCATTTTAACTTACAAAAAGTTATATGCATATGTATATGCGTATGTATATGCATAAACTTTATACACAGTGGCAGTCTACCAATATTATTTTGCCTTATTTATTGCAATTAAAGTAACAGTATTTTATTTAAAATAAAAATCTAAAGCTAATACAAAATCAGACTGGACATCAGGTAATAAATATGGACAGCCCCAGGCTAACCAAACAATCTTCCTTAAAAAACTTATATTTGTGGATATAGACATGAATTTATAATGAAATCAGCCATAATTCACATTTATAAAACAATGAAAGCATTGCCATGTCTTGCTTTTAATTGGAAAACATGTACTGACTGAATATAGTGTAAAACCCAAGCAATGAGTCTCCCATATCTATTAAAAAAAGCCAGTATGACATAATAAAAATACAAGCAAACATACCGACTTCACTGAAGGACTTTAAAGAAACTAAATAGAAAAAGTAAGTCTTGGAATGTGAAAAATGTATCCTGAGGCTGGAGTCATAAAGCATGAATCTGACTGCATTATATACATAAGTTTTTTTAACTTTTTTTTAAAATGTTTATTTACTTTGAGTGAGACACAGCATGAGTAAGAGAGGGGCAGAGAGAGAGGGAGACACAGAATCTGAAGCAGGCTCCAGCTGCTTCTGTGCTGTCAGCACAGACCCCAACACGGGGCCCGAACTCACAAACACCGAGATCATGACCTGAGCTGAAGTCTGACGCTTAACTGACTGAACCACCCAGTTGCCCCCTTTTTGTAAAAATTTTTCTTAATGTTTCATAAGTTTTAAATGATAAATATACACATAACAATTTTAGATGCCTCCCAATGACAGTACAGAACTTAACTGGTATCTTTGAATGCAAATATGCATATAATAAAATTATTTTCAAGTTTAAATGATGGTAAGATAATACAATAAGTGATAAAACATAATACTTTTGAGACTGTGATTAGAAAAACATGTTGAATCATTTATATGTTTTATATAAGCTAATTAGAAAAGTTATAAATATAGATTTATTAAATTTAATTTACAAACCAATAATATAGTCTATATTTTTATAACTATTCATTTTTTAGAAACTTCTTAGTTTTTGCTTTATCCCTCAATTCGAAATTCACAAGTTCCCCTTATTCTTTCCAAGTTTCTCAGGGACACTAAAAATAGGGTATGTCAGAGGAGAAAGGTTTCAACTGAACTAATATTACATCAGCAGATTTGTGTTAAAGACTCAAACATCAAAATATCAGTAATGGTAAGATATTTATTCATCATTCCTTCATTCAGCTTTGAGCTTTATTTTGTTTCAAGCTCTCTGATACTGGTTTCTAGGCACATACCTGCCTTTTTAAAAATATACAAAATAAAATATATTGATTTCATTGGTAGAGAGAACAAAAAGAATCTTTGTTGGATAATGCAAACTCGGGACATGAGATGGCTCAAACTATGGAACCCTCAGATTAAATAAGGAGTTCACACGCGAACATCAAACCATGACATTTGAGAAGAGGAATAATCATGAATTTTGAACTCATTATAATTCAATGATACATAATTCTGGTGAGGGAGTTACATGTAATATGTATGTAATTTATATAATATGTGTATGAGTACTATGTCACATATATGATATACAATATACTATATATCTAATCTAATAGAATAGCAATATTATTACATTAAAATATATCAAATAATGATAATTAGAATATTCATATAATTTAGAGATAATTTTTTTGGTATAAGAAAAATTCCTAATAAAAAGAAAAGTACCAACAAGGTACTGCTCAGGACACAAGAATGAGCATAAAAAGAGCATTTGAGTATCTGAATGGTGAAACATATATGAGAAGTACCACAAGATTTTTTGTTTATAAGCTTACAAAGCAGGTCTATTTTCACAGACATTTTTCAATTTTTGTTACTACTATAAATAGTGATCTTCTCATTCAAGTATGTCTATCAACCTATCAAAATAGATAAAAAATGACAGAATCATTTCACTATTAGAAAGATTGGCTAATTGACTTTATACTTTTCATCTTTTTGGTTTAGTCACTAGTCTTTGTAAGTAAATATAACTATCACATAATTATTTTATATGGCACAACTTATAAATTTATGCAGAATATTTATGATGGTTAGAGAAAAGTCAAGAATATTATAAACATAATTTATTCCTGAAATGAATAAAATATTTACACAATCCATATGCACATAACATCTGTCAAATAAAAATAAAATTATAACAATAATTTCAGCATTTCCTTTTTGAATCTTGGCAATTCCATGTATAAGCTATGTGACATTAAGTTATATAAACTTAGTGGAATTGCCCAAAAAACCCCAAGCAAACAAGCAAAAAACAGTTCAATTCTAATACTGCAGAGAAGAAATCTGCTTACAAACCTTATGACGTTTTTCCCCTAGATTTTATTCAACCATATTTCAAAAATGTAAAACAACATTTAAGCCAGGGAATTACGTACAAATATGTAAATAAGCCACATAATATTAAGACATGCAAAGTCAATATGATAGAAGTTTGACAGGTTCATATATTCAGAACTGCCTCTAAAGTATATGCCAACTGACAATTTTGCTCATGAAAATGTGTAACATTTTCCCTCTGTTAACAGTTGTAGAGAGAAGACATGAGCTCTGTGAAGGAAGAGAGAAGGAAAGATAGGCCATTAGCTCTCCCAATTTAACTGTTATCCTAATTTTTATGAGAGGAAGGATCCTAATATTAATAAAGGAGCAAGTATATTTTCTTCCATCATAGGAAAAAACAATTGGTGTTGGAGGATTCTAGCAATTGGGGTCTCCTTTTCTTTCAGGGTAGGAATTAAGTTAGAAAAAAAGGGCCTGATGTTCAACTAAGTTGAATTAAGTTCAACTAAGTTGAATTAATGTTCAGCTAAGTTCAATTAAGTTAGAAAAAAAGGGCCTGATGAATTCCTGGGAGTGCAGATTGGGCATGGGGCTATTGTAAATCTGTTATTAAAAATAAATGCAGGAGTGTGGATGCTCAGGCCTTAGGTGATCGTGCTGGATTGCCCAGACCCAGGCTGCATTTTTTCAGCCAGACTCTCCACACCCACAGGCATCCAGGGGGCAGCAGGGTGAGGCCAGCTAGGTAGTGGCTTGTACCATTCTGTTTTGAATATCCTTGTTGCCTGGGTTTATATGGCTCCCATAAAGAAGGGTGACAAGAAAAAAGGCTGCCTGCCATTAACAAGGTGGTGAATAGAGAGTATACCAGCAATATGCACAATCATCCACAGAATAGGCTTCACAAAGTATCCCATTTGGCATTCAAAGATATCCAGTCATTTGCCATGGAGATGGAAAAGCCAGTGTGCACACTGATAACTGATTCAACAAAACTGTATGGGAATAGGAATAGGAATTTTCCTATCCATGTTTGGTTGTGCATCAGAGTGTAAAAAGGATTACAATTCACCAAACAAGCTGTATACATAGTTTACCAACATACCTGTCACTACATCCTCTCCCCAAAAAAAGGCAAGTTGTTCCCATTTACAATGGTCGATTGAACATACACATCTAACTTTTCTCTCTCTCCTATTAAAGCTGCAGTCAAAAGGCATGTGTTTAAGAAGCATAAATCCACTAGACTAATGAACCAGTATCACTAGAAAATAAAAAAGAATATTTAAGAAGGAATCAAATCTCCATATATTCTCTCTCTACTCAGTATAACTATCCTAGGAGAGGGCTAGTTCCTCCTGCTGGCAAAATCTAGAGGTTATCTAAAGAGGGTATGAGAATCTTTGGGTGGGGTGCACCAGCATTGCTTAGATCATGAGTACTAACATAAAAATAGGGATTGGTGACTGTAAATTTTGAATACAGAATGTGAAGGCTCTAAGTCTTTTTCATCTAAGTGCTACCAGAACCCTGGCTGTCAAATCTGCATCCTAAAGTCAAAGAAACTAGAATAGTACATGCTGGATAATCTGATTAGTCCCAGTTGAAATTCCAGACACTGATAAAAAGGTCTTCCTAAAATGGTGCACCTAGAATATCTAAGAGTGAATAAAGTACACTAACATGCTCAGAGATTCAAGTCATATTTTCAATTTCTCAGTGATGATGATACAACCAATATACCTGAAGAGAGACAATAATATAGAAGATAAAAATCAAAGCAAACAGAAAGGAACCACACAATTTGAAGAAAGCAGAAATTATGCTGAGAAAATAAATTTGAAAGAAAAATGTAGCATCCATGTTAAAAGATATAGATGCTATATATGTATATGGATATGTATATATATATATATATATATATACCCATACGTATATTACAGATACATATATATTTATGTGTGTGTGTGTGTATGTGTGTGTGTGTGCTCTAGCAGATACAAATATGATAGTATAATTGAAAAAGCATTTGGAAAATAAAGCTGTTACATAAATAAAAGTAAAAGAACAAAATATTGAAAATAAATAGGAAAATAAATATTTAGAATGTTATAGGCCTTGTGTGCTTTGGAGAAAATCCAAATAAGAGATCAAACAAATGATGAAAATAGAGAAGGGGCAAAAAATGGCATAATTATAAAAATAAGAACTGAATGTGTCTTATCCCATGTCCAACAAAATTGGTGAAAAATCCCACAGCAAAACACAACAATGGAAATATTTCAAAACACTAAGCAGAAGAAAAGGTCGTATAAACGTCTGGAGAGAAACAAAAACAAAAGCAAAAACAAAACAAAACAACAAACAAACAAAAAGCAAACAAAAAAACCTCAGCAATCCACATGGCTTCAATTTCAACAGCCCTGGAAACACGAAGGTAATCCAGTAAATCCTTCAAAAATGTTGATGAAAATTAATTTCAAAAACCAAGTTATTCATCCAACCAAACAACCAGGAATCAAATACATACTAAAGGAAAACATTTCCTCAGAGGACTATTGGAGGATGTCTTCCACCATAAGTAAGAAGTAATCCAAGTGGAACTTATGAGAGTTCAAGAAAATGGAAAATCTGACATAGAGAGAGGTCCAGGAAATCTCTGGAGCCACTTTGCACCATGTGTACATGACAGCACCCTCAGAATGACGCATGAGACAGCTATATGAAGGCCGTCATCACTTCCTCCTCTGCATTTGCAAAATACTTTAAATTTTATGAAGTTACCAGAAAATATGCTCTACCGAAACATGGGATAAAACAAAAACAAACAAACACCTGGAAGACATGAGATTCAGGAACCTGGGAATCCAATCCAGGGATCAGATAAAGGAATTTAAGGATATCATCAAAGGGATGTCCTGAGATTACCATTATTCATCAGACCAAGAAAGTAACCACCTTTGAAGGAGTTATCTAGGAGGAATGTTACCAATGAAACTTGCAACTAAAGAACTATTTGAGATGAAATTGGCTTTGTGGAAAATTAAGGGATTTTTTTTTAAATCAAGTTAGTTAACATACAGCGTAATCTTGGCTTCAAGAGTAGAACCCAGTGATTCATCTTTTATGTATGACACCCAGTGTTCATCCCAAAAATTGCCTTCCTTCTTAAAAGTTTTAGCAAGAATTGCAATTTGCACAGAGAAAGGCAAGCTAATGAAGAAAGTGTTGAGTATATTCAGGAAAACATAAAGAAAGAATTGGTGATGGTAGTTCAATAAAATGGTTAGCTCTAGATCACATTTGCATAGGCATATTGTTTAAATATTGTTATTGACTTAGTATGATTACACTGAGAGGATGGAGGAAAGGAAGTAGAGAATATGGTGGCCTAAGATAGCTAAATCTCCTTCACCATAACGGCAAATCAAAAGATACTATCTCAAATTAATACCAAAAAGATACCAGTATATCATTTTGACATTTACCATGTGCCAGGATATCACATTTAAAAGGACAATAAATGAATGTACAATAGTTGAATGAGCTTGTATTATAACATTAATATTATTGAGAGTATCTGCTTTCCAGTCTGAAGGAATTCATTCATTTTCCAGTCCTGCTTTTGTCCTTTGTAATTTGTTATAGTTATGCTTTTCTTTTTAATACAAAAAATGTATAAAAATAAAAACTTGAAAAGGCAAAAAAAATTGGCAGAAGTAACATCTAAAACAACTTGCTTTGGGGGAAGGAAGGCCAATGAGAGTGAGAAAGGTTGGGGCAAGAAAATGATGTATTTCTTAAAAAATAAAAATCCATTAATGTATGATTTAACTTTATAAATAATGGGCATCATTATGTTGATAGATTACATTAATTTTAAATAAGTAATGCAATTATGCATTATTCTGAAAATTGGGAAAAGCCTAGGTAAACATTGCTAATAGGAGAGGAAATCAGCACAAATTCCATCTTTCATAATTCCATATTTTTGAGTTGAAATTTGTTTCATTTTGCTTTTAAAAATTATTAATCTCAAAATTTGATTAAAACATTATAAGATCTCTTTATTTTGATTAATCATTTAAGTTCATATATATGTATACATAAACTCAGTCTCCAATTTTCCCCCAGATACATTTTAAATGTCTACTAATTACATCTCCTATGAAGTCAAATCAGCATACCTGACATTAAATTCAGCTTCCCAACTACCAATTCAGATCCTATTATTATTATTATCATCAATATTATTTTGTTAAAAATAATTCTGATTTGTTATTTTAATATTATATTTAATTTAATTTAAATTAGATAGCCCATATTTATAAATGAGACCCTCCATAATCATCTCCAGGAACTCCATAGTTGCTATTAATTCTGAACCAAATTTTTCAAGTCTTAATGTTGTTTATGAGTCCTTCAAACTTTCTAATAAACTCTTATTTTGCTTATGTTAAGCACCCTCTGCCTCTTTTTTTTAATCAATGAAAGAACTTTTTATAATTGACAGAATTAATGTTCTAAGGTCCAATTTGTTTATGCTAAAGACTTTCTTTTATACCTATCTGTGAATAGTTTAACAGTAAAGACTGAAATACTTAGCATACAATGCCAAATGCTCTACCACCTGGTCTTAACCTACCTCTTAGATTATGGCTCCTATTCAGTTCTTGTTATACTCTGGGATGCTCATGATTCCCTGAAGACACACTATCTATTAACACTTTGATGTGATGTCTTCTCTCCTATACTTACACACACACACACACACACACACACACACACACACACACACAGTGTTGCCAAATTTGATTCTTATTTTGGAATCAAAGTTAACTTCTCCACAATGACTTCAACAATAAAAAAGTTAAGAATTTCTATTAATCCACAGTGTTTATTGGTGCCCGTTACATGCATTTTTTTATTCTGTGTTGTTTATAATTATTCCTACTTGGATACTCTTTTACTCAGAACAGGGATAATGCCTATATAATCTTTCATCCCCTGCCATGGCTGGCATAATACCTTACACATAATAATAGACAAGATGATTTGTCCCTTGAATTGCACACTGAAATTATATAACCATATTGAATTTAGTTTCTATTTCTTTTTCTTTCCCTTTTATGCAATACACATTATTACTAATAATTAATATTATTACAAGTAGAAAAACTCCAAAATACTTATAAAATTAAGGAATGTGCAGATAGTGGTTATTTTCATAGTTCTGCCAGTCAAATTCCAAGCAAAATAATTACCTCCCTTGGGTTCCCAGTAACCCAGAGGATGCAATGTATATAATAATAATATATTTTAAGTATGATTCAGAAACAACATTAAAGTATAAAAATAGCGGTTGGGTTTGCAGTCTAAAATTAAAGAGTACTATTATATAATTAGTAACACTGAATCAATTTTTTTTTACAAAATCAATCACAAACTGTTGAAATTATTGCTCTTAAGCCTACTGCACCAGATTTTACTGATGCATTTTTACATGTCTTTAGTACAAGTATATTGGTTATTGGAAAGAAAAGGTGTTTCCCAGTTATATACTGTATAAAGGATTTAAGAATGTGGGATTATTGCAGAAATTTCTCATTTGCAAAGAATTCTCATAAAACTTTTCATGTGGAAGATACTGTAGAGATCATTAAACTCCAAACCCTCTACCCTTATCAGCTAAGGAACTTAAGAGAAGGAAAGTGATGATTCTAAAGTTCTCTTAGAGATGAAATTCAGATTTATATTTCCCAAAGATTAAGTTTACAAATATCTCTGATATCAATTATCTGGGTTTGGCCTAAAGAAGAGGAATGAATAACTTCGTTCTAAGAGAAGCGGAACACTCAGTACTCCAAACCAGCATTTGCAAAAGGGTAAATTCTCATCTATGTTTGGATGGAATCATAGCTGAGGAAAAGTATAGAATATACAGCAAAAGAATCTCCCCTTATAACTGATTTAACTCAGGCTTCTTTCTATACCGGGGCACATGAGAATCACTGAAACTATCCCTGAGGGAACCAAGGGCTTGGCAGAGAAAGAATTCTTCAAAAAGTGAAGGAACTGGAGCACCTGGGTAGCTCAGTCACTTAAGGATCCGACTTCGGCTCAGGCCATGATCTCACAGTTCACCAGTTAGAGGCCCACATAGGGCTCTGGGCTGCCACCTCAGAGCCTGGAGCCTGCTTCGGATTCTGTGTCTCCCTCTCTCTCTGCCACTCCTCCACTTGCACTCTTTCTCTCTCTCTCTCTCTCAATCAATCAAAAATAAATAAATAAATATTAAAACATTTTTAACAAAAAGTGTAGGAACAATTAAAGCTGAGGAGATTTCTTTCTTTTTTTAATTTTTAAAATTTCCTTTTTTTGTAGAGTAGCAACACAGTGATACAGATTTTTAAGGCAGAATACTGCTAATTTCTATATTTATCCATTAAGGCAAGATTTTTTTTTGTCCTTCTGTGACTTGCTTATTTCATGTAGCATGATGTCCCCTAGGAGGTTTATCCATGTTGCCACATATAGTAGGATTTCCTTTTTTTTTTTTAGCTGAATAATATTCCAATATATGTATGTACCACATTTTCTTTACTCACCTGCTGATGTGGGCATCTAGGGTTTTTTCTGTATCTTATTTATTATAAGTATCTTGTCTATTGTGAATAAGCCTATAATGAACATGGGAGGTATTTCTTTGAAATTCTAAATTCAAATAGTCAAACTCATCCCAGCAGAGAGTAGAATGATGGTTATCAGGAGGTAGTTGTTTAATGGGATTAAGTTTTAGTCATGCAAGATGAGTGAGTTCTAGAGATCTGCTATAAAACATAGTGCCTGTAGTTAACAATATTGCATTATACACTGAAAAATTTGTCAAGAGAGCAGATCTCAAGTGTTCTTACCACACATACACACACACAAAAGATGAGTGGCTAGAGGAAACCTTTGGAGGTGATGGATATGTTTACTACCTGGATTGTGGTGATGGTTCCCCAGGTGTATGCATATGCTCACATGCATCAAATTGAATATATCTCATATGTGCAGATTTGTATAAAAAGCATTTCTTAATAAAGTTGTTTAAAAAAATATAATACCTCAATCATTAATGCTAATAAAAGAAAAATAATAAAAATGCAGCTAAGAAGAGACACTTGAAAATAAAATGTTTTGGGAAAGAAAGAGATAAAGGTTGTTAAACTTTAAAGAACATTTATATCTTTGAATTTCACATAGAGTTTACATACACCTGCCACACATTCACCTTAACGTGACTCTGCTGGTCTTGATGCTATGCTTTTCTAGACTGCATCTAATGTACTTTGTTTTCCACATTTAAGGAACAAAATAGATTTATTAAATATGAAAGAAACTCCATCATCCACCATTTTACAAACTTTGAGACTTCAATACCTGGTGAAACACACAAGTGAAATGTCAGAGTAATGGTGTCAAAATTCTAAAAAAGCTGATCTCTCTTTTCTACAGAAAGGCAGCCTTTTTGTACAATACTAAGATATATCACTTATTTTGATCAGAAAAAGACACTAATGATTCCATTGGAAATGTCAAACCAAGAGCTCACTGATATAAATATTAATCATGGTATACTAAACTTTTTGATTTATATGACTGAAAGTCAGTGATGTTTCTCCCATATAATTAATATTTTTAATATGCTCTAAATACCTCCAAGACATCATGAAATATCCAAAGGTGATCTATGAAAAAAAAAATGAGTTGTCTTGAATATATATCTCAGAAAAAAATTCAAGCATTTAAAAAACTTTTGTTTTTCAGGTAACATTTTCTATTATGTTCCAACTTCAAATATAGCTAGTATTTTTAACTAGCTTTCTGACAATTTAGATAATAAAAGATAAATTTGAGCAGACAATGACAGAATGAGAAGCAAGAATTCAAGAGGATCAGTCAAGATGGAAAATGTGATAAAATATTCAGTTTTCTGATTATTAATTATATAAACTCCAAAAGTCTGTTATTTGGCCCTTTGGAGAATTTATTTTAAAAAAATGCTAGGAGTTTTGACACCAATAAAAGAAACTTCCTTGACAAGAATGAATTCAAATCTGAAATAACACTTACTTTTTTTGCAGATCTTCTGCCTACACTAGATTAATGTCTGAATGGTCATGAGTTGAAAATTGGCATTTGTTTTAAATTCTAAACAAGGCTCTTGACCATGGTGACCTAGAAGAAAATTTATACTTGTGGGGAAACAAATTAAACTGTAATAACGAGAGTAATAATACAGGGATTCAATTCTGGAAAATAAAAACAACATTGTGCGACACCCATCTTTTATAGCCAGACATTGGTGCTCAAATGCCACCTCTGCCACTTAGAGATTTCACCAGGCTGAGCTTCAGTGTCTCCCGCTACAAGAGCCTCAGTGCCTATGTCAGATGGTGGGAGACTTCAGTGAGAACAAATATGTAAAAATCCAGCCCTGGGAATAAATACTAGCTCTGGCCATTATTTTCCAGTTTGGGGGTTTGTTGGTTTGGTTTTGTTGTTTTTCACTTCCCCTACAGATTATTAATTCTTTTAAAGAAATGGGAAAAAAAAACATGGCACAGAGAAGTATAGAATATAAAATAAATATAAATGTAAGCTATTTTGCTAACTGTCTTATAACCACAACAAATTAGTACAGAGTATGCCCTGTACAAAACCACATGATAAAGGTTTAGAGATTGAGATGCTCCCTGAGGCAGTCCTGGAGATTTCAGTTTCTGGTATTTGGAAGTTAGGCTGCAGTCATTTTCTAGATGGATCACTAAGTGTGTGGCACAATTCGTGCTTTTAACCAGATTTGAACAGAAGAATGACCACTTGGCCCAGGAAAAAGTGGAGTAAGTATTTGGTTTCCTGTAGCAATCTGGCAAAAGTTGTCATATGTTATAATATATACCTAGTACGTTAGAATAAATGCAACTTTGTTTAATTTCTTTACTAACCCCTCCTAAATCTGGTATACAACCTTAATGCAGGCAATGAAAACTGAATTATTACTTCCATTTTACTATAGACACAGACATGTGACATTTTATTACTGTGACATTCTCTAATCGTTTACGATTGTGGAAGAAGAAAGACTGACAAGTAAAAGATGTGTTATAAAGCATTTCATTAATTTTTATGCTGCTATGAAACATCCTAACTCTATGTTCCCTATTTTTAAGGGTTAACATTAATTTAAAAGTAAATTTTTTCCCAGAAAATGACAAAAAAATTTGTTTCAATTGGACTGTTTATTGAAATTATAAATAATAATCTGTTGGAGAAGTCAGTATTTAAAAAGATAATAATAATATCCCAAAGATACATATATCCTCCTGAAACCTATGAATGTGTTACTTCATAAAGGGAATTTCTTTACACATGGGATTAAATTAAGGATCTTGGCAATGAGAAAGAATAAAATCATGCTATTTGCAGCAACATGGATGGAACTGGAGGGTATAATGCTAAATGAAGTAAGTCAGTCAAAGACTGATATCATATGTTTTCACTCATATGTGGATCTTGAGAGACTTAACAGAAGACCATAGGGAAGGGTGAAAAAATAGTTACAAACAGGAAGGGAGACAAACTATAAGAGACTCTTAAATACAGAGAACAAACATGTTTGATGCAGGGTTGGGGAGAAGGGAAAGTGGGTGATGGGCATTGAAGAGGGCACTTATTGGGATGAGCACTGGGTGTTGTATATAAGCCAATTTGACAATAAATTATATTAAAAATAATTAAGGATCTTGATGTGGGGAGATTATCCTGGATTATCCAAGTGGATTTAAATATAATGACATGTACCTTTATAAGCTAGGGGAGATCTAACTACAAAAGAAAAGGTGATATGAAGATAGATACAGAGATTGTAATGATGTGGCAATGAGCCAAGAAATGCCAGTAGTCTCTGGAAGCTGGAGAGGCAAGGATTCTCCCCAGAGCGTCTGGAGGACTAAACCCTTGTAATAATCTGATTTGAGCCCCATGACCCTGATTTCACATTTGTGGCCTCTGAAATTATTAGGATAAATTTGTATTGTTTCATGCCACCCAAGTTTGTGGTAATTTGTTTGTAGCCTAGTATGATATTTTAAATATGAAGTACACCCTCAAAAGTTGATGATTTTTGCTGTCAAGCAGAAAAATTAAAAAAAAAACATATAATATGCAAAAATTTTAAGTATTTGAGAAGTTTGTTTTCAAGGTGGCAATCTCTCCCCATAGACATGCATTAATGAAAAAAAATATTTTATAATAGAAAACAAGAAGCATGTCCTGAAATTATCAATAAGAGTTCATTCTTTCTTCTGGAAAATGTGACCTCGAAACATCCAAGAACAGTTTGGCACTACTTTTGTTAACTAAAGTGTCTTCCCCCAAATTTTAAGAACTAAATCTACTTATGTCCTTCTGCAAGTACATCTGTTAGCTTTTATTTATTTATTCATGTTTTATGTTTTTTTATTTTTTTTATTTTTTTAATTAATTTATTTTTGAGAAACAGAGTGAGACAAAGAGTGAGCGGGGGAGGGGCAGACAGAGATGGAGACACAGAATCTGAAGCAGGCTCCAGGCTCTGAGCAAGTGGTCAGCACAGAGCCTGATGCGGGGCTCGAACCCACAAACTGTGAGATGATGACCCGAGACGAATTCGGACGCTCAACTGACTGAGCCACCCAGGTGCCCCTATTTTTTATTTTTATTTTTGAGAGAGATAGACAGACAGAGACAGCACATGAGTGGAAGACGGGCAGAGAGAGGGAGGCACAGAATCTGAAGCAGGCTCCAGGCTTCCAGCTGTCAGCACAGAACCCAAAGTGGGACTCGAACCCACAAACCATGAGATCATGACCTGAGCTGAAGTCGGATGCTTAACCAACTGAGCCCCCTAGGCGCTGGAAATAGGCTTAGCTCTCTCTGGTCATTCAGAAGATATTTTATAATTGTCATCCTACATGTTTTTTGTTTGTTTGCTTGTATATATACATTAAATCAATGAGTGTGTGTCTAGTGCTTATGTGTGTCTGAGATTTTTTGTGTGCTTTTTAATTTTTGAAGTAAATTTTTTTATAAACATATACATAAATTGTTCTATACTTTTATAATTTGAATTTTCAGTCGACATTTTTACACTTTATCATATAAATTACAACTATCTTATTGAGTATCAGAATATAATGGCATTCCTTTCAGAGGCTACTCTTTAACTTATTTATAATTATTTAATAATATAGAATTTTTCTCCCCAGTAATTTTTTTGTTGTTTTTGTTTTACTTTAAAGCAATTTATTTGGGTACGTACAACTTTGGAATCCTAATGGTCTCATATTAATGATTCTTTCCTTCCAACTATTAATATCATGTATGTCAATACACAAAATATCTGCAATTTTCAGCTTTTTTTTTTCTCAGTGACATTTGGGTTTCTCATGAATGTAAAAAAAAAAGAGGTGATTATAATTGCGGTAGTTTTTTATTTGTCCTCTATTTTACAACTTAGACAATGATTATTTCTCTATTGAACACTGGAAAAAATAAGTCAAACATTAAATTAGTGATGATTTAAATTTAAATTTTAGTATCCTATAGAAACCATAACTATTTTCAAAGGACACTATTTCTTGAATCACATTTTAGTATATATTTTATTTTTTCCTACTGAGATTCTTTGAGGCTTTTGAATACAAGGGATTAAAAAATATATGATTTAAGGATTTATCTTCATTGTAGTTGATAATGACCCAAATAACATTCTGATTATCTATGATGCTGATTCTCATTTCCTGAAAAAAACTCCTAATTTTTTTTTAAAAACCTGTACTACAACAACATAAGAAAGTGTGAATCCTTTCACATAGATTCTTCATATATTCATTAATTCAGTTAGAAAGATGTGGCAGTGATGAGGTGTGAAAAGAACAGTGAATATGGAATGAAAGTAAAATATGTTGCAAACTACACTATGCTATATGTTGGCTTTGCAAGTTAGGAAAACTATGTAAGGTCAGTTTCCTGACATTTAAAATGTGACTAAAAATACTCTGATTAAAAGTAATTATTGAAAAACTTAATGAAATAACTGTAAAATCCTCAAGCACAGTATTTGAGATATAGTGAGCCTCAACTGAATATTCCCTTGCCTTAGTCATTATAGAAGCTTTTGACTCCTTTAAGTCAAGTAAATGCTTATTACATTTTATTGCTTTGAATATCCCAGTATAGTTCCCTGGTGAGTTATGCTAAAATTCATGAAGGACTCATATTGCTTAGGATACAGCCTATGCAGCCTCCTTCTACTTCTCTGTGCCTTCTACCTTAGACACACTACAGAAACATATAAAGGAGAACAAGGAGAAGGGTTGCTTCTTAGCCACATTTTTGAAAATATTTCCTCTTTGTCATCTCTAAGATAACATTATAATGACAATGTCTAACATTTTGACATGACAGGTGTTAAAACTCTGATGAGAAACATAAGAGAAAAGGCAGTGAGGAATTAATAACTGATCCCATGTTAAAAACTGAATCATGGCGAGATGGTGGGCAAAGAAGGCTTCCTGTTTATGTATGTGCCTCCATTAACTGATAGCTGACTCAACCTCCACACCATCCAATGTACATGGAAATTACTGAATTTTCATAATTACTTAACTATCCACTTGCTATAAAATTAGCAATTCATTGTTCATTCATCCTTTAGAGTTAATAAATAATTCTTTAATATCCTAAAATTTACATACCTTTTTTTCTGTAAAGATAAATAAATAAAGATAAAAATATTGTCACAGGTCTAAAATAGGTAATTTTGGTGGTGCCTGGGTGGCTCAGTCAGTTAAGTGTATGACTCCTGATTTCAGCTCAGGTCATGATCTTACAGTTTTGAGAGTTTGAGCCTCACAAGGGGCTCTGCACTGACAGTGCAGAGCCCAGTTGGGATTCTCTCTTACCATTTCTCTCTGCCCCTCCCCTGCTCTCACATGCTTGCTCGCTCTCAAAATAAATGAATGAACTTTTAAAATAATAAATAAATAGGGGCGCCTGGGTGGCTTGGTGGGTTGAGTAGACTGAATCTGCGGCTCAGGCTGTGATCTCATGGTTCCTGAGTTTGAGCCCCATGTTGACAGCTCAGAGCCTGGAGCGTGCTTCAGATTCTGTCTCCCTCTCTCTCTGCCCCTCCCTCACTTGTACTCTGTCTCTCTGTGTCTCAAAAATAAATAAATGTTATAAAATAATAAATAAAATAAAATAAAATTGATAATTCTGTGCTAACATTGAGAAACTACCTAGAAAATCTGAAATGGAGAGTTCCTAGAAGGTAAAGCATGTGTCATTTCTTTTGTTTCCTTGGAGTTTCTCAGATTTCCACAATTAATATTGGTAGAATAAATGAAACAATATTATAATGCAATATTTTACTCATTTTTCACTGTTAGGTAAATAGATTTTATTCAGGAAAATCATTTTTGGGAATGTGAGCACAATTTAAAATGTGTTTATAAAAAAATATTCCAGTGAAGTGGGAAATCAATAATACTCTAAGAATTCAAATTCCATGAAAATTATATTATACCTCAGTCATGTTTACTTCTTTAATAACTGATTTTTTAGTAGAGTTTGGTCTTTTTTCCATGAGATATGCTTGTTGTCTTTAAATGATTCTTCATTCAATAATTGTTGATGTCAAAAATCCAAAATATTGCATTCACACTAAAACTGGGCTTAGTAACATATCATTCTAGATTTGCGTATTTACTTATTCATTATAAACAACAATATCCTCATTTTTTTTAAGTTTATTTATTTACTTTGAGAGAAAAGTGTGTGCAAAAATGAGCGGGGGAGGGGTATAGAGAGAGGGAGAAAGAGAATCCCAAGTGGGTTCTGCACTGTCAGGGCAGAGTCCGATACAGGGCTCAAACTCATGGACTGTGAGATCATGACCTGAGCCAAAATCAAGAGTCAGATGCTTAACCCACTGAGCCACGAAAGAGCCCTCCCAAATTCCTAATTTTTAATAGAGTAACTATTATACTGTATACTTACAATTGTTTTTTATGAAACTAAAAATAAACTAGTGACATGAGTATAGGTTCAGACAGATTTTGTGTCAGTCCCAGCAAATAATGAATGTCACACAAAGGCCCCTGCATCTATAATAAATTGGCCTATGTTTAGGAGAGCTCATTGTCAAAGATACATTATTAACTTTCTCTCATTTTAATTTAAGATGCCCAAATTAAGTTCTAGAAATACAAATTACTTAAAAAATCCATTTTTAAAAGAGAAAAATTAGATTTTAATGTGAATGATATCATTCACATGTCTTACATGATATATATGTCTTTGCCATGTGACTTTCAGGCTTAATAGAAAACTTACTTTCAAATTACTGAGTACCACTTAATTGTTGTGGGACTTTTCTCAATCTCATTTCTGAGCATTAATTTATAAAACTGGCATTTTAATGTCTGTCATATTATCTTATTGAAATTGTTTCTATTCAAATAAGGTGTTATATGAGATAACACTACTATATCTGAAAATTTCAACTGTTATACCAATCATACTTGTAGTGATATCAGTAGCAATAATTATGCATACTTCAATTTTCATCAAGTATACTAAATAAATATATTTTCATTTTAATGAATATATTACAAATGAATATAAATCTATGTCTATGACATAGTCATAATAGCTAGAGATTGAAGTCATTATATAGATACAACTGTGTCACCCTAGTCTTAAATACCTCTTCTGGTCTTCAATTTTATCAGCAATAAAATGAGAATAACACCTGTTATAGAGTCGTACTATGATTACAAAACAGAATATAATATAAAATATTTGGCTCATAGTAAAGACTCAAAGCATTTCACTAAAATATAGAAATTTGTAGTGTAGGTAATTCATATAGGTCTGTAATATTGAGAAAAATATGACAATTTGTTGTGAAACAAGCACTACCCTCTCCCCCCCCCCCCCATCTCAGGGAAGAACTGTCAGGAGAATAACAAAATCCATATGAAAATGTTTTTAAAATTAGGAAGTTAAGTTTCAAAATAATTTTTTTCACTGCTGTTATGTTCATTTTAGAAATGAAGAAAATGTTTTATAACAATGATTTATTATAATTTACTTCAGCAGTTATGCCCAGAATCTCCTGTTATTACAAGTGTATATTTCTACATATCATAATTCTTAAGCATAACTTTATTTGCAATGTTATGAGGTATGAGTTAATTTATTAACTTGTAGATGCAGGGAGGTAATGACCTATAGTTCACAGAGTCAGTAATATTTACTGAACAGAATTGGGGGGTACATTAAAATTATAGCATACTCTAAATTCAGGCCCTTTGTAATTATTCTCCCCTTTGCCTTGATCAGTCTTCCTTGAAATATCAACTTGTTCACTCTCATAACACCAAACTCTTCTCAAATGTCACGTTATTTGAGGTGTCCAATAACATCATCTAATAGTACCCTGGAACTATTCATAACCTCTACTTCATAGAACTTATTTGAAAGATATTACATTTTAGTAGACTTTATTTTTAAAGTAGTTTTAGATTCACAACAACATTGAGCAAAAGGTACAAAAATTTTCCCTATATTCTTTGCCCCCATGCATACATAGCCACCACCATAATCAATATCCCCACCACAGTGGTACATTTGCTACTATTGATGAACCTAAAATAACACATCATAATCACTCAAAGTCCATAGTTTACATTATAATTCACTATAATTCACTGTATATTCTATGAGTTTGGACAAATGTATAATGACATATACCAAATCACCATAGTATCATATAGTATAGTTTCACTATTTTAAAAATTATATAATGAAAAGACATGAAGGAAATGTAAATACTACTACTAAGCGAAAGAATCTAATCTGAAAAGGTTATATAGTATATGCTATGATCTGAATGTTTATGCCCCCTCCTGCCCCCAGGTCATGTTGAAATCCTAATTACCAAAGGTAATGATGGTAGGAGCTGGGACCTTTAGGAAGTGCTGAAGTCAGAAGAGCAGTGCCCTCATGAATGAGATCAGTACCTTGTTAAAGAGACTCTAGACAGATTGCTAGAACTTTCTATCACATGAGGACACAGTAAGAAGGCACCCTTTTGAACAAGGAAATGACCTCTCACCATCTGCCTCACTGAATTTGCTGCCTGTGCCATGATCTTGGACTTTGTAGCCTTTAGAACTAAGAAAAATAAATTTCTGTCTTTTATAAGCCATCAAGGCTGCAGTATTTTGCTATAACAGCCCAAACAGACTAAGACACTGTATGATTCCAACTATACAACATTCTACAAAAAAGAAAAACACTGTCATCATTTCCTATAGATTATTTATGAGGTTTATCATTTTGGATAGTGTAATTGCAGTACAATTGTAGTATTGATTTTTTGTACTAGATGGCAGGAAATCTGTTCAACTCACAGCCCAAAACTCTTATCTCCTCTCTGGTGGACCATGAATGAAATCTCTACTTTTGTTTGTTTGTTTGTTTGTTTAGACTTACAGCTGTTTATTTTTTTTTCTGGAAATTTGAAGTTTCCTCTAAATAGGTGCAGTTCAGTAGTTAAAGATTTATGCAAAGTATACACCCAGAGTTTGGAGGACTTTCTCTGCTCTTATTACACGACCAGGTCTGTATTTCCTCTCCAGCAAAAAGACTTATAAAGGCAAGTCTCAGTAGTTTGATTTCTTGTAGTCTCCATATCCCTTCAATTTCTGCTTTTTTTTTGGGGGGGGTTACTTTTTAAAGCATTCTTTAACCTTTAAACAGTTATTTTTATATAGTTCTTCAGAGTTTATATTGGTTACCTGTGAGTAGGTTAATTAGGCCAGATATTCCATCATTACTAAACTGTATTCATGTTAGAGCATATTTAAGGAAGCAAGTCAAAATATTCTAGAGTTTTTAAAGTGTAGGATTAAAGGATCATGAGACAGAGTTTGCCCAATTGAATGTTCTATATAGAAAGAATCTCTTGCAGCATGCTGCTATTTGCCAGTAAATTTTTTATAGAATTTTTATACTTTTTGCCTGTCTGAATGTTACTAATAACCACTAAGCATCCAGGCAGGTTTAAATATCTTTAATGCAGGAAAAAATTTGTGTATGTTATAGTAGAATGGAAGCTAAAATTGTTGTTATAGAGATTTGATAGTGGCTTTTTGAAAATGTAACTGTAGTAGAATTATCTGATGTGTTATATGATGAGCCAGTAATGTGTGTGTGTATGTGTATGTGTGTGTGCGCATTCATATTTATCAGGATTCAAAATTTGGCCTTCGGAATGGAGGTCATGGATAGTGGATAAGAATGTCTTGATCTATGGTTTTTGGATACAACTGGGAAACGAATAAAATACTGAAATTGGATGTAAATTAGTTAGTAGTTGTATTTGAAGATCCTTTTGCAGTGTTTTATTGAGAAGCACCAAGGAGGAATAAAATGTGCAGATGACAAGTATGTATCCATCAAGTACAACATGAGATATTTTCAAACATTGTATATTTATACCGATTGTGTCTTTATTCCTATAAATGTTCCTTATTTTACAGATGAGAAATCCAGCATTTGTTGAGGTCAAATATTTATCTCACATGACAAAAATTATGAGTGGTGGAACTAGAATTAGAATCTAGGGAAACCCGCCTCTAGATCTCAAGTACTTTCAAGGCTATATGCACCATGGTGTCTTTTTGCAGAATCCATGTGCTTGAATATAAGCATCCCCGCTCAGGAAAGGCATGCAGAAACTCAAATATAACAAATTGCCTTAAGTTTATAGATGGAAAAAGACTGAAGAAAAATATTACAGCATATAATTCATGTTTGGTCCTACTGGTTGAGTATGCAGGATCCACACAGGTGGCTGGAAGCAAAGTTTTAACAAAGGCATGTATTTTGAGATCTATCAGATGTCCCCAAGATTAGATACATGAATTTAGTAACTTCAGAATTTTTTCTGGTTTTCCCCTGAGCTTACAACCATTCTATTTTGCACTTGTTTGTTGTTCTTTTTGTCTTTTTTTCTTTTTATCTTTTCAATCCCTTGATGAAATCAAATGCTCTATCTCATAAGAAGACTTCATTAGATAGTCCATCTGTGATTGACATTGCTATTTTTAAATCTTTTTTTTTCAATTTCAGAGAGAGAAGAGAGGAAAGGTACAAGGGAGTGAGAGAGAGAAACTTAAGCATGTTCCAAGCTCAGTGCAGAGCCTGGGGCGGGGCTTGATCACACAACCCTGGGATCATAACTTGAGCTGAAATCAAGAGTCAGATGATCAACCAACAGCCACTCAGGTGCCCCAGCATTGCTATTTTTTTAAGTGCTAAATAATGTTTGAAGAATTTATTTTATATTATGCTAACCATACAGTTATTTACTGTGTGTACAAATATGACCCAGTAAGATGCCAATACCATAAAGTACAGGAGCTAACTCTGGCTGTTAATTAACACATTAAACACTTAGTAGGTAATCCTTCAACATTTCCTACTTTTAATAGTGGAATATTTTGTAGTAGTTTAAATTGGTAAATTGGCCCACAAATTTAGAAGTCTGAAGTTTACAGTTGAACTTTAGTTTCTTCTTACTTTTGATATTAAACAAAATATATCCTTTCAAGTTATCTTCCAAGAATTTTACTGCGATATGGTTTATAAGTGGATTTTAAAATGCTACTGTAGAGTAATGGATTTTACTTTCTTTCAAGCATGTTCTTAAGGAAGAAAATCATTAATGTAACTACAACCCACTAAATTAATGTTGTGTCTCTTTTACAATATTTCAGTCAGTATTTCCTATCATTTTACTATGTGACCATGTTTGAATAGGTTTATATAATTGACTGCCCCAACTGCAGCGTTTAGGAAAGTTATATGCATTTGGCACTAGGATATCTCAAGTTCCTAAGCTCATTACATTTATGACTTTTGAAAGCTAGCAGTCAAGTCATGTCTCTTCAGGATAAGACTCCAAGGAATTGCACAGATAAAGAATTAAAAGAAAAAGTGAGTTGAAAAGAGTCAAAAGCAAGCCAGACTAGTAGGAGATACAAGCAGCAAGAAATAGCAGAAAGCAGAGCTTCAAAGTAGGATATGTGGACTCTCGTGGTACACATAGATACCAAAAGAAAAACAAACGGTAACATTTTGGTATTCACCCAACTTTCAAAAGGAAGCCTCCAGAGAAACTGGAAAAAGTATCTTAAGGAATTTTTACCTCTGAGATTAAACTTGTTGAAAAGATGTAGATTGAGATGAATAATAGCATTCTTTCAGATTGTGATTCTATTCTCTACATGTGGAAATAGTGGCTTTATATACACATAGGCATATCCCTTTGTTCTCACGAAGAAAGCTGTGATTTTGAGGAGAATGTGCCAAGTATTTTCAGGTTAGAAATAGAGGTACTGCTGTTTCACTTACACAAAAATGCACCTGATAATGAGTTGCATTTATTGTATTCTTAATTAAAACTGTGTTTCCATTTACATATAATTTTTGAAACATTGTTTCATGAAGATAATTAATCTCACCATAAGTGGTTTTTTCATTAGTTTTAATAAAACAATTTTTGAAATATTCAAGCCAATCTTTATATCAAATACCCTTACCTAATACATACTAATCTAAATATATAGGATATTGTCCTTCACTTTTAAGGCAGCTTCCTGGTGTTATAGTGAATATTGACATTTAAAGTTAAAATGGATATTCCTTTTTTTAAGTTTATTTATTTATTTTCAGAGAGAGAGAAAGGGCACAAGCAAGACAGCACAAATGGGGAAGGGACAGAAAGATAGGAAAAGAAAGAATCCCAAGCAGGTTCCACACTCAGTGGGAATCCTGATGTGGGTCTGGATCCCGTGAACCAGGAGATCACAACCTGAGCCCCTGAGCCAAAATCAAGAGTCGGACACTCAAACCAACCGAACCACCCAGGCATCCCAAAATGGGTATTTCTAATATAACTTTAATTTAAAATGTATTCATATGTTTTTATGCAGCCAGGGAGTTGGATAATTGAGTCCAAGTACAAAAATTCCACTAGAACTATTATTGCTTAGAAATCAGATGGAATGATGATTTGTGTCTGCAGTCAGATGCAGAATCTGTTGCCAATCAAATCATTTCTTTCAAATGAAATCTTGTTTATCTTAAAATGCAGTGCTCTACATACTTCAAAGCCATCTATTTTCAAAATAAAATAGATATAGCTAATAAGCTGGGATTTCTTTCTAACAGAATTCTTTTATTTTTTTAACTGGCAGAATATGTATAAAACATATTGAGACATTTAGATAAATTACAGAAAACTTTAAAGAAAACAGTTAATGGCAAGATAAAAACTTTTCACATTTTTCTAAAAGAAAACAAATTGTTTTTCATATTCTTTGGGGCCATAATGTTAATAATGGAAGTGCTTCTTTCTAGGTGGTTATATCTTCCTCACTCAGCCTGAAAATTGTACATTGGAAATTAAGTGAAAATGGATTTCACAACATTTTAAATAATAAAAAAATATATGTATGAAACTAGCACTGGCCAAGATGGATTTAACCTCCTACTTGAAGCAATCCAAAAATAAAACAAAATAAAATGTGATTTTCAAGATATCAGGCATCAAAGCGGGTATCAAATATAAGGAAATTAAAGATAATCAACACTGAGAAATGGGAGACAAACAAATAAGCCCTAAAACTGTATCAGCTTACTCTGTTGATTAGAGTTTCTGACCAATGGTAAAGGGAGAGGACTATGAGTTAGTGCCTGGTAGGCATGTTAATTTTAGGTGCTGGAGCTGAGAGAACATAGAAAGTAATCATTTAAAGTAAGAAAGACAAAGTCCCTGAGAGGAAGGAGCTATACAGAGAAAACACTCCAGAGACCTGAAGACAACCCCCCTTGTGTATGCAGATGGACATTAATCAGTTAATCATGCTGGGGGGAAACAACCTAAGATGGGAAAGAACCATCTTAGAGCAGTAGAGGGAACTGTATCCAGTGCTCACACAGAGCCTCATTCTCTTAGACAGACAAGAAACCTCATGAGTCACAGGCACTGAATAAAGGATTCAGAAGAGTTTAGTAACAGTAGTAGGATGATTATTCAGACTGAGCTATCATCCGACATAACCCTAAAAGCAATATGTAAAAGGACGAAATTAGTTCCAAATAACTGCACCAGGCAAAGCTCAAAAACAGTAATAATACAAAACAATATCTAACAACTAACCAAGTATTTGTCTGGCATCCAAACAATACCAGGCATGCACAAAAAGCAGAAAAATGCAATTCATAATAATGAGAAAAATCAAATAATCGAACAGACCCAGAAATGATAGAAATATTAGAATTAAAAGGCCAAGGCATTACCACTATTATTATAAGTTCAGAAACTTAAGTAGAAGCACTAAGGATGTTGAAAAAAGAAAACACAAACTGAATTCCTGAGAGATGAAAATTATAATGGATATAATAAAACTATACTGTAGAAGGTTAACAGTAGATTGGAAACTGCAGGAAACAAACAAACAAGGTTACCAAAGTAGAAAACTAAGCAAAATAAATTATCTATAAACTATCCATTAATCTAAAAGAAATCAGGGATCTATACTACAAGAATGTTATAGAAAGTCTTTAACAATAAAGAGAAATAACACAATGACAAAATATAGATTTACACAAAGAAAGAGAAATGAAGATGTTAATTTTGTAAGATATATTAATTTTGTAAAGAGTTAATGAGTTTATTAACTAAATCCTATTAAAATATAATTGAATGCTTAAACAGAAATGATAACAATGAAGTATGGGGTTTACAGCACACATAAAAATAAAATACATCATACCAGTAGTACAGAGGATGGGAATGGTTTAATGAAAATATGTAATTATAGGTTTTTTATACTGTACTTGAATCAGTATAATGTCACTTAAAGTCAGACGGATAAATTTTACATGTATACTAAAGCAACCACTGAAATGAAATAAAGCTATCATGACCAAGGTAGTCTCAAGGTTCCCCTCAGCTTGACTAAATTTTTTTTTTAATTTTTAAAAATTTTTATTAATGTTTATTCATTTTTGAGAGAGAGAGAGAGAGAGAGGGAGAGAGCACAAGCAAGGGAGGGGCAGAAAGAGAGAGAGAGAAGGGGAGAGAGAGAGAGAGAGAGAGAGAATGTGAAGCAGGCTTCAGGCTCTGAGCTGTCAGCACAGAGCCTGATGTGAGGCTCGAACTCACAAACGATGAGATCATGACCTGAGCCAAAGTCAGACGCTTAACTGAGCCACCCAGGCTCCCCATGACTAAATTTTAGACAGGTTTTTTCCTGACTATAGGTCCCTGACCTTCCTTTTCTTAAAGCATTTATTCTAGAATACTTGCAAATGTAAATTATTTTTCTGCCCTTTCAAGATATAAATATTCTCCTATATCTTTATACCCAGTAATATCTTTCTTAAGTATCTGAAAGCCATCCTTCGAAATACAATCATCAAAAAAATAGCCCCTCTCTTAGTTTGTGGAAGTGAAGGGTTTCTGTGGAAGACTCCAAAGAAGCCTAACTTATTTAAGCACCAAATGGCAAACAAAGGTGTCTTAATTTCATTGACCGACTTCTCCTTTAAAGTCCTCTAGTATTTTCCCTAGCTCACTTCAGCACTTAAAAACTCTCCCATTTGTTTTAGCGACCTAGAGTTCAATCTCTCTTTTGTAATAGTTTTGATCTCTATTTAATAATCTTGAATAAAATCCCTCATGCTTGTTTCATTCCATCCAGTTAATTTTTCTTGGAGAGTAATTAATGGAACATCAAAGGAGATGATATTAATCATAAAAAGCATTTAATTAATTCAAAAAAAGAGAAATAGGAGAACAATAAGAGCCAATGAAACATACACACAAATAACAAGGGCTTAGAATTAAACCTGACCTTATCAATGTTCACATTAAATGTTAAGTATTTAAAATACACCAACTAAAAGACAGAAATTTCTAGTTTGCATTTAAAAAAAACCAGATATGTGCTGTCTATAAGAAACACACTTTAAGACACAAAAACATTAAAATTAAAACATGGAGGGAAATTACCAGGGCTAAAGAAGCTCATTTTTGAATGACAAGGGGATCAATTCTTTCACAAGAAAAAAAGATCCTAAATATTTATGCACTAGTAATGGACCTTCAAAATGTATGAAGAAAACATTGATAACATTGCAAACAGAAATAGACAAATCCATGATTACTGGCACAAATGCCAATGTTCCTCTCTCTCAATAACTGATATAACAACTAGAAAATCATGAAATGTATAGAAAAGATGAACAGTATCATCCTCCAAGATGACTTACTAAACATTTATGGTACACCTCACCCAATGACAACAGTAAATGCATTTTTCTCAAATATGCATGAAATGTTTACCAAGACAGTTAATTTTCTGGGCAATAAAACAATTTTCAAATTTAAAAGATTCAAATAATACAGAGCACATCTTCTGAATAATTATTTTATTTACATTTATTTATTTTTGAGAGACAGAGAGACAGAGCACAAGTGGGGGAGGGGCAGAGAGAGAAGGAGACACAGAATCTAAAGCAGGCTCCAGGCTCTTTGCTGTCAGCACAGAGCCCAACACGGGGCTCAAACCCACAAACCGTGAGATCATGACTTGAGCTGAAGTCAGACACTCAACCAACTACACCACCCAGGCGCCCCTGAATAATTATTAATCAATAGTGGAAAGATCTCTAAAAATACTCCCATAACTTATTTAGAAAATAAATAGTACATTTCTAAACATCCCATTGGTTAAAGAAATTAAAAGGGAAAGATAAAATATTTAATCTGAATAAAAATGAAAACACAACCTAACACAATATGGGCTAGAGCTATGTGCAGAATTAAAATCTGTACAACAAAACATTCGCAATAGAAAATAAAAACAAGTCAAAAATCAATGACTTCATTTTTACTTTAAGTAACTAGAAAAACAATAGCAAAGTAAAAAGAAACAGTGAGAAGCATAATGGAAATTAGTATAATGGGATTCAGAAAAACAACAGTGAAATCAATGAAACCAAGACTTGGCTCTAAAAAAGAACAAAGATGGAGGACTGGCACTACCTCCTATACTTATAGCATACCATACCTATAGTAAGTCTTTAAGACATACTGTAAAACAAAGTAATTATTAGAATGATCAGGTGTAAAAATTGGAATATGGATAAATGGAGCATGATAAAGAGTCCAGAAATAGTTCCACTCATATACAAACACATGATTTACAAAGTGAAAGAGATTTCAGTAAATAAATTTTCCATGAATGCTGCTAGAAATATTGTTTAGCCATTGGTAACAAAATTAACTTTGAGGCATGCTTTACACCATATACAAAAACTAATTCAAAATGAATCCCAGACTTAAATTTAAAATCTCAAACCATAACATTTTTAGAAATAACCTTAGGAGAATCTCTTTATTATCTTGACTGAGGCTAAGATTTCTGAGAATCAAAACAAACAAAATCCATTAAAAAAAAAAGAAAACAAACAAACAACTTGAAGCATAGGCTAAAGTGCAGGATCTTGAAGCTTCCAGCTTTCATTTTCTTTTTCAACATTACTTTGGCTATTTGGAGTCTTTGAGGTTCCATACAAATTATAGGATTGTTTGTTCTGGCTCTGAGAAGAATGCTGGTGCTATTTTGATTGGAATTGCATTCAATGTGTATATTGCTTTGGGTAGTATCAACATTTTAACAATATTTGTTCTTCCAAGCCATGAGCATGGAATGTTTTTCCATTTCTTTGTGTCTTCTTCGCTTTCTTTCATAGGCTTTCCATAGTTTCCACTGTACAGATCTTTTACACCTTTGGTTAGGTTTATTCCTAGGTATTTTATGGTTCTTGGTGCAATTGCAAATGTGATCGATTCCTTGATATCTCTTGCTATTGCTTTGTTATTGTTATATAGAAATGCAACCAATTTCTGTACATTGATTTTATATCCTACGACTTTGCTATATTCATTATCGGTTCTAACAGTTTTTCGGTGGAGTCTTTCAGGTTTTCTATGTAGAGTATCATGTCATGGACTTCTTTTTTGCCAATTTGGAAGCTTTTTTTTTCATTTTGTTGTCTGATTGCTGAGGCTACGACTTCCAACATTATGTTAAACAACAGTGGCGAGAGTGGACATCCCTGTAGGTTCCTGATCTCAGGGGGGGGAAGCTCTCAGTTTTTCCCCATTGAGAATGATATTAGTGGTGGGCTTTTCATACATGCCTTTTATGATGTTAAGGTATGTTCCTTCTAACCTGACTTTCTTGAGTGTTTTTATTAAGAAAGGATGATGTATTTTGTCAAATGCTTTTTCTGTATCTATGGTTCTTATACTTTCTTCTATCAATGTGATATATCACATTGATTGATTTTCGAATATTGAACCACCCCTACATCCCAGGAATGAATCCCACTTGATCACGGTGAATAATTCTTTTAATATACTGTTGAATTCGATTTGCTAGTATCTTGTTGAGAATTTTGGCATCCAGATTCATCACAGATACTGGCCTATAATTCTTTTTAGTGGGGTCTTTGTCTGGTTTGGGAATCAAGATAATGCTAGCTTCATAAAATGAGTCTAGAAGCTTTCCGTCCATTTCTATTTTTTGGAACAGCTTGAGAAGAATAGGTATTAACTCTGCTTTAAATGTCTGGTATAATTCCCCATCTGGCCCAGGACTCTTATTTATTGGGAAATTTTTGATGACTGATTCAATTTCTTCATTGGTTATAGGTATGTTCAAGCTTTCTATTTCTTCCCATTTGAGTTCTGGTAGTGTGTTGGTATCTAGGAATTTGTCCATTTCTTCCAGATTGTCCAGGTTGTTGGCATATAATTTTACATAGTATCCTATAATTGTTTGTATTTCTATGGTGTTGGTTGTGATCTCTTCTCTTTCAATAGTGATTTTTACCTATTTGGGTCCTCTCTCTTTTCTTTTTGAGAAGTCTGGCTAGGGGGTTATCAATTTTGTTTAGTCTTTCAAAAAAGCAGCTCTTAGATTCATTGATCTGTTCTACTATTTTTTTTTCTTTTAGATTCTATATTATTTATTTCTGCTCTAAACTTTATTATCTCTCTTCTTCTGCTTGCTTTGGGGTTTCTTTGCTGCTCTGTTTCTAGTTCCTTTAGGTGTAAGGTTAGTTTCTGTATTTGGGATTTTTCTTGCTTCTTGAGATAGGACTGAATTGTGATGTATTTTCCTCTTAAGACTGTTTTTGCTGCATCCCAAAGGGTTTGGACTGTTGTGTTTTCATTTGCTTCCATATATATTTTTTAAGTTCTTTAATTTCCTGGTTGACCCATTCATTCTTTAGTAGAATGTTCTTTAACCTCCTTGCATTTGGAGGCTTTCCAAATTTTTTTCTTGTGGTTGATTTCAAGTTTCACAGTGTTGTGATCTAAAAATATGCATGGTATGATCTCAATCCTTTTATATTTGTTGTGAGCTGTTCTGTGACCCAGTATGTGATCTATTTTGGATAACGTGCCATGTGTACTCAAGAAGAATGTATATTCTGCTGCTTTTGGATGAAAAGATCGGAATTTATTTGTTAAGTCCATCTGGTCCAATGTATCATTCAGAGCCATTGTTTCCTTACTCATTTTCTGCCTAGATGATCTGTCCATTGCTGTAAGTGGAGTATTAAAGTGCCCTACAATCACAGTGTTGTTATCTATATATTTATTTATGTTTGTGATTAATTGATTCATGTATTTGGATTCTTTCACGTTGGGGACATCAACATTTACAACTGTTAGTTCTTGATGGCTAGACCCCTAAATTATGATATAATGCACTTCTTCATTTCTTGTTCCAGTCTTTGTTTTAAAATCTAGTTTGTCTGATATAAGTATGGCTGCTCTGGTTTTTTTTTTTTTTTTTTTTTTTGACATCCTGTAGCATGATAGATGGTTCTCCATCCCCTCACTTACAATCTGCAGGTGTCCTCAGGTCTAAAATGAGTCTCTTATAGGCAGCATATAGATTGATCTTGTTTTTCATCCATTATGATACCCTGTATCTTTTCATGGGGGCATTTATTCCATTTACATTCAGAGTGATTGTTGAAAACTATGGATTTAGTGTCATAGTGTGACCTGTAGGTTTCATGCTTGTGGTGATGTCTCTGCTCCTTTGTAGTCTTTGCAGCATTCCACTCAGAGTCCCCCTTAGGGATCTCCTGCAGGGCTAGTTTAGTGGTCATGAACTCCTTTAGTTTTTGTTTGTCTGGGAATGCCTTTATCTCTCCTTCTATTCTGAATGACAGCCTTTCTGGATAATGGAGTCTTGGCTGACCATTTTTCCAATTCAGCACATTAAATATTTCCTGCAACTCCCTTCTGGCCTGCCAAGTTTCAGTGGACAAGTCTACTACTACCCTTATGTGTCTACCCTTGCAGGTGAAGGTCCTTTTGTCCTTAGCTGCTTACATAATTCTCTCTTTATCTTTGTATTTTGCCAGTTTCACTATGACATGTTGTGGTATTGACCTGATATGTTGATTTTGAAATGAGTTCTCTGTGCCTCCTGGTTTGGACGCCTGTCTCTTTCCCCAGATTAGGGAAGTTCTCAGCTATAATTTGTTCAAATAAACCTTCTGCATATTTCTCTCTCTCTTCCTCTTCTGGAACTCCTATTGATACAGACATTATTTCATTTCATTGAATCACTTTAATCTCTAAATCTCCCCTTGTGGTTGAGTAATTTCTTTTCTCTTTTATTACCTTCCTCATATTCCATAATTTTATCTTCTGTTTTACCTGTTCTCTCCTCTGCTTTCCCATCCTTGCTGTCACTGCATCTAGTTTATTTTGCATCTCATTTACAACATTTCTTAATTCATCGTGACTATTTCTTAGATCTTTGATCTCTGCAGCAATAGATTCTCTGCTGTCTTCTATGCTTTTTTCAAACCCAGCTATTAGTCTTATGACTATTATCATAAATTCTTGATTAGATATATTGTTTGTGTCTATTTTGAGCAATTCTCTGGCTGTCGTTTCCTCCTGGAATTTCTTTTGAGGAGAATTCTTCCATTTCATCATCTTGAGTAGTTTTCTGTCCTTTACGTGTTTTAATACACATAGACCAATGGAATAGAATAGAGAACCAAGTATTGGACCCACAAATGTATACCCTACTAATCTTCAACAAATCAGGAAAAAGTATCTAATGGACAAAAGACAGTCTCTTTAGCAAATGGTGCTGGAAAAGCTGGATGTCAACATGCAGAAGAATGGAACTGGACACTTTCTTACACCATACACAAAAATAAATTCAAAATGGATGAAAGACCCAAATATGGGACAGGAAACCATCAAAATACAAGAAGAGAAAACAGCCAAAAACCACTTTGACCTCGGCTGCAGCAACTTCTTACCTGACATGTCTCTGAAGGCAAGGGAAATAAAAGCAAAAATGAACCATTAGGACTTCATCCAGATAAAAACCTGCACAGAAAAGGAAACAATCAACAAAACTAAAAGGCAATCAATGGAATGGGAAAAGATATTTGCAAATGACACATTGGAGAAAGGCTTAGTATCAAAAAAAATCTATAAAGAACTTACAAAACTCAACACCTGAAAAACAAATAATCCAGTGAAGAAATGGGTAGAAGACATGAATAGACACTTTTTCAAAGAAGACATCCAAATGGCTGACACATGAAAAGATGTTCAACATTGCTCATCATCAGGGAAATACAAATCAGACCACATTGAGATACCATCTCATACCAGTCAGAGTGGCTAAAATTAACAATTCAGGAAACAACAGATGTTGGCAAGAATGTGGAGAAAGGGAAACCCTCTTGCACTGATGGTGGGAATGCAAACTGGTGCTATCACTCTGGAAAACAGTATGGAGTTTCCTCAAAACATTAAAAATATAATTACCCTATGACCCAGCAATAATACTACTAGGAATTTATCCAAGGGATAGAGGAGTGATGATTCACAGCGGCACATGTACCCATGTACCCCAATGTTTATAGCAGCACCATCAACAGTAGCTAAATTATGGAAAGAGCCCAAATGTCCACCAACTGATGAATGGATAAAGAAGATGTGGTGTACACACACACACACACACACACACACACACACACACACACACAATGGAATACTAATTGGCAAATAAAAAGAATGAAATCTTGCCATTTGCAACAATGTGGATGGAACTGGAGGGTATTATGTTAAGTGAAATAAATCAGAGAAAGACAGATATCATATGTTTTCACTCATATGTGGAGCTGAGAAACTTAACAGAAGAAAATAGGGGAAGGGAAAGCAAAAAAAATGTTACAAACAGAGAAGAAGGCAAACTATAAGAGACTCTTAAATACAGAGAACAAATTGAGGGTTGATGGGGTGGGGGGACGGAGAAGGCAGGCAAAATAGGTGATGGGCATTGAGGAGGGCACTTGTTGGGATGAGCACTGGGTGTTGTGTGTAAGTGATGAATCATGGAAATCTACTCCCAAAGCCAAGAGCACAGTGTATACATTGTACGTTAGCTAACTCGACCATAAATTATATATTAAAAAAAACTTGATAAATTGGTCTTCATGAAAATTAAAATGTCTACTTCTTGAGATATACTATAAAGAAAATAGTATAGTAATAAACAATAATAAAATATTAAATACAGAAAAACAATAATCCAAACTGGGAAAAATATATGCAAATAATAACTAAATTAAATACTATGTATTCATATTACATATAAATAAATCTCAACATTCAATAATTAGAAAAAAACAACTCTATTAAAAATGGACAAAAACTAGGGGCGCCTGGGTGGCTCAGTGAGTTGAGCGTCCGACTTCGGCTTAGGTCATGATCTCACAGTCTGTGGGCTCAAGCCCCGCGTCGGGCTCTGTGCTGACAGCTCAGAGGCTGGAGCCTGTTTCAGATTCTGTGTCTCCCTCTTTCTCTGACCCTCCCCTGTTCATGCTCTCTCTCTGTCTCAAAAATAAATAAATGTTAAAAAAATTTTTTTAAATAGACAAAAAGTTAAAGTGATATTTTCCCAAAAATTACTTACGAATATAAATAAGACATGGCTACTAAATTTATTGTGCAATCTTCAATGAGATCATAGAACAGAAATGGGACATTAGGTGAAAACTAGGAAATCTGAATGAAGAATGCACTTCAGTAAGTAATAAACAAACAATAAGTTATGTATAGCTCCTTTTCATAGATCTATTCTTTCTTATTTAGTGATTTTGCATCATTTATTTTGTGTGGCTGTGGTAGGCAGAATAAGGATCTGACAAAAATATTCATGCCCTAATCATTGGAGCCTATGAATAGTTTTTCTCTACTTGGCAAAAGGTTTTTTTTTTCTAGTTCTAATTAATGTAAGAACCTTGAAATAGGGAGATCATCTTGGATTGCCCAGATACAGCCAATATAATCACATGAGACCTTAGAAACCAGAACTCTTTGCATCTGGAAGCAAGAAAGAAATTTGGCAGAAGGGGAAATCAGTGATATCCCAAGCCTGAGAAGGATTTGATTCACTGTTGTTGGCTTTGAGAAGTAGGGACTCATGTGCAAGAACCATGGATAGGTTTCTAGGAGGCAAGGGCTCTCTCAGATAGCAGTCAGTATGGAAAAAGGACCTCAGAAACTGGATTATGACAACCACTTGAATGAACAGATATCTCCCAGAGATTTCTGACAAAAGCCTATCTGGCGGAAAACTTGATTTCAGTCATGTGACACTGGAGGAAAGCAACCACCTGAACTAACCTGGACGTCAGACCTAGAGAACTGTGAGATAATACATTTGATTGCTTTAAGACATCAAGTTTTTAGTAATTTGTTATAGTAATAATGGAAAAGTATAATATTTTCTGTCTTATATAAAATAAACACAAAACTTTGTCTAGTATTTTTCATCTTACTCTCAATGAGTCAAAATTCCAATGGCTGTGAATCCTCCGTAACTGTAGTTGTTGTGTAATGGTGTCTAATTTTGAACTTAATTTTATTCTTTCAAATGACTAATAAGGTTGAGCATCTTTCATGTGCTTTGCTATTTGTATATATATTTTTGGTGAAGTGTATGCACAAAAACTTTTGCCAATATTTTTATTGGGTTGCTAATTTATAGTCAATTTTCATTATTCACAGATTTTGTACCTGCAAATTTGCAGGTTTGTAAAAATGTATTCATAACTCTGAAATCAATATTCAACATCATTTGCATACATCCATATAGCAGAGCAATGAAAAATTTGAGTCACTCACTATGCCTGTTCCCAGGTGAAGTCAAACAGACCACTCTCTGTCCCATTGTTTTGGCTCTCACACTCAGGTTTCCTTTTGGCAGTCTATTTAATGCAATGTTTTTCACATTTTTTGTGTGTTGTGTTGGTGACTTCACAGATTAAAATGTCCTTCAATTGTAATGTTGAAATGATGTGTGATGTTCTTGAATGTAAGAAGGATACATTATGTCTTATGGAGAAAATGGATCTGCTAGATAAGCTTTCTCCAGCTATGAGTTATAATGCTGTTGGCTGTTATTTCTATTTTAATTATTCAATACTGATATTAAATAAGGTGTCTTAAAACAGAAAAACACATAAAACAAGGTTATGTATTGATCGGTTAATGAAAATGTTTCAATCACAGACTTGTTAGTAACCTAACCCTATATTTCCCCTAGGAACAATGTTCTATATTCAGAAATTCAGTGTCTGACAACTTCGCAGACAGAACCATCATGAATAATGAAAATCCAGTGTACTTACTTTGAGTATTCTTCATATATTCTGGATATAAATGTTCTCTCTGATAAACGATTTGCAAAGACTCCCTGTTTATGGCTTGCTTTTTAATGCTCTTTACAAATAAAAGAGTATTCTTTATGGAACAAAACATTTAAATTTTGATAAAGTTTAATTTGTAGATTTTATTTGTTACTGTTTGTGCCCCTTGTGTTTTATCTGAGAACACTTGGTCTAAAATGAGATTTTAATGATTTTTTCCTAGGCTATCCTTTAAGAGTTTATAGTTTTACATATTAGATTTGGTTTACGATCTGTTTAGTTTTTCTATACAGTGTGAGGTATAGGTTGATGTGCCTTTTATTTTTTTTATTTATTTTTTTGTTTACTTTTTTTTCAATATATGAAATTTATTGTCAAATTGGTTTCCATACAACACCCAGTGCTCATCCCAAAAGGTGCCCTCCTCAATACCCATCACCCACCCTCCCCACCCTCCCACCCCGCATCAACCCTCAGTTTGTTCTCAGTTTTTAAGAGTCTCTTATGCTTTGGCTCTCTCCCACTCTAACCTCTTTTTTTTTCCTTCCCCTCCCCCATGGGTTTCTGTTAAGTCTCTCAGGATCCACATAAGAATGAAAACATATGGTATCTGTCTTTCTCTGTATGGCTTATTTCACTTAGCGTCACACTCTCCAGTTCCATCCACATTGCTACAAAGGGCCATATTTCATTATATCTCAATGCCACGTAGTACTCCATTGTGTATATAAACTGTAATTTCTTTATCTATTCATCAGTTGATGGACATTTAGGCTCTTTCCATAATTTGGCTATTGTTGAGAGTGCTGCTATAAACATTGGGGTACAAGTGCCCCTATGCATCAGTACTCCTGTATCCCTTGGATATTCCTAGCAGTGCTACTGCTGGGTCATAGGATAGGTATATTTTTAATTTTTTGAGGAATCTCCACACTGTTTTCCAGGGTAGCTGCACCAGTTTGCATTCCCATCAACAGTGCAAGAGGGTTCCCATTTCTCCACATCTTCTCCAGCATCTATAGTCTGATTTGTTCGTTTTAGCCACTCTGACTGGTGTGAGGTGATATCTGAGTGTGGTTTTGATTTGTATTTCCCCGATGAGGAGCGACGTTGAGCATCTTTTCATGTGCCTGTTGGCCATCCGGATGTCTTCTTTAGAGAAGTGTCTATTCATGTTTTCTGCCCATTTCTTCACTGGGTTGTTTTTTGGGTGTGACATTTGGTGAGCTCTTTAAAGATTTTGGATACTAGCCCTTTGTCCAATATGTCATTTGCAAATATCTTTTCCCATTCTGTTGGTTCCTTTTAGTTTGGTTGGTTGTTTCCTTTGCTGTGCAGAAGCTTTTTATCTTCATAAGGTCCCAATAGTTCATTTTTGCTTTTAATTCCCTTGCCTTTGGGGATGTGTCAAGTAAGAAATTGCTACGACTGAGGTCAGAGAGGTCTTTTCCTGCTTTCTCCTCTAGGGTTTTGATGGTTTGCTGTCTCACATTCAGGTCCTTTATCCATTTTGAGTTTATTTCTGTGAATGGTGTGAGAAAGTGGTCTAGATTCAACCTTCTGCATGTTGCTGTCCAGTTCTCCCAGCACCATTTGTTAAAGAGACTTTTCTCCATTGGATGTTCTTTCCTGCTTTGTCAAAGATGAGTTGGCCATACGTTTGTGGGTCTAGTTCTGGGGTTTCTATTCTATTCCATTGGTCTATGTGTCTGTTTTTGTGCCAATACCATGCTGTCTTGATGATGACAGCTTTGTAGTAGAGGCTAAAGTCTGGGATTGTGATGCCTCCTGCTTTGCTCTTCTTCTTCAAAATTACTTTGGCTATTCGGGGCCTTTTGTGGTACCATATGGATTTTAGGATGGCTTGTTATAGCTTCGAGAAGAATGCTGGTGCAATTTTGATTGGGATTGCATTGAATGTGTAGATAGCTTTGGGTAGTATTGACATTTTGACAATATTTATTCATCCAATCCATGAGCATGGAATGTTTTTCCATTTCTTTATATCTTCTTCAATTACCTTCATAAGCTTTCCATACTTTTCAGCATACAGATCTTTTACATCTTTGGTTAGATTTATTCCTAGGTATTTTATGCTTCTTGGTGAAATTGTGAATGGGATCAGTTTCTTTATTTGTCTTTCTGTTGCTTCATTATTAGTGTATAAGAATGCAACTGATTTCTGTACATTGATTTTGTATCCCGCAACTTTGCTAAATTCATGTATCAGTTCTAGCAGACTTTTGGTGGAGTCTATTGGATTTTCCATGTATAATATCATGTCATCTGCAAAAAGCGAAAGCTTAATTTCATCTTTGCCAATTTTGATCCTTTGATTTCCTTTTGTTGTCTGATTGCTGATGCTAGAACTTCCAACACTATGTTAAACAACAGCGGTGAGAGTGGGCATCCCTGTCATGTTCCTGATCTCAGGGAAAAAGCTCTCAGTTTTTCCCCGTTGAGGATGATGTTACCTATGGGCTTTTCATAAATGGCTTTTATGATGTTTAAGTATGCTCCTTATATTCTGACTTTCTCAAGGGTTTTTATTAAGAAAGGGTGCTGGATTTTGTCAAAGGCCTTTTCTGCATCGATTGACAGGATCATATGGTTCTTCTCTTTTTTTTTTATTAATGTGATGTATCACGTTGATTGATTTGCGAATGTTGAACCAGCCCTGCATCCCAGGAATGAATCCCACTTGATCATGGTGAATAATTCTTTTTACATGCTGTTGAATTCGATTTGCTAGTATCTTATGGAGAATTGTTGCATCCATATTCATCAGGGATACTGGCCTGTAGTTCTCTTTTTTTGCTGGGTCTCTGTCTGGTTTAGGAATCAAAGTAATACTGGCTTCATAGAATGAGTCTGGAAGTTTTCCTTCCCTTTCTATTTCTTGGAATAGCTTGAGAAGGATAGGTATTATCTCTGCTTTAAACGTCTGGTAGAACTCCCCTGGGAAGCCATCTGGTCCTGGACTATTATTTGTTGGGACATTTTTGATAATGGATTCAATTTCTTCACTGGTTATAGGTCTATTCAAGCTTTCTATTTCCTCCTGATTGAGTTTTGGAAGTGGGTGTTTAGGAATTTGTCCATTTCTTCCAGGTTGTCCAGTTTGTTGACATACAATTTTTCATACTATTCCCAGATAGTTGCTTGTATCTCTGCGGGATTGGTTGTAATAATTCCATTTTCATTCATGATTTTATCTATTTGGGTCATCTCCCTTTACTTTTTGAGAAGCCTGGCTAGAGGTGTATCAATTTTGTTTATTTTTTCAAAAAACCAACTCTTGGTTTCGTTGATCTGCTCTACAGTTTTTTTAGATTCCATATTGTTTATTTCTGCTCTGATCTTTATTATTTCTCTTCTTCTGCTGGGTTAGGCTGCCTTTGCTGTTCTGCTTCTATTTCCTTTAGGTGTGCTGTTAGATTTTGTATTTGGGATTTTTCTTGTTTTTTGAGATAGGCCTGGATAGCAATGTATTTTCCTCTCAGGACTGGCTTTGCTGCATCCGAAAGCGTTTGGATTGTTGTATTTTCATTTTCGTTTGTTTCCATATATTTTTTAATTTCTTCTCTAATTGCCTGGTTGACCCCACTCATTCTTTAGTAGGGTGTTCTTACCTCCATGTTTTTGGAGGTTTTCCAGACTTTTTCCTGTGGTTGATTTCAAGCTTCATAGCATTGTTGTCTGAAAGTATGCATGGTATGATTTTAATTCTTGTATACTTATGAAGGGCTGTTTTGTGACCCAGTGTATATCTATCTTGGAGAATGTTCCATGTGCATTCGAGAAGAAAGTATATTCTGTTGCTTTGGGATGCAGAGTTCTAAATATATCTGTCAAGTCCATCTGATCCAATGTATCATTCAGGGCCCTTGTTTCTTTATTGACCGTGTGTCTAGATGATCTAACCATTTCTGTAAGTGGAGTGTTAAAGTCCCCTGCAATGACCACATTCTTATCAATAAGGTTGCTTATGTTTGTGAGTAATTGTTGTATATATTTGGGGGCTCTGGTATTCGGCGCATAGACATTTATGTTAGCTCTTCCTGATGGATAGACCCTGTAATTATTATATAATGCCCTTCTTCATCTCTTGTTACAGCCTTTAATTTAAAGTCTAGTTTGATATAAGTATGGCTACTCCAGCTTTCTTTTGACTTCTAGTAGCATGATAAATAGTTCTCCATCCCCTCACTCTCAATCTAAAGGTGTCCTCAGGTCTAAAATGAGTCTCTTGTAGACAGAAAATAGATGGGTCTTGTTTTTTTATCCATTCTGATACCCTATGTGTTTTGGTTGGCGCATTTAGTCCATTTACATTCAGTGTTATTATAGAAAGATACGGGTTTAGAGTCATTGTGATGTCTGTGTTTTATGCTTGTATCGATGTCTCTGGTCCTTTGTCTCACCGGATCCCCCTTAGGATCTCTTGTAGGGCTGGTTTAGTGGTGACCAATTCCTTCAGTTTTTGTTTGTTTGGGAAGACCTTTATCTCTCCTTCTATTCTAAATGACAGACTTGCTGGATAAAGGATTCTCGGCTGCATATTTTTCCTGTTCATCACATTGGAGATCTCCTGCCAGTCCTTTCTGGCCTGCCAAGTTTCAGAAGAGATAGGTCACGAGTCTTACAGGCCTCCCTTTATATGTTACAGCAAGTTTATTCCTCGCTGCTTTCAGAATTTTCTCTTTATCCTTGTATTTTGCCAGTTTCACTATGATATGTCGTGCAGAAGATTGATTCAAGTTACGTCTGGAGGGAGTTCTCTGTGCCTCTTGGATTTCAATGCCTTTTTCCTTCCCCAGATCAGGGAAGTTCTCAGCCATTATTTCTTCAAGTATACCTTCAGCACCTTTCCCTCTCTCTTCCTCCTCTGGGATACCAATTATACGTAGATTATTTCTCTTTAGTGCATCACTTAGTTCTCTAATTTTCCCCTCATACTCCTGGATTTTTTTATCTCTCTTTTTCTCAGCTTCCTTTTTTCCATAATTTTATCTTTTAGTTCACCTATTCTCTCCTCTGCCTCTTCAATCCGAGCCGTGGTTGTTTCCATTTTATTTTGTATCTCGTTTTAAGCGTTTTTCAGCTCCTCCTGACTGTTCCTTAGTCCCTTGATCTCTGTAGCAATAGATTCTCTGCTGTCCTCTATACTTGTTTTCAAGCCCAGCTATTAATTTTATGACTATTTTTCTAAATTCACTGTTATATTGTTTAAATCCCCTTTGATCGGTTCGTTAGCTGTTGGTATTTCCTGGAGATTCTTTTCAGGGGAATCTTTGTTTCATCATTTTGGAAAGAACTGCAGGGCACTTTCCCTGTGCTGTGTTGAATAACTTGCATTGGTGGGCGGGGCCACAGTCAGAACTGATGTCTGTCCCCAGCCCACCACTGGGGCCACAGTCAGACTGGTGTGTGCCTTTTCTTTCCCTCTCCTAGGGGCGGGATTCACTGTGGGGTGGTGTGGCCTGTCTGGGCTACTTGTACACTGCCAGGCTTGTGGTGCTGAGGATCTGGCATATTAGCTGGGGTGGATTGGCAAGGTGCACAGGGCACAAGGTGCCCTGAGGGGCAGGCTCAGCTCGCTTTTCCTTCGGAGATCTGCTTCTGGAGGGGCCCTGCCGCACCGGGATGGAGTCAGACCCGTCGCCGGAGGGATGGATCCGCAGAAGCACAGCATTGGGTTTTTGCGCAGTGCAAGCCAGTTCCCTGGCCGGAATGGTTCCCCATAGGATTTTGGCTGGGGGATGGGCGAGGCAGATGGCGCTGGCGGGCACCTTTGTTCCCCGCCAAGCTGTGCTCTGTTGTCCAGGGCTTAAAGACTCTCCCTCCTGTTGTCCTCCAGCCTTCCCGCTCTCTGAGCACAGCTGGTAACTTATAACCTTCCAGATGTTAAGTCCCGCTTGCTGTCAGACACTCCTTCCGGTCCCTCCGCTCTTGCCAGCCAGACTGGAAGCTCTGCTTGGCCAGCGGGCTGCCCCTCCCCCCTGGCTCCCTCCCACCAGTCCCTGTAGCTTGTAGTGTCCACCCCCTCTCCGCCCTTCCTACCCTCTTTGTGGGCCTCTCATCTGCGCTTGGCTCCAGAGAATCCGTTCTGCTAGTCTTCTGGCGGTGTTCTGGATTATTTAGGCAGGTGTAGGTGGAATCTAAGTGATCAGCAGGATGCGGTGAGCCCAGCATCTTCCTACACCGCCATCTTCCCTCTCTCTCCGCGCCGCCGTCTTGATGTTCCTTTTATTGATATGCATGTCTACTCATTGTTGAAAAAATTGCCTTTTTCTATTGATCTACTATTGCCCTTTAGCTAAGACATTTGTGTGGGTAAATTTCTGGAATTTCTATTCTGTTTCATTGTGAATGGTACTGACTTTATAAAATTTTGTTTCTAACATTTTATTTTTAGTGTATAAAAACAAGGTTGATATTTTTATATTTATCTTGTTAAATTCACTCATTCTAAGAGCTTTTTTGAAGATTCATGGGATTTTCTGCATAGACAATTATGCCATCTGTCAATAGGGATAGTTTAATTTTGTCCTTTCCTATCCAAATGCCTTATATTTCTTTTACTACATTTATGCATTTGTTCTATCACTCCATTATTTTTATTAACTTCTTAATATCTATAGGTCATTAATGATATCCCCTTTTTAGTCTAGATATTGATAGTTTGTGTTCTCTCTTATTTATTTACTTATTTAATCAATTGTGCCTCAGGTTTATCAATTTTATTGATCATTTTGAAGAGCTATATTTTATATTATTTTTCCTAATATTTTTACTTTTCAAAGTTTATTGATATTGCTTTCCTCCTAATTATTTCCTTTCATTTAAAGCTTGAATTTGTTTCATTTCACTTTTCATTTCTAAGTGACACTTAAACTATTCACTTGAAACCTTACTTCCAATATGACAATCTCTAACATTTAAATGTTTAGACTGTTCATGTGTCTAGAACATTTGATGTGATAATTAATGTGGTTATTATTAATATTATCATCGTCATCATCTCTTTTGGATTTTGTTCCTGTTTCTACTACAATTTCCACCTCTATTGTTTTAAAATATTTGTATATTTGTTTCAGTATTCCATTTTAATTTATCTCTTGATGTTCTGATTTTATATTGTTAAAATGTTTTAGTGGCTGTTTTAGGAATTTTAATATTCTTTTAAACATTACACATTTACTCGAAATTAATATTTTGTCACTTCAAATAAGACATATAAACTTTACAACATATAGGTCCGTTTATCCTTTCCCATTATGATGCAGTTTTCAGATCTATGGCAGCTATATACATTGAAAATCCCATCAGATGATACCATCATTTTGATTTCCATAGATTTACATTTTTTACAAACTTCAGAGGTAAAAAATATTTTATTCACCAAGTAATTTAAAATCTATGCTGTTTTCATTCATTTCTGGCATTCCAGGATGCCCTTTGCTATCAGTTTCCATCCATGTGAGAAATTCCCTTTAGCATTTCTTTTAAAATACTAATACTCTGTATAAACTCTCTTTTCCTTCATTTGAGGTGCTTTATTTTATCTATACTTCCAAAGGATATTTACTGAATATAGGATTCAAGATTGATGATTCTTTTGTTTCAGTACTTGAAAAATATCATTCCATTGTCTTCTCAACTCAATGGCTTCTGATGAGAAATCTGCTATCAAATCAGTTTCCCTATATGTAATTTGTTGCTTTGGGGGTGGCGGATGCTAATAAGATTTTTTTCTTTATTTTTGGTATTCAGATAGTTGATTATGATATCACATGGTTTGGATTTCTTTAAGTTGATCTTATTTGGAGTTTACTATGTTCTTGAATATGTAAATTTTTATCTTTAATGAAATTTGGGAACTTTTCAGGAATTCTTTTTCTATAATTTTTGTCTGCTACTATCCATCTTCTCCTTCTGGCTCCTATCACATGAATATTGGACTTACTGACATCGTTCTACTGGTCTCCAAAAGTCCTGTCTTTTTAAACTTCTTTTCAGGTTTTGCATGATTCCAACATTTGAGCAGTTGAGGTTGACATTGATTACCTTTTCAGTTGAATATCATTTAGGTTTCCCTTTTTATGTGTATATTATAAAAAAATTTGGTATGTACCTTTGTCATTTGGAATGTCATGTGACTCTGGGTCCTGTTTACAACTTCTAGATAATATTGATTTTTGTTGTTTTAGCAGGGAGTCGATTAGGTTAAGACAAAATGTCAATCTTAATTTTCTGCTGACTTTGCTTCTGATGTGTATTTAGTTTATAAAACCTTTGCAGCAGTATCATGGCCCATCCTCATTTTATAATTCTCAGTCTGAAATCTGGAAATTGGTTTTTAAACTGTATTTCAATGTTCAAAACCTTTTCTATGCTGACTCAAGTCAGTTTCATGCATGTACAGCTATGGGGTAAACATTGGTCTTGACATCGCTGCTGTTAAATTTAAAGCAGTCTTTCTCCAGCCCCTCTTCCTTTTGTTATCTTTCCCACTCCATTCTATGTTTCCCAGTGTTCCCCTTCCCAAGGTTCTTTCTATGAACAAGGGGTTTTAGATCTCCCTCACTACTGTCAGAATTCTATTTCCTAAGGTCTGTCACAATTATGTTGGTTGGAAATTGGGCAAGTCTCCTCTTTACTGGCATTCATCTGGTGTAAAAGAAAAAACCTTCAACATATTCTAAAATTTTGTAAGAGAATGATATGACTCATGGAAAGGTGTTTTGGCCCCAAAATTCTATAGAACACTCTTTGGAATATTAGTAGTTAGAAAGAATGATAATAATCATAAAAAATCTGTAGAGTGTAATCTGTAAATGTTCTGTTGATTCTTAGTGTCTGTTCACTGAAATACAGTATTCCAGCAATCTAAGAGATAAAAGATAATTTGTTCCCCTGCATCATCATAGTTTCTCATTTGTTAAACTTCAAATTTCGTAATTACTGCTGTATTGCTCTCCCTTTCCACAAATGACTTGCTATTCTAATTAGTAAAGATTTAGGAGCAGATGACAAAAAAACTAGTAGCATAAAAATACCATCTCTATTCACTACGAAATATAAGAATGTTTGCTCAACTCACTTTTCTCTCTAATTCAGATGCCAAATATCATTTCTATTTTGAATACTTTTTCTATTTTGCAATAAAATGCATCACTTGATTACCAAAGTCATACCAGAACAGTCAAATAATTCTGTTAAAATCCCATGTATATCTTATACATAAGAATCTATAACAACCCAACATAAAATGAGCAGATAATGGTTTTAAAATTCTAAAACTTGAATCAAGAAAAGCAAATAATTAACAACAACAACAACAACAACACATTAAAACCTTTTAAAAATGCACAAAATTCTCCTTCCATAAATGTAAAAAAGTTTTCTTCCACTTCTTTTTTCTCTTTTCACTAGGGTCTTGCTAATCATTGCATATCAGCATCAAGAAAATTAAAATTACTTCTTATTACATTTTATTGTTTTCTGTTTTGTCTCATTAGTAATATTGCATGAGAGTTGTTTTCTATTATGTTTTATTACTGCATTTTAGAGTAAGTAATGATTTGGGAGATGGTTTGAAAACATGAATACTCTTTACTACTATTGGGAAATATTTTCTAATTTCTAATATCTACTTACCAAAGAACTTCTGGGAAAGAAAAGCATTTAAAAGTTTATGAATATGTAATATATAGCAGACACTAACAGAAAAAAATATATTAAAGTAGCATTTTGTAGAAGGGCTATTACCTAATATTCCCCACTGTGAGCAGCTAAGTAGTCATCCTTATCAGGTGGACTTCAACATTCCATCTTATCCAGCTACTCATTCATCTCAAAAATGCCTTTTTAAAAATTTTTAAATATGCATTTTTAATATGCATTTTTAAAAATCAAAAGATTGAGATTGTTCAAACTTTTAGTGAAAAACAAGAATTATACTAGGCAATTATTCTAATCATGATTACATAAAACAATGAAAAGTCTTTGATTCAAACATATACAATGAAAACGGTAGCAAGATTTTTTTATTCCCGAATTTCTTCTCCTCATTAGAAACCAGAAAGAACTCTTGCAACAACATGTAGGTAAGATAAAACTCTGCCCTGGACTAGTCTGTATCCCTCTTTGTTATTCTTCTGTTGATATTATCCTCACCATTTTCTGCCAAATTTTCCCTGGAAATAAATTTTTGAGTGTGGTTAGTAAAAACACCTGGTTTCATACCTTAGTTCAACCAAATTACCAGCTGTGTGGTCCTGAGTAAAATATTTTATCTCTCTTGCTTAAATGTATAATATATCTCTCTTTAATTTCTATGGTAAAGAGAACCATAGCTTGCTTCTTGCTAACAAGAAGCTTCCTCTGCCATACCTCTAGGATTTATGTACTTATTTTCATTAAAATAGTGAAAGATATTGGTTGTTTGCATGTGCTGTCCTGCATGTTTCCTTAGCCCTGCAGCTCTATGTAACTGTGTAAGCTGTTTGTTCTTCTCAAGGCATTTATTGGTATTAAAGTGACATATCATATTATTTTGTATGAAAATAAATGGTTTGTAGTAGAGTATTATAATGAAAAATCTCCTCCTTTAAAAATAGTAACATACCGGGAATGAATACACTGTATAGACTACGGGTAAAAACTCCTTAATTTTTTTACTTACCAGCATCATAGAAACTGACATATATAGTTCGTGGTCCTTTAAACAATGCTAGTATTTCTATACTTTTAATTTTTTCTTTGGTTTTTAATTAATTTATTTATTTAACATTTTTGCAGCTTGAGTTATGGCAATTGTATATGACTGGCAAATTGTATATGAAAAAATTGTACAGTCAAGGGGTATAAAATTTTAGTTATATGATAACTTCTAGGATCTATGTTTAGCATGGTGGTTAGGACTAAAAATACTGTACTATGTCCTTGAAATATGTCAAGAGAATAGGTCTGGAGTTTCTCACCCCCCCACACACACACACATAATGAAAACTATGTGAGGAGATCCATGTATCAATTAACTTAATTGTAGTATCCATTTCACAATATGTACACATATGAAATCATCACACTGTAGACGATTTAAAAAATCATGTTGCACAATCTGTATTTTTATATATTCCAACAACATGCACATATTTTGAAATGACATCTTGATATAAACAAGGCAGAAATGGCAGTTGAAAGAGTCCTGAGCCAGCCAATACAGAAAGAGTAAAAAAAAAAAAAAAAAGGAAACAAATACATGATCATGCTTTTTCTTAAAGTATCAGACATATAAACATTCAATGTAAAATCAGAATTTGAAAAGCAAGGTTGTTTGTTCATCCTCCCACAGAATAGATAAAAGAGATCACAACAGGTAGGGAAGATGGAAGAAACCAAGTAGATGGTAGAGGATGAAATTGCAAAGCTGCAAGATTTTGCTACATCAAATTCTGCCCTTCTCCAGCATTGTGGAGCTATGTGGAAGTTGAGTCAATATTGCCAACTACAAGCTAATAATAAAAACCCATTGATTATTATGGGAAGTAACTCTCATCTATGGCTCATTCTACTTAGAAACTCCTTTGCCCCAAAAAGTCCATTCTAACCCATCTAGACAACCTCCACTACATGTATCATCACTACTCTCCCTTCAAATATAAGTTTTCATACTTTAAAGAGTGAGGTTACTATGAGGGGAAATCTTTATCTCACCAAGGACAAATTAAAAAAAAATCTAGTCAGAAATATCCCAACTAAGCCATTAGAGTACTATAACACATCCTTCACACACCGAAGGCCCTCCATGGAGGATCTCAATTTACTTTCCAAATCTCATCTTCTCACTAGGTAGCATTCATTCTGACCACACTTTAACATGTGAGGCTCTAAGGAAAGGCCTTCCTTATAAACTTTTCCATGGTTCTCAACAGGCTACCTATGCAAAAGCTAGCCAGCGTGTTGGCATTTTCTCTTAGCATTTAAGGTATAGCTTGTTCCTTGTCTTTCTTCTGACTGCAGTTTGACTATTAATTTTTAGCACTCATATCAAATATGGTAGTTATTTTTTCAGGTGTGTAAGTCCTCCACTAGCCTGTGTGCTCAGCACTAGAATTATTACACATAGCAAATACTCCTACACTCAAAACTACATCATGCACAAAAAAGCCAGTATGCCATGGGTAATGACATCTGTTCAATAAAATGTCTTGAACACATTCTTTCTCCTGCATAATTATGACCCTATCATTATTTGCTATTACATGATGCCTTGTTTCACTAGTAAATACCTGACAGCTTAACTACCAGACAGGATTAAAATTTAGATTAATCAGTAAGAGTAGATACAAAAATTGGTGTTTGTTTAAGGCAACACAGTTAACATGTGGTAAGGCAAAACTGTAAGAAAGTTTCTGGACTTAGAACTATTTTCCACTAGATAATAAAGTGATATTAAATAAATAATTGCAATCACTCCCAGAAATTCATTAAAAAACATTAGCTTCCCCTATTTCTAGACGATTTATCTCTGGACTAATAAAATCCTTATGACACACAGAGACATAGGAGAACTTTTTGTGCGCTTGCCTTTCTTTTTGCATCAAGCTTCATTCCAACATGAAGGAAAACATTTGAAAAAACAAAATCATTTGCCAAAATCAATCCAGCTTTAATTCTTTTTTCATAGAAAGGTTAATATGACACCAAAATTGCATTTAAGTTCTTTAGGTCATTAACATAGTTCATATGTGCTACCTGTGAGTGGTTTGGGCCAGACTACCCTATGACATCATATGTCAAATGCCAACCTTAATTATAACTGCAGAATCTTATAGCATTTTTAACTCAAATGGGAAATCTACTCACTATGGCCTCCTACACAGGAGGGTAAAGATACAAATCTAAGAGATCCCATAAATAGTAATTTGGATTAATTTTTTTTTTAATGTTCAATTACCCCTTAAATGAAGCTGAGATGCCAAACTTTTCCCTTAGTTTTCTTCTTTTGCCCTGGTTTGTTAACACTTTGGAATTGATTTGTAAACCATTTTCTGTTCTTCAAATAGATTTCTTCAAATTATATACTTGTGTACTACTACAGAAACTTTCTGTATCCAATAGCCAGGATGACTATACAAAACATTTTAAAGTTAAAGAATTTGCCTTAATCTCCTCCTCCCCACATCATATTTCATATCCTACCACAATTCTCTACCTATCCCTGATAATACATAAATATATAACTGGCTAAAGATTTCACATATTGTCTATCCTTAAGGCAGATTTTATTTCCTTCATATCCAGTTTATGCTCTTCTTCTTGCCTCTAATATTTGTGTCACATATCTGTCTGAAACAAAACAATTTTATATATCTGCATACATACATAGAAAACTAACAACTCAACAACAATTCCGTTCCCATCCTGCTAATCTAGTTTATTTAGGCTGAGATAACTTACAATGCTTATTATGTCATCCTTTCCAGAAATGTATCAATTACAAATCTCAATCAAGGAACTACAATCTGCATAAATACTACTTTATTATATAGGGTTGAATAAATTAAAATTGACACAAGCTCCCATTCTACTGAAATGGCAGAAATTTAATCTCAGTCATCACCTGGGCTTCCCTATATGTACTCTTCCAGAATTACACATGAATAAAGCAGGCTTTACAGAGAGCATGGGATGAGGGAAGAGGAGAAGACCCCTAATCTCCATTCTATTGTGCTCTATACTAACATCTCCACCAAGGAGCAACTCCTCTCTGAAGTTTTACCATTTTCTCAGGCACTGTCAAAGCACTCTGCAAAGCCCACTGCATGCCAGTGTGATGGGATCCACAAATTTGTGTATCTTCTCTAGTGAGAGAACAACTAAGACTATCAATTTATTCTTTTTATATCTGTCAACAGTAAGATGATTTCAGTTTTCAGGTAAACAACAGCCAAGACATATACATGTTTTTCAGAAAATGGGTAGACTTTTTTTTTCTGCCAGTGTAAACTTTAAATCATCTAAGGCACAGGGTAAGCTTGAGGGTTTAAAATGTTGTGTGCCAAAAAATGAGTAATAGTAGAGTTAGTAGGGATGGTTTTGCACCCCAGTCTATACTTATGGTGGAAAAACTTACTGGAGTAGCCTATCTCTCTGCTGATAACAATTAAGAACTCAGAAACAAAAAACAGAACTGTTTGAAGGTAGCAGAGCCCAAAGGGAATATGACCTTTGAGAGAAGGTAAACATGACAGGCGAAATCTACATTCATTCCGCTTTGTTTCTGAAAGTACTGTTCTATTTTCAGGATGCTTCTGAGATGAAGCTCAAACAGAAGCTAGTCACTTAGGGCTGAGGAGTCAGATTACAGTTCGAGGCCACAAGAACAAATGAAAAGGATGAAGCCACAAAGGTGTAGGAGTCCCAGAACTGAATAGAAACATACCATACCTACTTGTTCCATACCTGACCTCCAATTCTGCAGGGAAAGACTCCAAGCAGCCCAGGGAAATACTACAGACAGAACACTAAAAGTTCTCAGCAGAGATTTCATCAACTGCCTGCCACTGGAGATACAGCATTGGAAGCTGTAGTCCTGCTAAGTCAGAGGGGCTTGGTAAACACCTCAGACTTGCGATTAAAATGAAGAAAGGCCACACATGTCAGAAATTAGGATCCACCTTCCATAATGACAACTGTCACATGAAATGCTAAACCAATCATCCATAACATGAAGATAATCTTGCAGCCGTATCTGTTTACTGGAACAAAATTCAAAACTTCTCAGAAGATTAAAGACTTCAGACTTTCCTTACAATGTAGGATTGACAATTTTCAGTTTTCAATAAAAAATTAAAAGGTATATGAAATTACCAGAAAATGTGATCTACATAAAGGGTCACAGTCAATAAAAACAGATCCACAACAACCAAGGTGTTATAACTAGCAGAAAATAAATTTAAAATTACTATGATAAACATGTTCAGAATCTAGAGAAAAAGACTGAGATGAATCACTAGATGGGATATTTTAGGAGATGTATGAAGATTTTCATGGAAATATATAATAAAAATCTTAGAAGTAAAAAATACAATACCAAATACATACACACATGCACACTCACACCACACCAAGGTGAACTGGATAAACAGTACAGTAAACACAATAAAAGAAAGGATCAATAGGAATAAAGATAAGTCAATAGGAATTGTCCAAATGGAAGCCCAGACAGAAAAAAAAAGTTTGAAAAAAAAAAGAATGAAAGAAGTCTGTCTGAAAGACCTGTCTGACAGTATCAAGTAGTCTAACATATGTGTATTCAAGTCCCAGAAAGAGAAGAAAATGAAAATAGGGCAGAAAAATATTTGAAAATTATAAGCCAGCATTTTTCTAAATTTTATTCAAACAAACACAAAACTCCAACTGTGTATGCAGAATTTACAGCAAACCACAGCAGAATATAAAGAAAAGCATACCTAAAATATCATGTTTAAAATGATAAAAAAAAGATGTAGAGAAAATATTAGGAGCAGCCAGAGAAAAGACAGACTATATACAGTAGATCAAAATTAACATTCATGGCTAGCTTTTTATCATAAAAAAAAAAAATAGAAAACAGAAGACAATGAAGAAACATTTTTTAGTGTGCTGAAAAAATAAATAACACAACTGTCAATATAGATTTCTACATACAGTGAAATTATCTTTCAGAATCAAAGGTAAAATAAAGCCTATGTCAAATAAGTAAATTTTGATAAACCAATACATGTAATGACAGAGAAAATTCTTTATGCTTAATGTATAGATGCTGACTGTATGTAAGTTTAGATCTATAGCATGAAAGAACTGCTACTGAAAACAGTACATATGTGAATAATTTTAAAATATAATTTTTCTTTTCTTAAATCACTTGTAGTCAATTAACTTTTCAAAGGCAAAAAGACAATATATGCTGCAGGGTTTCTAGAATTTCTAGAAGTAAAACATTTCACAAAAACAGTACAAACTACATCTGAGATTATAAGTAGAAATAAACTATCTGCCATTACATGATATACATTATTTAAAGTTGCATGAAATTAACTCAAGATCACAGTAAGAATGCATAGTGCATTTCTAGATCAACTATTAAATAAAATCACGAAGAGATAAAGCTTAAAACCAGTAGACAAAAAAAGAATGGCACAGTAAAATATATTAGAATTACCAAAAGAAGATAGAGAGAAAAAAAGAATAAAAGAAATATAGGGAACACTTAGCAAGATGGTCAACAAACATTCATTCATGTGAGAATAATTTATATGGACAATACCCCCCAAAAGTCATGTTTTTTTAAATAGGACAAGAAAGTTTGGCTTACATATATGATGCTAACTACAGGTGCACTTTAAATGTAGAGATAGAGACATGTTGAAAGTCAAAAATGGAAAACTATGTTCCATACAAACATTATACGTAAGAAAAATAGCATGTCTAGATTAATATAAGGCATAATGGGCTTAAAGAAAAGGATTATTATTAGTAATGAAAACTATATTTTATAATCATTAAAGGGTCAATATTTCAAAAAGACATCACAATCCTAAATTTGTCTATAAACTAATTACAGAAATTCAAAATATTTGAAGCAGAAGTGTCAGAATTAAAAAGAGAAATAGACAAATACACAATTTTACATGGATATGCCTTTCTCTTGTAATCGGCAGAATAAATAAAATCTTCTGAAAACTAGGAACAGAAGGAACTTCCAAATCTGATAGAAAATCTTTAAACAAATATCACCTACTATACTTAATGATAAAATATTAAATAATTTCCTCCTACATATTATGTGATGAAGCTATTCCCCTCTTAATTATACAATAAAATGAAAAGTATATGTCATATATATGTCAAGAAAATGAAAGCATACTTGTACTCAAATTATCATAGAAGTTTGATTGGTAATAGTCAAATACTGAAAATAATTCAAATATTTCTCAACAGGCAACTCAATAAACAAACTATGGTATAGTCATACAGTTAAATATTACTCAACAACAGAAAGGAACAACTTATATACACCACAAAATGGATGATTATAAAAATAATTATGCTGAATAAAAGAAGCCAGTTTTAAAAAGCACACACTGTATGATGAGGTTTCTATAATAGTCAAAAAATGTGTACTAATACACAGTGACTGAAAAATTAGCTGTTGCTTGGGGATAGTGGCATGAGATAGAGACATGTAAGAAAACTTCTGGAGGTGACTGATAATGCTCATGATCTTGATTGTGCAATTTCATGGACATGTGTGTGTTCAAACTTAATTCAGGATAGCCTTTATACATGTGCAATTTATTGTGTCAGTTATACCTCAGTAAAGATTATTAATAAAGATAGATATATTAGGAATGTGCAAGATCTGCAATTTTAAGAAAGTACTGTTGTTTTAACAAAAGGATATAATTAAATGTAAAGACATATAATGATAATGGAATGAAACACTCAGTATTTAATGATATATTTTTTCCATCTGTAGATTTGTGAACAGACTATTTTTTTTAAACAGCATACTTTTTTTCTTAATTTTTATAGAAAGGCAAAGAAACTGGAATATCACATGCATTCTTTTAAAAAATTAACATTGGAGTACTTAGTACCTGGTTTAACAAGTTTCTATAAAGTTACTGTAATTAATAAATATGCCGCCATGAGGATAGACACATACATCAATAGAACACAGCAGAGTCCAAAAGTACATTGTCATATACACAATGGCAGTTCAGTGGAGAAGGAAAAATGTTTTCAATCAGAGATACTAGATAATTAAGTCCAAAGCATGAACTACTAACCCTATCTCACACCAAAAACAAAAATTAATATGAAATTTGTCATATACCTAAAGGTAAAACTAAAATTCTAAAGTTCCTAGAAAAAAATAGAAAAATATCTCAAACCTGTGCAAAAGAAAGATTTCTTTGACAAAATGCATTCATACATTGCTGGTGGGAATTTGAAATGATATGATGACTCTGGGAAAAAATCTGCAATTTCTTATAAAATTAAATATAGCAATTTGTTTACAGCCCAGTAATTTCATTGTTTGGCATTTATCCCAGAGAAATTAAAAGTTATATTCATACAAAAACATATACACAAATGTTCATAGCAGCTGTATTCATAATTGCCCAAAATTGGAAACATGTTAAGTGTCATTAACTGGGCAAATGGTTAAACTGTGATATACCTATATCATGGAATTCTATTAGTCAAAGAAACAAAAGACTAATACATACAAGTTAGATGGATCTCAAGAAAATTACAGAGTGAAAAAATTCATTCACATAGGGTCACATATTATAGAGAGAGATGGAGGACAGACAAGTGTTCCAGGGCTTGGGGGTGGGTGGTGGTGGGTGATGCCTAGAAAGTAAGACTGTGCAAAAGCTTCTGTGTCTCAACTGTGGTGGTGGTTCCATGAATCTACAAATATCACAAAATTACACACACATGCACACACATACACATACACACGAGTATGTGAAAAGCAGTGAAATCTGAATACTCTTTGGATTGTATCAATATCAATTTCCTAGAATTTTATATTGTAGTACAATAACAGCAGATATTTTCATTGAGTAAACTAGGTGAAGGATACATGGGCCTCTCTAAAAAATTATCCAAATTTCTATTGAAATATTCTGTAATTACTTCAAAATTTAAAAAAGGTTTTAAAAAAGCACTAAATTCAAAAAATAATACTTTAATTCATTCATCAAACTGAATTGATGAAATTTAATTCACCAAAATTAAATTTATCAAAATTTAACTATATGCTCATCAAAAAACAGCAGTATTATATGATAAGGCCAATATAAACATCAAATGATATTCAATGTTAGTAATCTTCAGAGACTGCAAAATATACCCTCAATGAGGTACAACTTCATATCCTTCAGAATGTTTAAAATTAAAAAGCACACAGTACTAATCTGACAAGTATGCAAAACAGTCAAAATTTGCATACATTGCCATTAGATTTGTAAATGATACAACTATTTTCTAAAAATGTTTGGCAGTTTCTACCCTATGACCCAGCAATTGTACTACTAGGTATTTATCCAAGGGATACAGGTGTGCGGTTTCAAAGGGGTACATGCACCCCAATGTTTATAGCAGCTCTATTGACAATAGCCAAAGTACGGAAAGAGCCCAAATGTCTATCAACAGATGAATGGATAAAGAAGATGTGGTGTGTACACACACAATGGAATATTACTTAGCAATCAAACAGAATGAAATCGTGCCATTTGCAACAACATAGATGGAACTAGAGGGTATTATGCTAAGTGAAATTCATCAGAGAAAGACAAACATCATATGACTTCACTCATAAGTGGAATTTAAGATACAAAACAGATGAACATAAGGGAAAGGAAGCAAAAATAATATAAAAACAGAGAGGGGGACAAAACATAAGACACTCTTAAATATAGAGAACAAACTGAGGATTGCTGGAGGGGTTGTGGGGGGGAGAGTGGCTAAATATGCAAGGGACATGAAGGAAGACACTTGTTGGGATGAGCACCAGGTGATATACGTGGGAGATGAATCACTGGATTCTACTCCTGAAATCATTATTGCACCAGATGCTAACTCACTTGGATGTAAGTTAAAAAAAAATGTTTGGTAATTTCATATAACAATAAACATTCATTTAACTTCATACATGTAAACATGAAATAGACTCAGCTATCCCACCCATGAGAATTAGAATTGTATATGTATACAAAAAGACCTTTATGAGAGTACTGATAGTGACTTTATTCATAATAGTCAAATGCTAGAAATAACCCAAACATTCACTGGTAAGAGCAAGGATAAACAAATCATGGTATATTTTTGAAGTAAGCACTCAGCAATAAAAAGAATAAACTACACAACACAAATTGGGTAAATCCCAGAGAAATTATATGAAAAAAGCCAGATACAGAAAAGGAAGAAAAGTAGAAGTATATACTGTATGACTCTACATATAAAGGTAGAGAGATTGGGAAGAGAAAATGGAATTTGTGGCAGATGGAAATATTCTATATTTTGACTCAAGTTATGGCTACATGGACATATGAACTTTTCAAAACTCATCAAACTCTACACTCAGATATGTGTATTTTATGAGATGTATATGACATTTCAATTTTAAAAACTGACCTCAGACAAGCTGATTTAGTTGTAAAATGTGGGCGTTCAATCAATGACTTTCAACCTTCCATGCACATTATAATCACCTGGCTATTTTTAATTTTTTTTTCAACGTTTTTTATTTATTTTTGGGACAGAGAGAGACAGAGCATGAACGGGGGAGGGGCAGAGAGAGAGGGAGACACAGAATCGGAAACAGGCTCCAGGCTCCGAGCCATCAGCCCAGAGCCTGACGCGGGGCTCGAACTCACAGACCGCGAGATCGTGACCTGAGCTGAAGTCGGACGCTTAACCGACTGCGCCACCCAGGCGCCCCTCACCTGGCTATTTTTAAAAGACTACTATGCATAGCAAGATTCACCCCCAAAGCATCTCATGAACATTTCCTGTGTTAAGTCCCTCACGATGGTATTTCTTAAAATTTCAATGGTGACTGTTATGGGCAAACAGGATTGAGAATCCTGAATGAGATGATCTCTAAAGTATCTTCCTCTAATAAATTTCAAGAGCTCTTACAATAAATGGCCTAAAAATAAATTACATAATTATGATAAAAATGTTACTTTTCAATAGCCTGAACATAATCACTTTCTTTTTTTTTAATGTTTATTTATTTTTGAGAGAGAGACAGAGACAGAGTGTGAGCCAGGGGAGGGCAGTCTCCAGGCTCTGAGTTGTCAGCACGGAGTCCGATGTGGGGCTCAAACCCACAAACTGCGAGATCATGACCTCAGCCTAATTGGATACTTCACCCACTGAGCCACCCAGGTGCTCCAGAGCATTATCACTTTCTAATCATTTACAGGAAATGTTTTTCATATTTTCTTCCATACCTGACTTTAATCTTTTAATAAATTGTAATGTTTATAAATAGCCCTTAAACATATGAAAACATACATATCTTGTATGTAAAGATTACTATATGTAAAAACCAAGCACTTACTAAACATAAAAATCAAGCTAAATTTTCAAATATTAGATTAGGAAAAAATCTAAAGTTTGAATGCATAAAATATTAGCAGGGCAATATTAAAAAGATTCATATATTGCTGGCTAACATGCAGAATGGCACAATGCCATGTAAGTTGATTCGTCAGTATATTATTGTTAAATATACAACTGCCAATTCTAGAAATCTAAACAAATGCCTTAACAAATATAAAACAATATATGCCAAAGGTTATTCATACTGCCATTATTTTTAATATTAGCAATTTGGAAATCATCCATTATCTATCAATAGGGGATGATCGAATACACTGAGGTATGTTCACACAATAAAATTGTATGCATTACTTAAAAAATGAGTGAAGTCTATGTACCATTACAGAATGATTGCAGGGATATATAGTTTAATGAAAAAATTCTAGAAGTAGAGTGTCATATATAGTATGTCATCTTTTTAATTGGCGTGTCATTGCACACATATACATAATATTTTAGTGGACAGAGATAAAGTAGTTTTAATTCACATTATATATATATATATAATTTTATATTTTAATGTAAATGTAAGTAGACTTTATTTTAGTTTTATATTCTTAATGTAAATGATTATAGGTATACGTATACATATGTGTATAGCCACAGCCACATCCACATCTATATCTATGTCATATCTTTATGTATACTGAATTTGATAAGAGAAATGACACTTTAGTAGGAATAGTCACACTAATATAAACACACCTTTGTTTCACTGTAGAAAACAAGAAAACTCTTGGAGAAGTTTCTTATTTTAGATTACTAGAAGATAATTTTATTAGGACTGAAATAAAAAAGAAAAGAAAAACCAGGACACCTGGGTGGCTCAGTTGGTTAGGCATCTGACTTCGGCTCAGGTCATGATCTCATGGTTACTGGGTTCAAGCCCCTCATCAGGCTCTGCACTAACAGCTCAGAGCCTTGAGCCCACTTCGGATTCTGTGTCTCCATCTCTCTCTGCCCCTCCCCTGCTCAAGCTCTGTCTGTCTGTCTGTCTCTCTCTCTCAAAAATAAACATTAAAAAAATTTTACAAGAACAGAAATACTAAGAATATTTGGGCAAGTAGCTTAAAGGGATTCCACAGGCTAAATTTGAGATCATCTGAAACAAAAATAAAAAGGATTGTAGCTAATTGTAATATTTTGAAAAAATAACAAACTCATGAATCCCTCTAAAAGATGTGAAAAAATCATTTAAATGTTACCATTGTGCTAAGAACTTGTAGTAAAAGAGGATAAATTAAGCGTCCATTCTGTCTTTCTAAGGGGAGTTATTGCACTCCCTAGTTGGTGGAATAAATCAGTGTGTGTGTGTGTGTGTGTGTGTGTGTGTGAGAGAGAGAGAGAGACAGAGAGAGAGAGAGAGAGAGAGAGAGAGATTGAGAGAGGGAGAGATGGTTTTAAGAAGAGTGAATAGAACTTTGTAAAGAAATATTTTGGAATAACTGTCATTCTATGCTTGATTGAAAAAAATAATGTTTATTTTTGAGAAAGAGAGACAGAACGTGAGTCGGGAAGGGACACAGAGAGAGGGAGACATAGAATCTGAAGCAGGTTCCAGGCTCTGAGCTGACAGCACAGAGCCAGACACAGGGCTCGAACTGACAAGCTGTAAGATCATGACCTAGGCCAAATGCTTAACTGACTGAGCCACCCATGCATCCCTATGCTTGATTTTTAATAATGATTTTGTTTAGTTCATTTTTGGGACATAGGATGATGACTTCTTTGGACATATCATCATCAATGACCTTAAATAATGGGGAAAATATTCTTCTTGAAAGCTTTTGTTAGCACAGCCATTTTCCCAGAAATGATAATATGGTATTGATCTTCATCATATTATAATGTTTAACTTTGTTTTCCACATTCACAAACAATACTGACTTCATTGAAGCAACATTTTAAAATATATTTATGTACTAAGTGGTGAGATGGTAATGGAACTCCAGGAAGATAATATATTATTGAATATTTTTAATTCAACATCAATCCTAATGGCATTGTTTCCAACAATTTTTTATAGTTTTTATTTGAAACAAAAACCTTTTATTTTATACTGAAAAGAATATTATATTTGCACACTAGGACCACTGCCTCTTGAAGAAATTTTGGTTTCAACTTTCCATGTTAAATGAGAATATCATTATATATACTACATACATATATATATTTTTAAAAAGCATTAAAATCTAAAGCTCCTGAAAATACACAATAAACAATAAATATAAAAACAAGTATGCTTTTCTGAAATGTAGCAAGTGTGTTTGTATATGAAGGATAGAAAAAATTATCACTGCTACTAAATAAATATAAGAAATTATAAATAAATAAATATAAATACATATAAATAATATTACTAAAATTTAAGGATTTAAAAATTGATAATATATTTCTGCATTTAGTTTGTAGTCTTTCTAAAAATTTCATAGGGGCACCTGGGTGGCTCAGTTGGTTGGGCAACTGACTTCAGCTCAGGTCATGATCTCGCAGTTTGTGAATTCAAGCTCTGCGTCAGGCTCTGTGCTGACAGCTCAGAGCCTGAAGCCTACTTCAGATTCTGTGTCTCTCCCCTCTCTCTACCCCTCCCCTGCTCACACTCTGTCTGTCTCTCAATAATAAATAAACATTAAATTTTTTTTAATTTCATGACTATGTACTTTTATTATTAATTTTGCAACTGCTTTATTGAGGTATAAGTGACATAAACAACCTAAACACACTAAAAGTATAATTTGATATGGTTTTGATTCAAGAACACATTTCTGAAATATGACCACAAACAAAATATTAAACAATCCCCACAACAGCTTCCTTATACCCTACTGTACTCCCTCCCTTTGGTCCTCTCAACGCCATCCCTACCTATCCTCAGGCAAGTGCTTATCTGCTTTCTTTCACTATAGATTACTTTGTAATTTCTGGCAATCTATTTTATATAAATAGAACCATATATACTTTTTGTCTACGTTCTTTCATTTGGCCTAATTTATTTTGAGATTTATCCATATTGTACTGTGGAGAAATAGTTCATTCCTTTTATTAAATAATATTTTATTGTGTATACATATGTATATGGGTGTATGTATGTGTGTATATATATATATATATATACACACACACATATGCATGAATATGTATATATACATGTATAGATACATATACATGTACATGTGTATTTTATATATATATAAATATATATATATATAAATATATATTATACACATACATACACACACATACATACACACACATACAGTTTATTTCCAGTCTGGGGCCATTATGAATATAGCTGCTAAGAACGTCTGTGTAATAGATTTCCATAGTTTTCATATAGACATATGCTACCATTGCTTTTAAATAAATATCTAGAAATAGAATGGATAGGCTACATGGTAGGTGGTAAGAGATTATGGTATAATGTTAAACAAAATGAAGGGGCACCTGGTGGTTCAGTTGGTTAAGCATCCAACTCTTGATTTTGGCTCAGATCATGAGCTCACAGTTAATGGAATCAAGCCCCTTATCAGACTCCACACTGACAATGCAGGGCCTGCTTGAGATTCAATCTCTCCCTCTCTCTCCCCCTCCCCCACTCGTACCCCCCATCTCTCTCTCAAAATAAATAAATAAACTTAAAAAATGAAAAAATATTATAAGAAAATCCTGCAAAACTCAACTTCTACTTGCAGTAATAATGAAGGAAGTAACAAAGAACCAAATCAGGCCCTTAACATTGGAGAAACTCTGGTTAAATATATGAAACAATGGTTTTGAAGACGCTGAGCATAAGACAATAAATGGGAGTGATTTCTTAGAGAAAGGAACCAAATTAGGTGAGCTTTTTGATTAGCCTAATTTACTGCCTACAGAGAGTGTGTGTCCAAGTAACATTGCAAAAAGAGGAAATGCAGTCAGAGCCCAGTGTTCTCCCTAAGATGAGGATATGGCACTCAGAGTTCAGTGAGGCAAAATGCTAGAGTTTTTATAGCAGAATACTGGGGAGTAGAGAACTCAAAATCTGTAGAGGGTACCTCCTCCAGTTCAGTTCAGTACTATCATATGCATGTGAAAAAATAACTGAAAAGCAGGAAAAGCACCACACAAAGATTTGAGGGAGAGCAGTCTGGAACTACCAAAGGCCAGGGATAATTTCTGTTACCATCAGTAGAATGGACTACTTCATAACTGAAAGGACTTCAGGTAGACTACTAAAGAGGGAGTTACTTTATCAATGAGAAAATTACCCTAAATTGAAGCCTTCACTTATTTCACCTAACAAATGTAAAACCAAAGCCCTATCATTGTTTCCACATGGCTTACCTACATGCCAAAGGAAGTTCAAGAATTTTTATAGAAGTACAAAAGTATTCATGATTCAACAAGGCAAAACAGATATAGCTTTGCATCCAATCAAAAGTTACTGGTCACAAAAAGAAACTGGAAATTACGACTCATATTTAGAAAAAAAAAAAAACTCTACCAAAACTGACCCAGCAATGACAAAGATAATAGAATTAATTTAAAAAGGGCATTAAAATGGTTATTATAAACATATCATAGGTTTAAGAAACTAGAGAAACGATTGAACATGTTAGGTAGACATGTGAAGGATATTGAAACATTCCAAACCATATGAAAAAAAATAAAGAAATCAATACCCAAAGGAACACCCCAATTAATAAAAACTTAACTCATTTTATTACTGATCAAAGTAAATAGTCTAAAAGTGTGCAGTTAGCCCTAAGTCATGAGTTGAATTTTGTCCCTCCAAAAGATGTTGAAGTCCTAACCCCCAGGACCTGTTAATGTGATCTCATGTGGAAATAGGGTCTTGGCAGATTATCAAGTTAAAATGATGCAACTGGGTTTGCCTAATCCAATATGACTGCATCCTTATAAAATGGAGAAATTTGAGAACAGAAACAGATAGGCACACAGTTAAAGTGCCATATGAAGATGAATGAAGAAATCCCGTTGATGCATCTACAAGCCAAAGAATGGCAAAGCTTGCCAGTCAAACACCAGAATGTAAGAAAGAGGTATGGAACAGGCCTGGGAAAGAACCAAACCAGCTGATACCTTGATCTCAGTATTCCAGCCTCTAAAACTGTGAGATGATAAATTTCTGTTGTTCTAAGCCACCAGTTTTTGGTTCTTTGTTACAAAAGAAAACTAATTAGGCCAGCAATTGGCTACAAAGCTAATTTTTTCAGGTTTGTGGATATGGAATTAAAGCTACAATTGTTTTACATCATCCTACTTTTAGAAAACAATCAACAGATATTCAATGTATGTTAGCAGTTACATTGAGTTTAGTTTGATGTCCTATTTTTCATAGTTCATTACCATGCTTACTCCGTACCTTGTGTTCCCTATTAATTGTAAGTACCTCCTATGGATGCCCCTGACCATGTACTTATGACATACAACTTGTCACATCCTTCATCATTCCTCAGTAAAGTTAGATTAAATTCATTTACACACAATTATTTTCCCTGTTGTATTATTTTACACTTTTAGATTTTCCATAAATGTGCATTGCACTGTTGATCTCTCTTTGAACTGTTAATTTTCTACATACTCAACAATTCCAAAGCAGTATACATAATAAAGTGATGATAAATAATATGATAATAGAAAATTAAATTTTTAAAAGAATATTCGTTTCAGGCGAAGAACCTTTGAAAATATACTTAATATATATTTAAAGCAGATTCTTGATTAGCTAGATGTAAGAATTCTCGTTCAATATATAAACAGCTTTACAAATAGTTGATTAGTTTTAGTAGCTCATTTTTCTAAATGCTTTACAATTTGAAAGTTATTTTTTAGTTCTCATTTTATATTTTCTCAATTAGATCTCCCAATATACCTAGTTCATAATCAACATAGTCTAGTCAACATAGATAGTCTAAAGATTTGATTCAAATTTTTTCTTGCAAAGGCTCAATATATTTCTGATAAATATTCATCAATTGTGCCAGTTTTTTTTCTTACAGATTAAATCAAGGCCAACATAAATAGTTCCATCTTCCCAAATAAGGTTTTCAATATAGAAAGACATGTTCCACAAAGCCCATTATCCATTATTGAAGTGCATTATAGGATACTTATTGAAGGTACATGTAGAACTGTTAATTTTTTGGAAAGCAAATTTTAGTTCGCTCTAAACCATAGGGACAAACCTAGCCATTTCTTACATCCATCAAAGTCAATGCTGATATTTTAATTGCAGTCAATTAAATCTCTTTGAATGTCAAGCATTCATCTAACATATTTGCTCCATACCTTTATAGGAAACATACATCCTTAAGTAAAATTATGTTGGTTTGATTTTTCAGCAGTTTCGATCTGTAAATTACATTTTCCAGCTACTCTATAAATATCATAAACCTTCTTACATAATATTTTAATCTCCCCATAAATAAAACCATAACCAAAATCCACTGTTCCCATGTGGAGATACAATCCTGTAGTTCAGTACTAGTAAATATACCCTGTAATTCTTTGTCTTTTTGTTATAGAGGCGAGGGCTTGTGATTATTCTTTAGCTATATCTTGTTGGAATAAGATTTCAGGCCAAGCTATCCAATTTCACGTTCTTTCCCAAATTCCTTCTAATTTTGCTCTGATCTCTATATGTCACATTACATTCTGATTCTGTGTGCATCTGAATTGTGCTTCTATAACTTCCCCAGTGTATTGTTTGTCAATATTTTTGTATCATAACAGTTTAGAATTCTAGCCCTAGTTTCTATCCCACAATATAGTATTTAATGAGTCCCTTTGAGTTTGATGATGGACACATTTTAATCCCTGTGTAAAAGAATCTCAAAATGGAAAAGCCTCTTAGGTACAGATAGAATTCAATCAAACAACATTAATGCAAGAAGATTAAGAAATAACGTCATTTAATTATTGTAGGGGCCTCAAATATGGGGACTGGAGATTGCTATATTCTAAACAGGATAGTCATCATTACAGAAAACTGTATTTCAGGCCTTTTGGAGAAACCAACCCAACATTTGGGCCAGAATATTTTTCTATTTTATATCTATACTCAGTTTTGTTAAACCCCCAGATGGCTAAAATATATACAAAATATGAGTCTTAGGGTAATGTTGAGTCTTTCAACTTTAGTACCATTATTTTTAGCTCAACTGATTAATAACCCCTTCCTTTTGGTATATTAAAAATATTTAAAAACATAATGGGTGATGAGTTTAAAGTGTATTTATTAATCTTTTGTTAATATTACTTTCAGACTATGAAAAGACTTGGAGTTTTTCATTCCTTCTAAATTTATTTTTATTTATTTATTTATTTATTTATTTATTTATTTAGAGTGCATGCATTTGTGTGTTCAGCAACAGGAGAAGATATTATTTTAGATACGACCCTAGCCTTTTAGGGTTTTATTTATTTGGTATAAGTTATGACAATAGTATTGACATCTTTATTAAACTTGTATAATTTGTAGGCCTCATAAACATGGGTTTATTTCTTGTAAATCAGGTACTTTTTTTTTCTAAGTATAATTGACACATGATATTACATTAGTCTCAGGTATACAACTTAGTGATTTGATAAGTTTATACATTATTGTAATGTTCATCACAAGTATAACTACCATCTGTCCCATTCAATCGTTATTACAATATTATTGACTGTGTTCCTTATGCTCTGCTTTTTATTCCCATGACTCACTCATTCCACAACTGTAGGCCTGTATCTTCCTCCCCCTTTCATTCATTTTGCTCAACTCCCAACTGCCTCCCCTTAGCAATCATCAATTTATTCTCTGTATTTATAGTTTTGAATCTACTCTTTGCTTATTAGGTTTTTTTTTAGTTAAGTACTTCTTAAACATATCAGATGGGGCTGCTACTCTTCCTTGCCCCCTTTTTGGTTAAGAAGGCACATATTTACCAATTCAAGTACCTTGCCTCAAAAGGAATCACAAAAAACTCCATGTAAAGTATGGTAGCCCTTAGTGTACACAGAAGGTCCCTTCACAACAGGTAAACAGGCACATCAAAATACAAAAGAAGGGTATGATTCTTTAATAGAGACCTATTTTCATGGGAGCCTCAGAGGTACAGGTACAAGGTTGTCAAAATTGCCAATATTAGGAATGAGAGAGGTGACATGATTACAGATTCTACAAATATTAAAAAGATAACAGGATGTTATAAAATACTTTATTTCATAGATTAAGCAAGTTATATAAAATGGGCAAATCATTTGGGAAATACAAATTCCCGAAGTTCACTTAAGACAAAAAAAATGATAATCAGAATAGCCCTTACAACCATAATTAAAGACCTTTCAAAACCAAACCAAACCAGGGCGCCTGGGTGGCTCAGTTGGTTAAGTGTCTGACTTCAGCTAGGTTGTAACCTCACAGTCTATGAGTTCGAGCCTGGCATCGGGCTCTTGTGCTGACAGTTTAGAGCCTGGAGCCTGCTTCAGATCCTGTCTTCCTCATTCTCTACCTCTCCTTCACTTGCTCTCTCTCTCTCTCTCTCTCCCTCAAAAATAAATAAACATTTAAAAAAAATTGAAGAAAATCCAAATGAAACAAACAACAAGAAATAACGTTTAGGGACTGTTTACTTTACCAATTAAATATTTATGAAAAAAACTTGAAATAATAAAATTTCTGCAAAACTTTTCCATTGAAAGTGTGGAAGTACTCCCATCTCATTCTATTTGTTACTCTGATACCAAAATAAGGTTGTTACAAAAAGGAAAAGCACTTTTATTCTTTATTTATTTTAAAAGAATTTTAATGTTTATTTTTGAGAGACAGAGAGAGAGCAAGTGCGTGTGAGCAGTGGAGGGGCAGAAAAAGAGGGAGGCACAAAATCCACAGCAGGCTCCAGGCTCTGAACTGTCAAGACAGAGCTTGATGCGGGGCAAAGGAAACAATCAACAAAACTAAAAGGCAACTGATGGAATGGGAGAAGATATTTGCAAATGACATATTGGAGAAAGGGTTAGTATCCCAAATCTATAAAGAACTTACCAAACTCAACATCCATAATAATAATAATAATAATAATAATAATAATAATGCAGTGAAGAAGTGGACAGAAGACATGAATAGATACTTTTCCAAAGAAGACATCCAAACATATGAAAAGATGCTCAACATCACTCATCACCAGGGATATGACAAATCAAAACTACAATGAGGGGCGCCTGGGTGGCTCAGTCAGTTAAGCTTCCTACTTTGACTCTAGTCATGATCTCAAGGCTCATGGATTCGAGCCCCACATCAGGCTTTGTGCAGAGAGCTCGGAGCCTGGAGCCTGCTTTGGATTCTGTGTGTCTCTACACCTCCCCCACTCGCGCTCTGTTGTCTCTCTCTCTCAAAATAAATATTTAAAATTTTTTTTTAAAAGTACAGTGAGATATCACCTCACACCTATCTGAATGGCTAAAATTAACAACACAGGAAACCACAACTATTGTTGAGGATGCAGGGAAAGGGGAACACTTTTGCACTGCTGGTGAGAATGCAAACTGATGCAGCCACCCTGGAAAATAGTATGAAGGTTCCTCAAAAAATTAAAAATAAAATTACCCTACAACCCAGCTATTGTATTGCTAGGTGTTTATCCAAAGGATACAAAAATGCTGACCTGAAGGAGCATATGCACACCAATGTTTATAGCAGCAGTATCAACAATAGCCAAATTTTGCAAAGAGCCTAAATTTCCAACAATTAATAAATGGATAAAGAAGATGTGGTTTATATATACAATGGAATATACTCGGCAATGAAAAAGAATGAAATCTTGCCATTTGCAACGACGTATGTGGAATTTGAGAAACAAAACAGATGAACATAGGAGAAGGGAAGGAAAAATAAGATAAAAAGAGAGAGAGAGGCAAACCAAAGAGACTCTTAAATATAGAGAAGTGAGCGTCAATGTAGTGGAGGTGGGGAGGGGGGATGGGTTAAATGGATGAGGGGAATTAAGGCAGGCACTTTTTGGGTTGAGCATTCTTTTATATAGTTTGAATGCAAAAAATTTATCACACAAATCCTTTGCGAAAATGTTCTCTCTAAGCTATTGTTTGTCTTTTAATTTTTTAGTTGCGCATTCCAAAGAGGAGAAGTTGTATTTTTGAAATCTAAATGTTCAACCAGTTTGTTAACTAATCTTGATTATGCATCCAAGAATTGCCTAATTCAAAGGCAAAAATCTTTTCTTCTAGAATTTTTATAATTTTTTTGGTGTATAATCTGTTTTTAGTTAATTATTCATAGAGTATAAGTGTGACCCAAAGTTCTTTTTTGTTTGTGTTTCTTTATTTTGCATACAGACATCCAACTTTTCCAGAACCATCTGTTGAAAAGACTATCCTTGGGGGTTCTGAGAGGCTCAGTTGGTTAAACATCCAACTCTTAGTTTTGGCTCAGGCCATGATCTCACCATTCATGGATTCAAGCCCCATGTCGGGCTCCTCACTGACAGTGTGGAGCCTGCTTGGGATTCTCTCTCTCCCTATCTCTCTGCCTCGCCCCAACTCACGCTCTCTCTCCCTCTCTCTCAAAATAAATAAACAAACTTAAAAAAAGAAAAAGAAAAGACTATTCTTTTTCAATCGCACCACATTGTGAAAAATCACCTTTGTGAAAAATCAATTCCCCATTTAGATCGGTATACATTTCTGAACTGCCTACTCTGTTCCATCGATCTATTTTATCTATCTACATAAATATAATTCCTTTATGATCCTTTTAATATTTATAGAATTTGCAGTGATGTCACCCTCTCATTCCTGAAAAGGTACTGTACTCTAATACTCATTGATTATTCTAGTTAAAAGTTTACCCATTTTATTGATTTTCTCAAAGCATCAGCTTTAAAAATATTGACTTGCTCTACTTGTCCTATTTGTTTTATTTTCTATTTCATTGACTTACTATTTGATCTTTAATACTTCCTTTTTTCTATTTGGGATTTATTTGCTATTTGGGATTTATTTTTTAGTTTCTCAGGGTGTAAGCTGAGAGTTTAAGTATCTGTTCTCTTTCAATGTAGGATTTGAATGCTACAAATTTCCTCTTAAAATGTTCTTTATTAAATTTATTATACATTTACATTATGTGATTTAGTATTTTATTTGTTGATTAGGTTTTATTGTAAATCTTTTGAAATTATCACAGTCTGCCTTCAAGTGATATTTTAATATCTCATGTTTAGTATAAGAAATTTAAAATAATATACTTTCATTTATTCCCTCCCAAACTTTGTGCAGTCATTACTATTTCATCATCTCTGTTATAAATCCTGAACTGCTCATTATTTTTTTTAATGTTTATTTATTTTTGACACAGAGAGAGAGACACAGAGCAGGAGCGGGGGAGGGGCAGAGAGCGAGGGAGACACAGGATCAGAAGCAGGCTCCAGGCTCTGAGCTGGCAGCACAGAGCCCGATGCGGGGCTAGAACTGACGAACTGTGAGATCATGACCTGAGCCGAAGTCGGACGCTCAACCAACTGAGCCACCCAGGTGCCCCATGCTCGTTATTTTTTATGTAAAGAGCTAATTCCATTTTTTTAATGTTTATTTATTCTTGAGAGAGAGACAGAGCACGAGTGGGGGGACGGGCAGAGAGAGGGGGGAAGTATCAATTATCTTTTAAAGAGATTTAAGTAGTAACAAGAATGTTATATATTTATTCCCATGTTCTTTGTTCCTTTGTGTAGATAAATATTTCCCTGTGGTATAATTTTCCTTTATTTGAATAACCTGAACTAGTTCAGGTCTGCTGGTTAGCGATTATCTTGGCTTTTGTATGCCACAGAAGTCTTTCTTTCAACTTCTTTTTGAATTACATTTTCACTTACTATAAAAGTTCTATATTGATATTTTTTCTTTAAATACTATGGAGATGTTGCTGTAATATCTTCTCACTTGCATTGCTTCCAATGAGAAACCTGCTTTTATCTTTATCTTTGATACTCTGTACATAAAGTATCTTCTATCTCTGATGACTTTCGGCTATTTATCACTATTTTCAGAACAACGATTATGATGTGTGTTTGTGTGATTTTACTAATGTTTGTTGTACTTGATGTTTGTTGAGTATCCTGGAACTTTGGGTTTACATTTTTTATTAAATTTGAGTAACAGTCAGCTATTATTGTTCAAATAAATTTGTCCCCCCTGACTTCAGGGTTTCCAATCACAAGTGTATTGATCCCTAGAAGTTTTCCCCTAGCTTACTGATTTGTCTGATTATCTGTTTGTTTTTGTTTCTGACCTCATCTTCTCTCTGGGTTTCATTTTAGATTACATTGCTATATATTCAGGGTTGCTAATCCTTTATTCTACAATATCTACTCTATCCTTAATCCTCTCTAGTTTTTATTTTTTATCTCAACAACTGTAGTTTTAATTTCTATAAAGTTGATTTCCATCTTTTTAATAATGTACATATCCATACTTAAGTTTTGAACGTATAAAGACATTTTTAATAATTGTTTTTAATGTCCTGTGTCAATTGTAATAGTTGCATCAATTCTGGGTTGATTTTTACTCGTTGCTTTTCTACTTGTTAGAGATAGTTTTTTCATGCTTTTTCCCTGCCTGTTTTTGTTTATTGCATGTTTGTTTGTATTTGTTTTTTCATGCCAAATAGCATGAGTATCTTGTTTGGTGCTGGATTTTTTTTCTCTTAATTACCACAAACTTTCTTGAACTGATTCTGGAATGTAGTTAAGTTACTTAGCCATTTAACCTTTCAAAAATTTCTTTTAATATTTATTAAGTGGTGCCAGAGCATTGCTGAATCTAAGAAAAATTATTCCCCAATGTTAAAGCAAGATACTTATTCTGTTTGTCATTAGGTTCTTTGTTTTTGTTTTTATTTTGCTATATTTGACATACAATGTTACATTAGTTTCAGGTGTACAACATAGTGACTCAACATCACTATACCTTTTGCTGTGCTCAGCACAACTGTAGCTAAGGTAATAATTTCTGATTATGCTATTCAATGCCTTGTAGGTCATGAGGCTTTCCATTTAGACTATTGAGAACAGGTATTTTTCTTGGATCTATGTGACATTCAGGCACCATTAACTCATAGTTCTTAAGCTTGCCTCATATATATATGTATTAATATGTAATTACCTGAATATTTGAGAGCACTCTTCTGCAGATCCACATTCCCTCTCTCCTCTCCAGGTCTCTGTACAGAAAACCTTAGACTTTAGGTCTCCACAGATTCTCAGCTTTGTCTCTTCAGTCAGGGAGTATGCTGGGTTATGCCTGTGTGCCATCCTCACATGGCCACCTGAAGTCAATCTTAAGATAGGAAGGTGGGCATTCACAGGGCTGAACTTGTTTACCTTCTGTAAGGGATACTCTGTACTTCATTGTCTAATATCTAGTTTATCAAAAACCATTACTGCAAATACATTATGAATTACTGATTGTTTCAGTTTTTATAAACTGTAAACCAAAATATATCCTCCCACATTTACAAATCTCTGTAATATTTTGTTTGTTCAAAGAAATATTCCAGATAACTATAATATTGAGGAGAAATTATATGATGATGTACTAAATACTCTGCCCTATCAGCAATAATAGTCTTAGGTTGACATTGATGATTAGATGCATTAGACACAATAGGTTTTACCCCAGACAAATTTCTCTAACTTTAAAAAGGATTTAGAATCAGTAACAGCAAGAATAGCAACAGCATAGCAAAATTCTGGTGACTCTAAAGCATAGCTTCTAATGCCCTCCACTTTGTCCATGGCATGGTGGGTAACGTCGCAATCACAAAGCTTGTAGGGTACAGACCACCTCTAGCTCAGAAAAATAGTAAACTCCAACATCCCTTGAGTTTTTACATTTCCTTCTGAGGTTTATGAATAGTACCTATTTTCTATTACAGCTCAATTTAATTAGTTATCAGTAACTTATCAATTACTGATTTTTCAATAAGCAGTCTTAAATACACTACATGTTCTTTTTTGGTACAGAGCATTTATATATTGGACCTAACATATTTTTATAAATCCATTGAGTTAGTTGCAAGAATGATTCAATCAAAGATTTTCCTGAAGCTAATGGTAGAATCACAGACCACAGGTCAATACTTTCCTCATAGATAACATACCCAATACTTGTCCATTATACTACTTACTTTATATGGACTCATTCACATCTCATTATCCTACTCTGAATAGTCAGTAGTTAGTTCTGTATATAGAATAAAGAGAATATTTAAATCAAGGGCTAAATGGTGGTGGCTGGAATGAGAATGGAAGGTGAAGGGAATATTTTCCTTTTCCTCCAAATATTATAATTTCATGGATTTCAATATCAGTGTCGTTGGAAGTAATTTACTACATGTGCTATAAGAACAATTTATGGCATTTTGTTGCTCTGGAAATTGGTAATCAATAGTCTCCGCTGTTTGAAATATACAAATAATTTCAGATATCAACAACTCAATTTTCTAACAGTATCACATTGTAGATCATCTACTATGCATAAGGCACTATATTCTACATGTATCTGGCTAAGTAAATTTAGGCTTTTTTCCAGGCTCACATACACAGAGAAGCATACTATCCAATGGAACTGGATTAACCCATAACCTGTACTGCCCATCATATAAATATTATTGTTGAATATAACACATAACCTCATTCTCTTTGAGGTATTGTAAATATATTTAGATACTAAAGTCTTTTGCAATTAATATAAATATAACCAAAATTTATCTGTCTTATACCACGTGATATTTCTATTTCAGCTGTAAAACGAAAACATAATTCCTATACATGTCCAGCATACAAACTGATGTGATAATCAAATGAAATTATATATGTGAATCATCACTGTGAACTTTAGTGTCTTGTCTTAAAAGAGCAAAGAGTCAAATAACTACTCAGCTATTTCTATATTCAAGACTGAAATGGAGAATCTTGATTATTATCTGTATTATTCAGGGATAAAATTCTACAGTTAATTAGTTTTGTCAAATTCTTTAATTTTATATTAGGCATAAATAAGCTGATTTCACCTCAATTTTAAATTGTATTATAATAGCCCTCATGATATATTGATTGTATAGGATTACTACTCATTAGATTATATAATAAAACTTAATAATTATCAATAATTATTATATTATAATTAAGATATTATAATTAAAAACATAATGATTATTATGTTAATATGACTTAATTTTGTATGTCCATTCACATAAATTTAGGTAATTTGAAGGTATTAGAAAAGCCAACATAAAAGAACAAAGACATTGTCTTTATATTTTAGAAATCACTTATAATTCAAAGCATGCTATTGCAGAACAGAGTTATGGAAATATTAAAAATAAAAAATTCATTGTTAAATTATATTAAACAGAAAATGAATTAGTTTCAAAGTATTTTAAAGTTAAAATAATTTTAAATATAAATCAGAAGAAAACTACAATTTCTATTTCTCTAGTAGGTATTCTAACTTTATTCTTTGCATATTCATTATAAATGACAATCCTTTTGATCTTTTAACTTCATTAGAACTTCTTTTTCTCTTTTAGAACTTCTTATAAATTTCATTCACTTGTGGCAAGTTTATCTTATGTGAGTTTGTAAATTAAATTTACTCCTCTACTGCAAAAGATTCCCTTTCAAAATATGCAATAATTATTTATGTTAATATTCACTGTGTAAACATTTATTGAACACCACCCCCCATGATGTGCCAAACACCACACTAGAAAACAAGAAGACAAAAGGAATGAAGAGTTTTGAGCTAAATTAATCCACAATATAATCATTTTCAGTGTACCAACTAACCAGATATAAGACATGGATGTGCCTTCAGGACACAGGTGACCTGACAGCAAGGAGAGGCATATATGTGAAACAGTAAGGAGCAATATAAAATATTGTAATTAACAGTAAAACCTACTCATTAATCAAACATATTCATATTATTTGGTCTCAGATACTTAAATTTACAACTTGAAATAAGTGGTAAAATTTTTTTTTAAGATTATGAAACAAAATTCAATTATTTAAACTCCAGTAAATAGCTTAATTCTTACAGGTGTTTCTAGACATTCCAGGATTTTAATTTGCTAATAAAGCTTGCCTAGAATAAACCTTGAGATTTCAGAATAAAGCTTGCCTAGACAGAGGGAAGTTTGATAAAATGACTTAATGGTGAGTTGCCCCTCGTATAGCTATAAGATATAGCTATAAAATAGCTATAAGATAGGTTAAAGAATCTATCTAGTTCAAAGCTACTTACAAAACAAGTTGAATTTAAGCTTGGTTTGGGCAGACTCCAATACTCAACTACTGCAAGATAAAAACTTTGATTTGATTTGGTTTAAAAGATTTGCAGTGAACAGCAATATGGTCACGCTTGTTCACAGTGACCCACAACCATTTTTTAAAGTACATGGTGAGAATTCGGCAACCTGCGTACGAAGAACAGTGTAAACCAGATATTGTGTTTAGATCACACAGTAAAGCAAATAGGAATTAAAAATGGAAATATATTTTGCTAGCAACAATTCGAGTAGGAGACAAGGAAACAAATACAAAAGCTTCATATGAGTAAACAGAAGGGAGCCAACACCTTACTACCACCTTTTTTTGCCTGGAAAGTACAAGACTCCCCAAAAGTACTCTATAAGCCATTGTGCCAAATCCTGGGCAAAAGCTGATGGTCCACTTAGTTCTTGACACAGGCAGGGTAGATTAGGAACTGCCTTTTGCTAAACACAGCTGGGATTTCTTCCAGCTGAGGTAAGTGGGGAAGACAGGATTATCATAAAATTATTTTTTAAATCTATTTTATATTGATTCTAAAAATAGTATTTTGTTATTATTATCTAGGACTTTCAAGAAAACCCAATGGACATATGTAAGTGATGAAATTGCCAAAACTGGAAGACTCTGAATTCTAGGATACTGAAAACCACTGGACAGTGAATGATTCTTTTTACTTCATGTGTATTGAGGCAACAGTGTGGAGAGAAAGGAACTGAAACAGCTGACTGACCAACTGACTGATTCCTTTCTTCCTTCCTTCCTTCCTTCCTCCTTTCTTTTCTTTTCTCTTTCCTTCCTTTTTTCTTTTGTTTTCTTCTCTTTTTTGTTTCTTTCCTCCCTTCCTTTCTTCTTTCTTTCTTTTCTTTCACTAAAGGGCGATCTACAGATCTTATACCAACAACTAGTTTTTGTTTTTTTTTTTTTTTAATGTTTATTTATTTTTGAGACAGAGAGAGACAGAGCATGAACGGGGGAGGGTCAGAGAGAGGGAGACACAGAATCAGAAACAGGCTCCAGGCTCCGAGCTGTCAGCACAGAGCCCGACGCGGGGCTTGAACTCACGGACCGCGAGATCATGACCTGAGCCGAAGTCGGCCGCCCAACCGACTGAGCCACCCAGGCGCCCCACCAACAACTAGTTTAAATTTGGTAGACAACATCAGATAAACAAAAACACCTTAAGAGGATATTCCATAAAGCATGGAGAATTACTGATGAATTACTGTCTTCCACATCTCTTTCTTGGATACTTCCCTAAATAATATGACAAATTTTCTAAAATACCAGTAAGGACAAACGGTATTTGACATACCCTGTTAGTTTCTACCTTCGGTATCACAGATCTCATAAGAAATATCAACTCAAGGTTTCCCCTAATGAGGTCTGCCATAAAACCAAGAAAACAATTACAATGCTTTCAGCATTAATGTGAAATAGTTCAGTATTTAGAATATTTAACAAAATGATTAAAATCTAAGTGCTTATACTCTACGATGACAATTCAGTAGCATTTTGTATTTTTAAAAATGATGATGATGATAAATAGATGCAAAATCTATCTATCTATCTATTATCTATCTATGTATCTATCTACCTACCTACCTACCTACCTAGCTAGCTACATATTTATCTATTTATATATAGTGACAATCTTACTCTTGGATAAGAAACTAATATTCCTAGCTCTCACCTTGTTCTTCCAGGAATGAGAGGGCTGGGTTGGAAGATAATTCACAATTGAAGATTTAAGATTCACTTCTTAAATTCAGAGATTATAAAAATAAGTTATTAATAACTCAAGTGTTTTATAATGGAATATTTCAAAGAATTTTTTAAAATTATTTACCACCATAATGTGAAGAAGAATGTTGGTACTGAGAATTATCCCATACAGTTATATTGGCTAATACTAATAAAAACAGTGTCACTAATATTAATTTCTATTTCATTTATTTTAAATCTGAATGTACTTGAAAGAACTAGTGACAGCTTATCTCAGTCACTCATTCTAAAGGCATAAAAGAGAATCTTATCATTACTTAAAAATCACTTTCTGCTCAAAGAAGGATAAGTAATTTTTTTAGAGAATGGCACTGAAGTACAAACCATTATATTTTGATTATGATAATAAATTATTCTAATAGTGTAAATCTAAAATGTATCCATATCCAAGGAAACTGAGTTGAGCTATTTTAGCATTACTGTTTATATAATCCATACAGAAGTTTTCTTAATGAGCTAACAAAACCTAGTGTTCAAGTTGTCCACCCAACACATACAAAAATGTTTTCAGATGGCTGGACACATGCTTCAAACATAGTATTGAAAAGATACATGCTATTTCCAGACGATATACTTTAACATCAAAGGTATTATGTCATATTATTCAGTACTGAATTTATATATTGTGGTAAAAGGAAATAAAATTTTCAGGTAGGACGGGGAAACATACCATTGAAATATATGACCAAACTGACAAATGAATCTTCCCTGAAGAGAGGTACTTTTAAAGGAGCATCCTTCAGCAGCTATGTGAGTGACTAGACTGTTTCTTCACAGCTTATGTTGTGATAGAAGGTAAAAACTTTTTTTTTTTTTTTTTTTTTTTTTTTTTTTTTGGTGATGGTGCCTCACTCCATCTGTGCACAGGAGCTGCTAAGTAGACTCATTAGGTAGAGTTTCCCAATGCACTACCTACTCCCTAGGTAGACCTATGTACCCGAAACTGACTTAGCAGCTTGTTGCTGGATCTAATTACGAAATGGATACCTAAGAAAACTGGCTGGGGTAAAGAGCTGGAAGAGAGGATTTGACGAGAACTGATTCATTTATCATTAAGTAAAAATCTACAGACTCACCAAGAATAAAACATAACTGGGGTAAAGATTTCTTTTTTAAGTCTCCATGTTCATTCCTATTGCTTAATAGATTATTTTATGGGTAATTTTATGACCTGATATCCAGTAACTCATATTTATTAATATTATTTCTTATATCTCTCATCAGAAATGGCGCGTAATACCATTATCTTGTTATTAAAATGTTGTCCCACTATGAACAGGGAGCTTAAGATGTCTGTCAATGGAAATAATTCGCATATTTGTTATCAATTTTGTTGATTACCTGAAGTTTTAAAAAAATAATTATTGAATTTAAGAAATCTTGTGTTTTTTAATAGTCTATACAAAAAGTAAGCTTAATGTATGGTAAAAAATTTAATATCATGAATTTTGGAGTCAGAAAGAAATGTATTAAAATATACCTTTGCCAATTTTAGGTATACCATCTTGGGGATATTCTTAACTTCCAGTGCCTTAATTTTCCCATTTTAAAAAGAGAATAATAATTAGACCATAGTTTTATTTGTGATCAAATAAATTTACAAAATAAGCATTAACTAATAATCATAAGTATTTTTAATAGTACCTGCAATATAGTAAGCAATAATTGAAAACTCTTAGATTTAATAATATTATTCATTTTCTTTTTATCTCACCTGCTTCCTCCCTTCAAGATATTCTAATCTGGCAACACATGTTGACTCGATTTTTCCTTATATTAAGAATGCCAAAAACAATTTCTAAAATGAAATTCTTGTTCTTGTAATCAATAATTTTTGATATGTTCTGAATCAACATATTCTGACTTGGTATATCATGTCATGCTGAAAATTAAATCACTATCTCTGATACTTTTTTATAAAGTCATGTTTTTGATGTTTTAATTTATTTCAGAATAATTAATAAATGCACCTCGTATTGCCAATAATAACAGCAGGTGTGTTACTTCCCTTTCAAAGTTTCTAGTATTTCTACCATAGATAGAGAGGCTAAGGCCAGATGGATATGTAAGTATCTTAGTCATATTTCTAAAGTCTAGTATTCCTTCTGTCAATTCAGCTCTTCTGGACTGATGTAGGTTTTCCTCATACCCTCATCATCTAGTTCCCTGACTTTCAGGAGTGAGGAGATGAAAAACCTCTTCCTAGTGTATGGTACTACTCAGGTTTTCCCTGCCTCCACGTTGGCCTACAGAGCTTTACTTCCATTTCCAGGGTATGTCAAAAGAAGTCTTCCCACATTTTTGTTATTTGTAGGGATTTATGTCTCTGAAAAACTGATGAAATGGAAAGACTAACGGTGGAAAAGGAGGTGTAACAGAACTAAGCTCAAGATTATCATTGCTGACACTGTGGTTGCTATAGAACCTACTACTGATACAATTAACCCACAAAGACAGTGTGCATTCCTGTGTACTTTGTTTCACACTGAGAGTTTTCTCCATTTCATTGGATGAACCATGGGCCCCTAGTCAATGACAGTGATCAGTTAAGTCATACTCTATCAATGGAATGAAATATGTAACACTGATGATAAGTAGCATGCCCAAAATAATTTCTGATATTGCTATGAATATTAGTGATTTCTGAATTTTATCAAGATTTTAGAAAGGGTTCAGAACAAATTTCTTCTCAGATGGCTATGCTGATGGTGTTTGAAATAAGAAGTATCTTTTGGCTGTCCTTATAAACACTTATAAATATTTCAAATGAGTGAAATTTTTCACTGGTATCAATACAAGTATAGTTAAAAAAGCTTTAGAAAAATGTGGTGTATGTGTGTGTGTATGACTTAAATAAGTTTATTTTGGATTTTCATGAACATATCTTTGATTTTGCTCTTGTATATTTAAATGATACCCTGTAATCAAAGCAAAAACATTGCATAATTGGCACTATGATTTTTTTTTAATGTTTATTTCTTGAGAGAGAGGGGGAGAGAGGAGCAGAGAGAGAATGAGAGAGAGAATCCCAGGCAGGCTCCACGCTGTCAGCACAGAGCCCAACATGGGGCTTAATTTACAAACTGTGAAATCCTGACCTGAGCCAAAATCAAGAGTCAGAGACAGTTAACTAACAGAGCCATCCAGGTACCTCTTATTATATTAGCATTTCTTATAATTCCAAATATTTGAGGATTTTAGAAAAGATAATTTGCAAACCTGTTTTAGATGTATTTGTGTACAACTTAAATTTATACTGGTATAAAGATTAGGGAAAAATAAGTGATGAAAAATTATTTGTATTAAGTGTGATGGTAAGCAGAGACAATCTTTCCACTATTGTTCTCCTAGTAAAGTTTCCTTTTTTCTTCACCTGTTCAATAGCAGAGATTTGTAGTTTTTTAACCCCACTGATTTGGGGTTAAAAAGCTACCATGAATTGCCCTTGAAATAAAGGTAAACAGAGGAAGTATTTTAAGAAATTGCTGTTCCTCTTACTTAGCTCTCTCAGCTTGATGCATGACATAGTCTCCTGCATTCCTATTTTGTAACAGTTCCTGATCAAAGGGTAGTAAAATTCTTCAAACTTCTGGGAGTAGCAGTTGTACGTTTAGCATGTTCTGCATACTAAATAGTAAAATGCTTACATGTATGAGCATTTGGATCAGAGAGACTGATTTTAATTCTTGACTCTAAAATTTATTGGGGGGTATATTTTGTCCATATTTTACTCAGCTGCTGTTATTGTTACTGTTTTTCTTTTTGTTGTGATAATTCTCTCTGATTTTTTTGTCTGGCTGAGATAAAAAGGAAACGGTTGGTATCATTAAAAGTAAGAGTTTTTATTATTGCATACTATATGCCAAGAGCTGCTACAAATGTTTATGTGTATTAATTAATTTGATCTCACCATGCTACTGCCTCAACCAGTAGTCAACGCTACACAGTGTACAATGTATACTATGGATTCTATAATTGCAGCCCACAAAGAGCCCCTCTTCCTAAAGATAGCTGAAGAAGTTTGAGAATTTTTGATTACAGTTTGGGCCATAGAAAAGCTGTACCAAGCAGCATCTCCATTCACAGTCATTGAATAAAATGTGTATTACCTTTCAGTGACCCTGCTACTTTCTGAGTCACATTCTTGGGAAAAGGCAGTGGAGTATAAAGAGATCGAGTGGTTAGACTACTATCTCTCTCAGAGGAACAAGCCTTTAAGACATATAAGATCAGCTGCTCACTTGGATAGCAGTAGAAGTCCATTGTCACATTCTCTATGCATAAGTATTAATTTGAAAGCGTACTGTACTCTTCCATTTTTTATACTTTCTTCTCTTCTGAGAAGATAGCTAGTGTAGTTATTAATAATTTCCAGAAACCCCAGAATAGATACAATGAGTGACAGCACAGACATCTGTACTTAGATTCAATTGTTTAGACAATGTTGGGTTGGTGCTCTGTGTTGAATATGAATTTCTTAGAGATCATCCAGTTGCACCGTTAGGATTTGATCTCTCAGTAACTACACTGACTATAAGTGATTAGCACTATCATACACATAGCAAGAGTTGATGGGCAAGCTTAGGTCTCCCTTATAAGGACTCTACCAACTAAAATCCTTGGCTATTTTTATGTAAGTGCTTCATATTTTAGAATCTCCTCTATCTTAACTACAAACTATGTAAGAAATTTCCAGCACATACAGTAAGGAGGATCAACAAATAAGAAACACAGTCATTGTTCAGTCTGGCCCTAGTGATAAAAATACAGACGGATTTGATATATATCCACTGCCAGGAAGATTCTACCAATCTTCAAATATGGCTCAATTGGGTAAAATCTTTACAGAAAGAAGCTTTATGAAATGACTCATAGCAATGCATAAGTCTATCTCACAGTAAACAGGAACTTCTTAAACAATTGAATATCAGTCTAAGAGAGTTTGAAAACCACGAAACATTGTACCTACAGTGATGAAAGAGAATAAAATGTGATGCTGAGTTCTCAGTAATCATGATTAGATAACTAAAAGCCTTGATATATCTTTGTGGTTTAATGATAAACAATTTATATCCTTAAACCATACCATATAGCTATTGGACAAATCTTTATGAATCCAAGTAACACTAACTTGTAACACTAGTCCTAGTAACACTAGTAAGTGTCCTAGTAATACTAACTTCTTCATTTAAAAAATTTTGTCTAAAATGCACTTGAGGAGCACCTGGGTGGCTCAGTCGGTTGAGTGTCTGGCTACTGATTGTGGCTCAAGTCAAGATCTCACGGTTTGGTTCACGAGTTGGAGCCCCACATCAGGCTTTGCACTCCCAGCGCAGAGCCTCCTTGGGATTCTCTCTCTCTCTCCCTCTTCCCCTCCCCTTCTCACACACTCTCCCTCTCTCAAAATAAACTTTAAATAAAATAAATTTTAAAGAGAAAAAATTTTCTTCTTGTAGTAATATTAGTCATAGAACACTTGAAAATACCAAATCATTGACACAAATATTCCCAATAGAAACAAAAGTGTGTTTTGAATTTTACCAAGACATATTAAAACCTCAAGTTAGAAACGAACCTCAGTGTTGATTTCTTGATGTGCTTTTTTAAAATAAAAATATTACTTTTTTGTGTGAGAATGTAAGTCTCAGTAATCCATGTTTGTCTTTGTTCTTTTTTTAAACATCTTATTCATTTTTCCTCCAGCGAGGTGCGTATGCAAAAATATATACAGAAGGAGGTAGAGTTTTATATATTAATTTATGATAGGAAGGTCTCAAAGAGGTGGTTGAGGATTTCTGGTCAGACAAGACCAAAAAGGTTGTATTTTGGTGAAATACACCTGTAAGCCCTGGAAAGAACACAAGAGAAAACCAAAGGAGAACAGTGAAAGGTAATATGAAGGTGAATTCATTTTGTTATGGTGATACCTGAGGACTAGAAGAACAATACAGCAGAAGGTGACAGCCCAGTCTTGGCATTTCCGAATCTCCAATCCAGCAGATCAGGCAGGCTCCTTGGGTGGCTCAGATGGGAGTATCTGGCAAGTTTTGCAGAACCAGCATGGCAGAATCTATCAGAATCTCTGTTCACCACCAGCAAATACAGGAAATTAAAGGATAATCGTTTACTGGATTTCTCGAAGGGGATTACTTTGAATTCCTCAAACAAAATTCAAAGATGTCCATCTGTCTGAGGTCAATCATTGGAGTTTTAGTAGTGTTGTTTGGTGGTATCATGTTCCACCGTGTCCAATCGTGACAATCACGATCCTTGTGGCATTGTGTTGGTGTCTGCACATTTGAAGACGTGGTACTTCTTCCAGTTTTATAGCAGGCAAAGCCCTTCACCAGTCAGCCCCTCCAGGGGGTCTGGTGGTATCCACAGATGGACTTGTTCTTGGAATCCTTAGGCAGGTGGACTGGCCTGGTGTTTTGATACATGGAGCCCAGCCTGCTGCCTGGGTATGTAGGAGCAGGCCTGGAGCCTAGGTTCACTGAGGTGGGCCTGGCCCTTGAGTCTATTATGATGGACCTGGACCTACATTCTGGGCCCACAGAGGCCAACCAGGCGCTAAGGACAAATAGGGTGGGCCTGGACTCTGGGTACACAGGCCTTTGTGAGCATTGGTCCACAAGAGCTGAGGGAGCCACAGGTAATGTAGTGGATCCAGAACCTGGGCTTGAGGAAATTTCACTGAGAGCCTGGTGCCCAGGAACCTGCCTGGCGACCAAGGAGCCATCTAGGGCTGCTGGAGCCTGCCAGTGCCCAGATATGCTGGGAGCCTGCATTTATGGGATCTCTGGGAGCCTGGAACTGAGGAAGCCACCGAAGTCAGGGACTGGATTCGCAGGAGCCCACGGAGAGCCTGGTTCTGAGGAAGCCGCCTGGAGCCCATGTGGGGCCCCTGCAGCCCATGCCAGTGTGGGCTGGGGCCTGCCTTCAAGGCGCGCTCAAGGAGCCTGGAGCTGAAGAAGTCACCAGAAGCCGCTGGGGCCGCCCAGGGCAGCTGGAGCTGGCAGGCACGGAGGACAGCAGGAAGCCTGGGTTTGCAGAAATTAGGTGGGAGTTCGGTGCCCGGGGACCTGACTGGGGCCGGCAGACACCCAGAAGAGCCGCGGCTAGGTTCCTGGGAACCTGGGAGCCCACTGAGAGCGTGAGGTCGCGGATGCCTGCCGTAAGGCGCGGGGGAGAGCGATAGCGCTGTGGTGCCGTAAGGCACGCTGAGAGCTGGGAGCCTGGTGCCCCAGACGCCATCACGACTGCGCAGCCGCTGGGCACCGTGGTGAGGAGAGCCCCGGTACGTGGGAGCCCGCCGGGAACCACGTAGGGCTACAGGAGTTTAACTGGTGACCGGGCGACCCGCTTTGGGGTCTGCCCTCGTGAGGCGCACATTCACTTCACTGTCCCCCTGTAACTGCCTAAGGCTGCCAGATCCTGAAGGAGGGAGGAGGGGTGTGAAGCTTACTTTCCTGCCCTCCTCAGTGTGCCCTTCTTTCTGTTCTTCGTCCAGATGCTGTAATTCCGTGCTTGGAATCCTTGGCTCCTATGAAGGTATTGTTATATCCAAGGGCATTTTCAGTTTTATCAAGTTATGTTGATATAAATGTGTGCATACTAGCCATGTATTATTGAATCTTTATGTTTGTGATATTTGTTTATAATATCGCTTCCTCATTTCCGTTATTTTTGCTAAAACTTGTTTCTTCAATCTCATAAAAACTTGAAGAGTTCTATTGGGTTATTTAAAGCAACTTTTTGCTTGGTTGTTCTGTCTTTTTAATTCAACCTTTTATTTCTCTTTTATTCTGTCTACTTTCTTTGGATTTATTTTGTTTTTCTTAACCCAACATTTAAAAATGTGCCACTTAATTATGGACCCTTAAGTTGGTCCTATTCAACCCCTACTTGTAAATTTGGGTCTTCTTCATCTAAGTAGGAATTTCAACCAGAAGCATCTGAATTCATTAGCCTAACTCTAAACCAATTACCTGCATTCTTTCCACTCCAAATCCAAATCCCATGATGCAGTATTTTGGACATTAAAGTTTGGGTTATTTTCTTTGAATGGGACACAGGAAAATATTAACAGATGAAATAGTTCTGTTTTTTTTTTTTTTTATTAGCTGAAGCCTCTATTCTTAGTGTAGCTTTCATTTTTTTTTAATTAAGGATAAGTGTTTGAAATTATCAATTATATTTTGTGCATCTACTGATAATCATTTTTAATTGATTTATGATTATAATCAATTGGGCATTAAACTACAGGCCTTTAGTTTCCTGAAAAAGATGTTGTTTGAGTGTGTTGTAATCTTCTAGTCAGATTGCTAATAATTTACTTTGTTATTCCTCTTCATTTGTAAGGGAGACATAAGTTTCTCTTGCAACTCAAGCATGACATATCTTTTTTTTCTTTAATTGGTTATTATCTTTAATGAAAATAAGTCTGTATTTTCACCCTCCCATTTTCAAATATGGAAATTTGGTACACTATCCCATATTTTCCACTTTACCACTTTCAGCTATTTTGCTGATTAAGTTGGGTATGTAGATTCATGTGATGATAATAAAAATGATAACAATGATACAGGGAGGAGAGATGATGATGATATTTTTATATTACCGGTAACTTTTCTGTATATAATTTTCCTAACAGTGAAAATAATTTCTATAAAAAGTTACCCCATATTATACAAATTTATTTCACTAATATGCAGCATCTTTCAGAACTGCATTTTATTCTAATTTTTCATGCCGTTTTTTGTTTGTTTGTTTTCCTCTCTCTCTCTCTCTCTAAAATGACACACCATCTCTGTTTCTATGACCAAAATGATAAGGCCAGAGTACTTTTGGTGGTCTACCTCGGGTCAAGATTCAGTATGGGTTCAGTTAACTGTGGCCAAGAAGGCAAAAGCACCAGGCAAAATTGTGCAGGCCTAAGAGTTTGAGAGAAGAATGAAATCCATTCACTTTGCTTACCAATTTATATACAGTAACACTGTCTGCCCATTGGAAAAGATAGCTGTTATTTTTTTATAATTCCTACAATAGCACTGTCTTCTTGCCAAGTGTGCACCTATGGGCTGGGTTCTCTAGAGTGATACCTTAACCTATTTGAACAAAGTGTCTATCAGAACCAGCAGGAGCTATCAATGAGGCAAGGATGGAGTGGTGGAGTGGGAGTTGGGGATATGTAATTATCTATAGGATAATAGTAGGTTTTTCTCTCTTCTCATATTTGAAGGGGGGAAAAGAGAAAAAATAGGGAAGGGAACTTATAGACAAGTGTGTGTGTGTGTGTGTGTGTGTGTGTGTGTGTGTGTAGAGAGAGAGAGAGAGAGAGAGAGAGAGAGAGAGGTGTTCACCATAGTGCATATTCTGGTTTGTATTGGCATTTTCTTTGCAAATCTTATTAAGATATGTCTTATATTCCATACATTTATTATGTTTAAACCATGTAGGAATATTTGTATTCTATGAATAATATTATTATCACATCATTTACTTTATTTAGAGCTTGTAACTCATATCTTTTCAGTCTGTTTGCTCATACTAAGAGAGGTCTGTGTTTAATCAGTATTGATTATTGACATGGATGCCTTTCAAAGAATGAGTTATTACTATTCAGATTTTTCTGGCTCCAAAAAAAATGAGAAGGGAAAATCAGCATGTTGCTATTGGTACACTTTTTTCACAATTTGAACTAGGGGAGCTAGATGCAGCGTGGTTAAAAATTAAAGTCTTAAGTATTTTACCTATAGTGATCTTTTTCATGTATGTTGTTACAGCATGTTAAGACAGTACCCTTACCTTTTTATTAACAGAATGAATATTGTCATTAAAGGTTTCGGTGGTCTCACTTTCCGTATTAGACTATCCATAGCAAATGCAGCTAGAAATGAACATTATGGGAAGACCCAGTACAACTGAGACTTCTTCTCATCTAATGAGATTAAAGCTAGTCTGCCAACATCCTTTGTGTCTCTGAAACATAAACCATCAGTATATGTGTCTGGAGGCTTTGATTACTTATTCCTTAATTCATTCATTCCATGCATATTTATTTAGCTCCTTCTATATATTCCAGATAGTATTTTAGGAAATGAATATATATAAAAAATATATATGTATATGTACATATATATGTAATATATTAAGCGCACGTATACATGTGTGTGTGTATATATATATATATAATACATATATATATATAATACATATATATATATAATACATATAATAGAAAACAAAAGAAACATTATTATAGAAGTCCACTGTCTGGTTGATGAAACAAGAATTAAAGGTCAACAAACAGGCTGCCTAGGTGGTTTAGTGCTAAGCACCTGACTCTTGGTTTCAGCCAGGGTCATGATCTCACAGTTGGTGAGTTCTAGCCCTGTGTCAGGCTCTGTGCTGGCAGTGAGGAACCTGCTTAGGATCCTCTCTTTCCCTCTCTCTCTGCCCCTCCCGTGTTCGCTTTCTCTCTCTCTCTCTCAAAATAAATAAATTTTGATAAAAAAACACACAAGATTAAAAACAGACAAACAAAAAAACCCCAACAAACATCAAATGAAATTGTGAAAAGCTTAAGAATTGCAAGAATAAGGTGTTAAACAATAGACACAGTGGGAATCCTCAAGACAGCTTCTTTCATTACGGACTAAATTTCTATTTCTAGAAATAAGGTTAGTAAGAGTGTTCCCTCTCTTTTCTCTCCAAATGACCAAGTCTTTGTAAACAGACTTTATGCAAAAGAATTAGGAATAAGATATGTTAACTTTAATGTTGCCTCAGTTATTCTCAAAATCATACAAGGAAGAAAGGGTAGAAAACTTAGCAAAAAGAAGTTAAATTTTTAGTGTCCCTAATTACCCTAGTCAAGATATAGTGGAGAAGGGAATTGAAATTGTTTTGATAGCCTTGGCATCCTCAAGAAAACTGGCTTGTTACTTGTCCATTCAGAAGAAAAATTACTTTCCTGAATGTCTTGAGGTTACAATTTTGGCATTACCCAGTGCACACTCTGTTATCTAAGCCTGTTTTAAATAGATGGCTAGTTGATCCTTTCAGACTCTTTGGTTAGAGTTGTCTTAATGGCCAATAGGCATGGCCAGACATTAAGGGACTAGACTAGCTAGGCTCAAGTAACTTAGCAATCTTGTACAAATAAATAAATAAATAAATAAATTCCTAATTATAACTGTTTTTTTTTTTTTCAAGTTTATCTATAGTTTTGGTGCCCAAATTCAAAGTAGTTCGTTATAATTAGATTGCTCAAGTTGGCTTTAAGTCCTTAGATTATTTAGGGTCTTATTAAATGTGAAATGTTTTTGAGGGTCTAGAGATACTAAAAAGGATTATTTCATGAACTTCTACCAAGACTTTAGCTGTGTCCTTATGGATAACAAGAAATAAGTCTTGCAAAGAAACAGAAGAGAAAATATTCTATGAAAAAGGTATGCTAATTGAGAAGTCCCTGTTAACAGAAACAATTTGGCACTCATTATTTACTGTATTTTCTTCCAAACTTGTCATATAAATTCAGTCTCTCATTAACTGAATATCATTGATTCATCTTTACTTTTCTTCAGACTTGATACAGAAGTGTACCCTATATTTATGTTTGTTGAATGTTGCCATGAGAATTTTGGAGATGGAGAATTAAATACTTGTGTTTACATATACATTATGCTTGTGCTTACATTTTTCCAGATAGAAGCAGAATTACCTCTCCTAATGTTAGACTGTAAAGGCAACCAAATAGCATATAACCTTTAATTTCCTTCCAAGAAATAGCACAGCAACAAGGGCATGGAATATTATTTGGTCTTATGTGTTCATTATGGGATTTAAAGTTCTGAGACTATAGAGATGGCCCTTTTTTGTCAGAGTGCTTTTAATACAGGCTTGGAACTGCTTGCGTTGGAAAGGGATCAGATTAGGCTCTTATTTTCTTGGCCTCCTCACAAAGGCCAACTTTCCCAAAAGGCTGTTGGTTTTTCTTGAACTGATTGATCCTTTATCACCATCAAAATGGAAAGTGGGTGTGGGCTTATTAAAAAGGGACTAAGAAAGTTGCTATTTAAATCTTTGCTGTACTCTAGCCTTTAGTTTGGCATCCAAGGGCAAATTAAGACTTCCATTTTGTTGAGCCCAAATCACCAGATAATTGATTTAGTTCTGAAGGCTAAATTATCACAATAAGCAAAAACAGGTCTTTGTCCAGTCTTGTTCTCTGTAGATACATTTCTTTCAGTTTGTTGGTAGCAGTGGGTGTGGCTTGATAGCCAGGTAAAGGAGGAACTGTATACATCAAAATTAATAGATTTAGGGACATCGCCCAAATCAGTTGTTATCAATCCCCTCAAAGCTGAGTTAAAACTATTTCTTTATATGTCTCCCTTTGTTTCTGCTGTGTGTTCCTCATCCTTCCTCCCAATTTAGTTATTCGTTGTATTACCTCTGTACTCTTCCCTTTAAAGTTATCTATTTCACATCTTTAAATATTGATTTTTCTATTTGAATCACTCCAAGATAATAACCCATTTATGTATCCTTCTTGGACTGAATTGATCACATTTTCTCACATGTATAAATTTCAAATGATGTAAGAGTTGCAGTCATGATTTTTTTTTTTTCCTTTTGGTAGGCTAGGTAAAACAGCAGTGTAGATAGTTCACTTGAGAGCTACCTCAAGACATGCTAAACATATTCAGAGACTGGCAAGGAACCAAACTATACCTTGACGACTCTTTCCTGTGAAACTGTGTTGGGTTGGACAGTGTGATTTGATTTGGGGATTAGGATGAAGATTCAGGGGTGGCTCAATATAGTCCATCTCACTCTACCTGGTTCTGTATTGGGTCTTGAGTCTAATTTCTTAGACTCAAATACTACTCTCCTTATCCTTTTGATTAATTTTCTGTTCATATATTTGTCTTCAGAACTTTAAGGGTAAGGGTAAACATGAATGAGTGTTTTCAGGTCAAATACTGTATTATATCTTCCTAATGTAAGTCAGATTTATAGTATCATGGTACCTTCAGCCAAACTAAATTTGTTTTTCCTGGAATATTTTTGAGATACCTTGTTGTATATTTCCTCTTATTTTCTTTCTTTTTTTAACTTTTTTAATGCTTATTTATTTTTGAGAGAGGGAGGCATAGTATGAGTGGGAAAGGGGCAGAAAGAGAGAGAGAGGGATACACAGAATCAGAAGCAGGATCCAGGCTCTGAGCTGTCAGCACAGAGCCTGACGCAGGGCTTGAACTCACAAACTGTGAGATCATGACCTGAGCCGAAGTCGGATGCTTAACCAGCTGAGCCACCCAGGTGCCCCTCCTCTTATCTTCTATATCAGAATAATTTATCTAACTGCTCTGTTAAAATGTTATCCATTCTTAAAGGTATACTTAAAATTATACCGCTTCTATCATAATATTTTATAGTTGTAAACGTTTATTATGAAAAAACTATATTTCTGTAATATATATATTTTTGATTTTTATTTATTTTTGAGAAAGAGACAGAGTGTGAGCAAGGGAGGGGCAGACAGAGAGGGAGACACAGAATCCGAAGCAGGCTTTAGGCCCTGGGCTGTCAGCACAGAGCCCAACACGGAGCTCGAACCCTGATTGTGAGATCATGACGTGGGCCAGTCAGACAGTTAACTGACTGAGCCACCCAGGTGCCTTTATAATATATTATACTTTAAAATATATATTTTACATATAAACATATAACATTTTTTATAAAAATATATAAATATTAAATTACTAAGTAGAGCTGATATTGTCCCTGCTTTACAAATGAGAACATAGTGTTTAATTTGTCCAGTATCTGACAGTGTTTAGGTACAACTGTTAAAAACCAAGTTAAGTCTTTTGTCTTGATATCCATTATACATCACTGGGTCTATTATGCTTAGGCAAAAAGCATCACACAATTTTGAGTTCCCATTTTTCTGTGGATTTAATAATCTTTCTTGCTTTCTAAAGCTTTTTTGCAGCTTCTTAGTTGTAAATAACTTTGTAGTTGCTTTATTTTCTATACCAAATTGAAAGTTCCTTTAGATATTTATGAAATCTTTACATACTGTATATTATGTGCCAAAGTGAGGCAATAGAGAAACCTAAGGCAAATTGTTAAATAATTTACGTGAAGTCACAATATCAGTGAATGGCAGATTTGGAGATTTGAATCCAGTAGTCCAGCTCCAAAATCTGTGTTCGTTAGATGTATGTTATTTATATTCCCTCTCTAATAACTCATCTTTGAGTTCCCTACTCACCCATCAATGGCTATAATTGAAATGGATGGAATTCAGTATTAAAAAATGCATTTGTTAATAATGATTAACCTTTATTAGAGACTCAATATTTAGAATTATCATGGACAGATACCCCATATTATAAATGATCGCTATAGCATATTATAATATAAAATTACTCCTTTAGGAGAATTTGTAGTCCATATAAATAGTGTAATTATGTTATGTCTTTTTTTTTCAGGATGTAATAATCCAATTGGCTTGTGGCAAATCTTGTTAATATACTATAATAAATTTGCTAGAACAAGATTTAGAAACAAAGAAAAGAGAGATACTGGCAATGACTCAGAGATTGTCTAATCATTTAGCTTTATCACCAAATACCAATAAAAATTATTAGCTGACACTAAAGAAGGGAAAGGAAAGTGTAGTCTTAAAGAAGAGAATCATTAAGGGAGCCTGGCTGGCTCGGTTGGTAGAGTATGCAACTGTTGATCTTGAGGTCATGAGTTCAAGCCCCATAGTAGAGGTAGAGTTTACTTAAGAAAAAAATTAAAACTCCAGACTTAAAAAAAAAAAAGCATCATTAATCAAATTTAATAGAGCTAATCAGTGACTTACCATTGTCAATTTTCCAGGAAAAAAATAAAACAGTGAAGACATATATAGATAAATGAAGAAACACTTCCTTTGGGAAATAATTATGTAAGAGAATTTAACAATGACCAAATATAATTATTTTTTTTATCATGAGGATATCTCTTAATTCTTTTTTATTATATTTTTAATGTTTATTTATTTTTTAATTTTTTAAATGTTTTTATTTATTTTTGAAGGAGACAGAGAGAAAGGCAGAGCATGAGCGGGGGAGGAGCAGAGAGAGAGGTAGACACAGAATTCACAGCAGGCTCCAGGCTCTGAGCTGTCAGCACAGAGCCCGTTGCAGGGCTCGAGCTCACGAACTGTGAGATCATTACCTGAGCTGAAGTTGGACGCTTAACGGATTGAGCCACCCAGGCACCCCTGTTTATTTATTTTTGAGAGAGACAGGAAAAAAAAAAAAAAAACGTGAACAGGGGAGGGGCAGAGAAAGAGGAAGACACAGATTCTGAAGCCAGCTCCAGGCTCTGAGCTATCAGCACAGAGCCTGACACAGGGCTTGAACTTAGGAACCTTGAAATCATGACCTGAGCTGTAGTCTGACGCTCATCTCATCCGACTGAGCCACCCAGCTGTCCTGATAGCTCCTAATTCTTAAAGCTCATTCAGTTGAATACATTTGCTCCAACCTAAAACTAGAGCTGAAAACCTAACATTTAAATGCCCACTGACCCTATGATCACTTATAATTCTGATTGTCCACATCTGAATTTAACTTCGTTCCGTAAGATCGTTATTCTTGTCCTCCCCACCATAACTCTAGGCATCTACCATGTATCCAGTTATGCAGCTTAGAAGCCTAATGATCAGGCCAAATTTCTATTTTTTATTCACCCTTATTTGATTTTTTACCAAGTCTTGTAGAATTTTCTTTCTGAATATGGCTTGAGTCTACTCCAACATTCTTTCCTTATTTGTATCACCACTTAGTTCAACCCCTATTTATCTGTCATCTGAATCTCTCTAATCTATTCTTAAATAGTCTCCCTTTATTCATTCTTGTCACTCTTAAAATGATCTTTTAGGTTGCAGTCAGATTCATTTTTATTAAATAAAATATGACTATTATCCCCTTGTTTAAAAATTCGCAGTTGCTCTACAACCACTAAAGGGAAATGTTTAATCTCATTGTCTAGCGTAAAGACCCTTGATGAAGTGACCTCAGACTACTTCTAATTCAACATTTGCCACTTTATATCCTGTACTTTAAACTCTGGTTCCCAGCACATACCATGCTATTTTATAGGTTCATGATTTATTCACAGTGTTCCTTTGATTGAAAAAAATCTTCTATCTTCATCTGGTTAATTCCCCTCAGCCTTTTATATTACTTGTCAACTGTTATTTTCACCAGAAAAATCTTTCCTGAACAATAATGGCTAGAATAATTATTCCTTCCAGTTATCTTGAAGCACCTTGGATATATACACAGCAGAACATTTCCTACAATTTAATGAATTTATCCTTTCTTTAAAAAAAAATTTAATGTTGTCTCACCCACTAAATTGGATGCCTCTCAAAGACCAAAAAATATCCGTTTAAAGACAGGACTTTAGACAGTGGCTGCCTATAACTGATATGCAATAAATACTGGTTGAGCTGAGAGATAATTGCATACTTCTGTTTATATGAATAGGAAATTCTACTTGGACCTACTCTGTAATTTAATAAAAACCAAAATTTTAATGAAGAATATCATATCATTGATATATAAAAATTTGTGATGTGTATTTTAGAAAAAGATTATGAGGACAGCAAACTACATGTGATAGTTAGAATTACAAAATATATAAAACTTACATTTAAATATGAAGAAATTAAGTCTGTATATGTAATATATATATATAGCATAATATATGTATATAATATATACAAACATTTGTTGGAAACAGAGTATATATTTTTAACAAGAAGGAAAATAAAATGACAGAATTTATCATGTGAGAAGGAAAATGCAGCAAAGTTTATTATTTCTCAAATATAGCACCTCAGTCCAGAGTCATGTTGAGAGAATTTGTGTTAACTATAATATTTTAACTATAGATATTCAACTTCACAGCTTTCTGTTTTTTAAGATCTTAGATAAGTTACTTTTTAAGAGATCTACTCCTTCCCTAAGGATAGGAAGTTGAATTCTTTAAAACTCTATCTGACTCTATTAAAATTTAAAAAAATGTATTAAAGCATATTTAATTTTTGTCTTGTTGTGAAGAAAAAATTCCAAGCATGAAGGTCACTTACAAACTAAATATTTGCAAAAATGACCCATCTAACTAACCATTGAGGATTCTGTCTTGATATAAATGAGCACCTTAAACCATAAATTGGTGTTTTTCAGAGGGGTGCTGAAAAATAAATGGTTATAAAATTGTCAGCCGCTGACAACCAGAGAACTGATTCTGTAATTTAGTGAGAAACTAAAAAGATCAAAATCACATTTTTTGGCTTTTAACAGGCCTTTGGCTGCTGCACAGAACCTGCTAATAGCATCGTAGAAGGGAAGGAAGAAGTGGAGGTCATAAGGCCCACTTTACACTGTTGGGGAAATGGATGTGCCTGTTCCTATAGTCTGCTGTGTCTCTTAAGAATAGAAGACTTGTTCTGAGAGAATTAATCAGAAGAATTCAGACATATAATCATTCTATGTATAGAACAATTAGTTTAGCTGCTAATAATTACAGGTTTTTTCTTTGCCTAATCTTTATTCAAAAGCACAAAACAATTAACACATATTCCCTAGACATGTCGTGTTCTGGATTCAGAAGAATTAATCATTCATGAGGCTTTTACACATTTTTCTTCCTGTGGCTTATTTGGTCAGTGTGTCCCCTGCATCTATTGGATACCATAGAATAATCTCTTTTGTATATTTCTGTTATTCATATGTATTCCAATATTCCAGTAGTCCTCACTTGGTTTTAGATTTTTGACTATCATTCTAATCATAATACATGACAATTATGTAAGAAAGTACTTTTTTATCTTTTTTGATCTAAAAAAGACCATGTGGTTAGTTAGCATAGAAACATTACCAGTACTGAAGAAAAACACCTAGTAGTGGACGTTTTAAGAGCTAGGAGATTTTTATGTGAATACATATAAATACATACTATCCTCCCAAGGAGGTGGGTATTTTTCAGAATTTAGTGGCCTTTCCCAAAGAGGATCATAATAAATAATCATAGTAGTAAAACTTTGTAGGTTATATATCTTTCAGCAAAGGGATGATCACTCCCTTGTAGTTATGTTTTCAAAGTAAAGTCTCAAGAACAAGCCATAGAAACACTGCAAATGCTGCTATTTCTTATTTTGCTTTAATTGTTATTATTTTTCATTTTAGGTTGACAGCTCTTCTCTCCCAGGGACACTTACTGCTCAACATGTCCCATTTCCTTTAACTTACTTTCCTTTAGTGTATTTTTTTTTTCATTCAAAACCTTGTCTGAATTGGTAATACTGCATGCACTATTAGGAACTACCTTTCAAACAGTAGTCATTAAAGTTTTCTTTCCCTAATGGTTGAGTTCTCCCCAGATATAAATTAATATTTTAGGCATGAAATATAGCTCCTAAAATACAAGACAGTAGAACCATATGTTGACAGAAATATTGGGCTTACAAAATTAGTGGGAGAAAGTATAATTTTAAAGTGAAAGTTTTATATAAATATTAAAATGACTTTTACAGATTTATCAGTAAGTTTACATATTGCTGGCCTCACAGTGTTTATTCACAATGTTACTAACTGATGTTTTCCCAGAAGTTAGGTATATATCAATCTTTTATCAACTGAGTCATATTTTAAAAGGGACCTTATCACTTAAGAACATTATGCCATTCCCTTTTTAAAGGAAAAGCAACTCTAGACAGTGATATATATATATATATACATATGTGTATATATGTATATATATATATATATATACGTATATACGTATGCACATATATACATATATACATATACACAATGGAGTGTTACTCAGCAGTCAAAAAAGAAAGCAATCTTGCTATTTGCAACTACGTGGATGGAACTAGAGGGTATTATGCTAAGTGAAATTCGTCAGAGAAAGACAAATATCATATGACTTCACTCATATAGGACTTTAAGGCACAGAACAGATGAACATAAGTGAAGAGAAGAAAAAATAATATAAAAACAGGGAGGGGGACAAAACATAAGAGACTCTTAAATATAGAGAACAAAGGGTTACTGGAGGAGTTGTGGAAGGGGAGATGGGCTAAATAGGTAAGGGGCATTAAGAAAACTACTCCTGTAATCGTTGCACTATATGCTAAATAATTTGGGTGTAAAATAAAAAATAAAATTTAAAAAAAAGCTTTGTATTTAAAAAAAATAAAGCAAAAGATTAACCAAAAAAAAAAGAGCACCTGGGTGGCTGAGTTGGTGAAGTGTCCGACTTGTGCTCAGGTCATGACTCAAGATTCCCAAGTTCGAGCCCTGTATTGGGCTCTGTGCTGATAGCTCGGAGCCTGGAGTCTGCTTTAGATTCTCTCTCTCTCTGCCCCTCTTCACTCATGCTCTGTCTGTGTCTTCTTCTCAAAAATGGTAAACATTAAAAAATAAATAAATAAATAAATAAATAAATAAATAAATAACAGGTGCCGGAGTGGCTCAGGTAGTTAAGCATCAGACTTCAGCTCAGATCATTATCTCACAGATCGTGGGTTCAAGACCCACATCAGGCTCTGTGCTGACAGCTCAGAGCCTGGAGCCTGCTTCGGATTCTGTGTCTCCCTCTCTCTCTCTGCCCCTCCCCCACTTGCACTCAGTCTCTCTTTCTCTCAAAAATAAAAAATAAACATTTAAAAAAATTAAAAAATTAAAAAGTAAATACAATATAAAATAGGCTTTGTATACTGTTAACAATATTTGTATCCTATGTTAAGTTTGCTCAAAACAGAGTACAATAATATTGTGTTACTTATAATTACATATACTATTGCTGTGACGTTTAAGAAAAGTTTATTGGTAAACATAGAGGATAGTAGCACTGAATTGATTTATAAGTAACTGTAATAACAAACTTGCAAAAGCAGTCTGTGCAATTTCCAGACCTCTGTTTCATAGCTCTAGAATGAAATGAGGAGGAAAAGAAAGAGAAGAAAAAGAAGGAAAAGAAAATTGAATGACTATTAGCTCAAACATGACCCAAACAAAATTGTACCTGCCAGTACACATACCAAATATATTTTTTATCCAAATGCTTCGTTTGAGGAAGGGGTAATTATCATTCTTGTTACTGTTTTTTGTTTGTTTGCTTGCTTGTTACCTGGAGTCTTTTACTCTCAGGAACTGGGAGCCCTGAGAAGTTCAACCCACCTCTTACAGACATCAGTTTCATTTAATACCTTGTATGTTTTTGTTTGTTTGTTTGTTTGTTTGTTTGTTTTAAATGGCATGTATCTAGTTTTCTTTAAATTACTCTTAAGTTGCTAGGATAAACTCATTTACTTTATGAAAATACAGCTCCTTGACAGTAATGTTGCCCTATAAGTAGCTTTCAGGAATTTGGAGAAATGATGGTGACTGTAGACTTCACAGGAAGAGATGATTTCTTGCATCAGGTTGGCATTTGGATGTACTGGAATGATAGGAATTGAATAGTAAGAGATCAGAATCCAAGCTTAAAGAGAAAGCATATACACAATAACAGTTACAATGAAAACTCTAAAATTCATCAGTTAATAGCCTTGCCTAATTTTCAGTTCTGTAATATTTGTATTTGACAAATTAGTAACCCATGAATATATACCTAATAAAAACTTAGTGATTCTCTCTGTGCAATGATCTCCATAAATGAATTTTCAAAAACAATGCTTTCTAGGTTAACAATAATTTTTAATTTTCTAATATCAAATGTAAAATATCTTATGGGGGCGCCTGGGTGGTCAGTCAGTTAAGCGGCCAACTTTGGCTCAGGTCATAATTTCGTGGCCTGTGGGTTTGAGCCACGTGTCGGGCTCTGTGCTGACAGCTCAGAACCTGGAGCCTGCTTAGGATTCTTTGACTCACTTTCTTTCTGCCCACTCTCTCCCTCCCTCTCAAAAATAAATAAACATTAAAAAAAATTTAATTACAAGATCTTATGAATATTTATTTGCATTTTTAAGATTTTTTTAAAAAGCTGTTTGGGGTTCATAGCAAAACTGAGTTGAAGGTACAAAGATTTCCCTTATACCTTCTGCCCCTACACCTGTGTAGCCTTCCTCATTATCAACATCTCCCACCAGAGTAGTGAATTTGTTTTAATTGATGAATCTATATTGACACATCATAGTCACCAAAGTCCAAAGTTTACATTACGGTTCATTCTTGGTAGTGTCCATTCATTGGATTTGAACAAATGTTAATGTATGGTATCCATCATTATGGTATCACATGGAGTGTTTTCACTGCCCTAAAAATCCTCTGTGCTCCACCTATTCATTTTTCCCTCTGTTTACCACCAGCCCTCAACTCCTGGCAACCACTGATATTTTTACTGAATCCATATTTTTGCCTTTCCCAAATTGTCATATAATTGGAATCATATAAAATGTAGCCATTTCCTATTGTTTTCTTTCACCTAGCAACATGCATTTAGGGTCACTCTATGTTTTTTCATGGTTTGATAGCTCAGTTTTTAGTACCAAATAATAATCCATTGTCTGGGTGTACCAAAGTGTAGTTATGCTTTCACTGGAAGATATTTTTGTTGCTTCCAAGTTTTGGCAATTATGAATAGAGCTGCCATCCACATTTGTGTGCAGGTTTTTGTGTGGAATGTTTTCACCTCCACTGGGTTGAGTGTAAAGCTCCAAGATTCTTTCCTTAGCTGTGTCCAGTCTAAAAGTAAGCTCATAAAAGACATTTTTCATCTGTTACATTATTTTTTATTTGTTTTATTGTGCCTTTTCTCTGTGTCTCTCTTTTTCCTTTCTAAGTTTTAATTTCCAGTTAATTAACATACACTGTAATATTAGTTTCAGGTGTAGAATTCAGTGATTCATCACTTACATACGATACCCAATCCTCATCACAAGTGCGCTCCTTAATACCCATCATCCATTTAGTCCATTCTCTGGCCACCTCCCCTCTGATAACTCTATAGTTAAGAGTTTGTTTCTTAGTTTGCCTCTCTTTTTTCCATCTATGTTTGTTTGTTTTGTTTCTTAAATACCACATATAAGTGAAATCATATGGTATTTGTCTTTCTCTTATTTTGCTTAGCATAATATTCTCTAACTTCATCTACTCCATCTATGTTATTGCAAATGGCAAGGTTTCATTCTTTTTGATGGCTGAGTGATATCCCATATGCCACATCTTCTTTATCCATTTGTCAGCTGATGGACATTTGGGCTCTTTCCATACTTTGGCTATTGTTGATAATGCTATTATAAACATCTAGGTGCATATATCCTTTCAAATTAGTATTTCTGTATCCTTTGTATAAGTAAATACCTAGTAGTGCACTTGCTGGGTCATAGGGTAGTTCTATTTTTAATTTTTTGAGGAACCTGCATACTGTTTTCTAGAGTGGCCGTACCAGTTTGCATTCCCACCAACAATGTAAGATGATTCTCCTTTCTCTGCATCCTGACTAACCAACACCTGTTGTTTCCTATGTTGTTAATTTTAGCCATTCTGACTGGTAAGAGATGATACTTCATTGTAGTTTTGATGAGTAATGTTGAAGTAATGATGATGATGAGTAATGTTGAACATCTTTTCATGTGTCTGTTAGCCATCTGTATGTCTTCTTTGGAGTAATGTCTGTTTGTGTTATATTATTTTTTATCTCTAGCATGCATTTTGGTTCTTAAGATTTCCATCTCTCTGCTTAACGTGGCTTATCTATTCTTAATGTGCTGTTTTATTCAATAGAAACCTTAGCATATTAATCATAGTTGTTTTATTTTTTTTTAATTTTTTTTCAACGTTTTTTATTTATTTTTGGGACAGAGAGAGAGACAGAGCATGAACGGGGGAGGGGCAGAGAGAGAGGGAGACACAGAATCGGAAACAGGCTCCAGGCTCCAAGCCATCAGCCCAGAGCCTGACGCGGGGCTCGAACTCACGGACCGCGAGATCGTGACCTGGCTGAAGTCGGACGCTTAACCGACTGCGCCACCCAGGCGCCCCAGTCATAGTTGTTTTAAATTCACAGTTTGATAATTCCAGCATCCCCACCATGGCTAGTTCTGAAGTTTGCTCTGTCTCTTCAAATTGTGTTTGCCTTGTGGTGTGTCTTGTAATTTTTTTTTTCTTGATAGCCAGACATGTTGTATTGAGTAAAGGAAATGATGTAAATAGTAATGTGGCAGGAAAAGAAAAACATACTATAGCTCCTACAATTAAGTCTCAGTTTTTTAGTGAGCATATGCTTCTGGACTGTGAACTTCACAAATTTTTCTCAGACTTTTTTCTACATACTTATTATAAGCACAGATGGCCAGAGTGGGCTGCAGTTGGGTATTTCCTTTTGTGCACATGGAAAGCTACCGTAGGTTAGAATTGGTATTTTCTTCTCCCACATGGAAGGCTAGAACTGACTGGTGTTGGGTATTTTCCTTACACCAGGTCACTTAGGCTTTGATAATATTTCTGCAAGTTAACCTTTGGTTAGCTGGTTTCTCCTGAGAGCAGAACATGTTAAAAAGAACAATATGCTATGGTGTGTTTCAAAATGGTACCTCTAATCCTCTCCTAGCAGGATGCACCAGGGTTTTTTTTTTCATTTACTGTGAGAACATGTTCGAGATGCAGGTGGTAAATCTCACAAAATTGTGGGGGGGGGCCTTGTATGACTGGGTTCCCCTGGAATTTTTAACTCAGGGTCTTCCACAGTGAGCCTTTTGCAATCACAGTGCAGACTTTCCTACCCTGGTACTTAAGTCTCTACTTCAATAAGCCATGACTCTCTATATTCACCTGTTTGTCTCCCCAACCTTAGGATAGTGACTTGCCCTGTTTTCTTACTTCCCTTATGGATCCAAAAAGAGTTGTTAATTTTCCAGTCCATTCATCTTTTTATTTATTGGTAACAATGAAGTGATGACTTCCTCACTCCTTACATGCAGTAACAGAAACCAGATGTCTAGTTTTATTTGCCATTTAAATCTAGGATATGAATTAACTTAATCAACTTACAGAGGAATATTTGAGTCATGGTTATTTGCAACTATTTCAGATACCTAGTGTATTTTCAGCTCAAAATCCATTGCTGTGTATATATACCAACATAATAAGACAACTCTGACAGAGTTTCTACAATTTATCTGACTCTTTCAATATGCTGCCACGTTGTATCTTTAATTATTTTCAGCTCATTATTGTTCAGCATAAGACAAAATGCTGTTGAGAAAGCCTAACCAATAGGTAGATCCATGTCTATATTACATCACTTGCTTTCTTCAATTTCACTATTTATACTTACTTTAAAATTAAAATAAAATTGCAGCCAAACTTACTTTAGATTTACACTTCTAGATGCTTTCTGGACTGACTTTTATAGCAATAATCTTAAAAAAATCATTGAGTTAGAAAGCAGATGAAATTATCTTACGATTTGTATAGTGTTTTCTGGGCCATCTATACCTTAGACAGGTGTTTGTGTTTTCATCACAGGCCTTGTTAATTCGGATTTCCAAGGTGGAGGTAAAAATGAAAGAAAGAATTCAGTTGAGTGCTCATGTTTAATGTTGGCAAGGTAGCATATTTTTAACAGCACTTCTGGTTGTCATTTTAGTCATTTTTGCTTATTAATGAAATAAATTAATCACCCAAAACATATTTTGAAAAGCTTCTTAACAACCCTTGATTACTTTCTAATATGAGTTAGTTCAATTTAATATAAGCATTCTGGTTTTTCCTAAGTATGCAATTATGTGGTACAAAATATATATGACATAATAGAAATTTATATCTGGAAGGAGATCATCTTTTTGTTCTAGGTGGAATTATGTTCATGACAATATGTAGAGCATTGATATTGAGAAGAGCCATTTCTTTATTTAAACTGTTCTACTAGGGCTTGTGTTTCTTGTTTCTAATTTGTAATAAGATCAGAATAAAGTGAGAATTAATGAGTTTTTTTAATAGATGATCATAATAGAATTGTAGTTTATATTAGAATGTAGACATAAGAGAAAACATGACATTCTATTTAAGTCATGTAAGGTAGCAACAATAAAATGATAATTATTTTGTTAAAACTCATTTTTCTAGATAACACTTACTGAAGACTCCCCATTTTGGATAAAAGCTATACACAAGAAATAAAGAAACTATACATTTTTATTCAGCCAAAATGGTATTATATCATTCATTCTAAGAGAGCTAAATTACTTAATTAAAAAAAAATTAACGTTCATTTATTATTGAAAGACAGAGAGAGACAGAGCGTGAGCAGGGGTGGGGCAGAGAGAGGGGGAGACACAGAATCTGAAGCAGGCTCCAGGCTCTGAGCTGTCAGCACAGAGCCCAACACACGTCTCGAACCCACAAACCGTGAGATCATGACCTGAGTCGAAGTCGGACGCTTAACCAACTGAGCCACCCAGGGGCCCCACTTCATTTATTTTTTAATGTTTATTTGTTTTTGAAGGAGAAAGAAAGAGAGCGAGGATGAGTAGGGGAGGGGCAGAGAGAGAGGGAGACACAGGATCTGAAGCAGACTCCAGGCTCTGAGCTGTCAGCACAGAGCCCAACATGGGGCTTGAACCCATGAGCCATGAGATCATGACCTGAGCTGAAGTTGGATGCTCAACTGACTGAGCTACCCAGGTGCCCCTAAATTACTTTATTATTTAATTATAATATACTTTCTATCCAATTTTCTGTCGCAGAGTAACATTTAAGAAGACACACCCAGTGATTTTCAGGGGAAAATAACATAAAGGAGGATTCAGAGTTAAATAGTTACATCCTGATATTTAAGTAGCATAACTAATCCATAATTCATATGAAAATAAAATGGCGCTTTTAGATTAAGCCATCTTTAATGTGAAGAAATATTCTTAAATTGTTTCTAAAAAAATAAGTTTAATATTAAGCAGCATCATCACTATGCTGTCTACTCAGGAAGATAAAGACTGAAAATCTATAATAGACCTGTGTTTCTAGCCTCTAATAATCACAGAATTAGTACCAATGATTCTGGTCATGGACCACACTTTGGGTCCATGATCCCTTCCTGAGTATTTTATTCTGTGTGTCATGATTTAAGAGTATTATTGGAAAGCTAAATTATGCCTGAAAATACATAATTTCAGGAAAGAAAAGAAAAATTTAGGAATGATGATATTTAGACAGAAGTACATAATAAGAGAAGGGAGGAAGATGTGGAAGCTTTCTTGATGATTAGAGGCACTGCCATTGATTGTTGCAGATTCAGCTTAAATGAAAGCTTACTAACAGAACTGTCCAAATAAAGTTGACTTCCTGCCACAGCAGAGGCTTCCTTACCCCTGAGCGTATTCTACATAGTCTGGCTAGTCAACTAGAGATTCCTGAAGTACATTAAAGGAGATAAACTTTGAATTTGCCATAATTTATATCCTGTTGCTTATATTCTAGCTCTTGGTTTTTGTTTTTGTTTTTTTCTTAAAGATCTGAGAATCTTGACAAAAGTGTGCTGTTTTCAAATAATAGAATATGATATGATTCTTCGAATAAATGGAATATAAATGGACATCTGTCTCAACCTTTCCAATAAACACACATATGAATGGTATGGTAGTAATCACAGGTAATATTTTTAGCATTTACTTTGGTTCAGACATTGTGCAGAGTGATTCACATCCTTTTTTGTCAGCTAACTCTCATAACAGACGAATAAGATATCACCCCTGTTTACAGATGAGGAAGAGCAGACTGAGTGATAAATTAGCTTGACTTAGGTTATACATCTAGCACGTAGCAGAGACTAGATTCAAAGCCAGACTGTGTAATTAAGGAATGTAGATTCTTAACCATGGCTTCACATCGGAAAGGATAAAAGAAGGACAAGTAAGTAAGTTAGAAAAAATGCTGCTGATAAAATCCTCTTGAACTTCAAATGACTGCACGCTGCTTTCCTTGCAGGACCTTGAGCTAAAGAATCATAGGAAATTTCAAATTCATTGTTTAGTGATACTACATCAGCATCTAGATGGATACTACATCACTTCTGTTTAAGCAGGTCTTTCTTATTGAAGGTTGTAGGAGTTCATGACTGACTTACACTATTACATAAAATAAAAATCATCCTGGTCTTTGCTTTGGTGAAAGTAAGGGAGTATCAGCATTTTCATAAACTCTATCAAATACTCCTTTTCAAAACATGGACTGAGAATATATATTTTTAAAAAGAGGTGAGTCTTTCAATCTCGAATGAACTTTATTAATAACTAACATGGATGACTTACAGTAGTCCTCTTTTATCCGTGGAAAATGTGTTCCAAGTGCCCCAGTGGATGCCTGAATCTGCTGTAATACAGAGCCCTGTGTATGCTGGGGTTTTTTTCCTATGCATACAATCCTATGATAAGGCTTAACTTCTAAATTAGGCCCAATAAGAGTTTAACAATAACTAATAATTATAACAATGTACTGTAATAAAAGTTATATGAATGTGATTTCTTTCTCAGAATATATTATCGTATGTACTTGCCCTTTCCCTTCTTCTTCTTGTGATAATGTGAGATGGTAAAATGCCTACATGATGAGATGAAGTGAGGTGAATGATGTAGGCATTGTTACATAGCATTAGGCCTTCTGAGGATATGTCAGAAGGAGGATCATCTGCTTCTAGACTGCATTTGACCGTGGATAATGGAAGGTGCAGAAAGGTGGGAGGAGGACTATTGTACACCATTAATTAACATTTTAGTTTCCTCATCTTGGAGATAAACCTTATTCAACTGTTTTTTAACAGGGTTCTGAGTAACATTTAAAGAGTATGACATATTTTCAGGAAAAAGAAATCAGAGTATTAGGCAGAACTTCAGAAAACATAGATTTGTATAAAATAATGAGAAGGGGGATAATGTATATTTACACTGGGGCCGGGCAGCTTAAAATAAACTCAAGCAGGCAAAATACTGTCCATTTAACTTGACATAATAAAGGGAACAGATTTCTAATAATCTTTAGGGCTAAAAATATATAATTGCCTTGTTAACAATGAGGAAAGAACAAAAGAAAGGGGAATAAATCTTTTGAATTCATAACTGTTAACTCTGTGGAAAAATGTAGAAAATAACACAGGTTATTTAACTAATTAGTAGAACATCTAATCACTGTTCTTTTGTGTTTTATTTATAACAATATGGTTTGTGAAGAAGATAATGGTTCTTTATTAAAGGATATTTTATATCTGATTGGTATGTATTCTACTTATAAAATCCTTTCCTCTTTCTTTAATTTCTTTGAATTTCTCTTTTTTTCATCCTCATCTCAATGAATAAGTAAATAAATATTTAAAAGGCACAAAAAGTGATAAAAACCCCGGGAGTAAATGCTAGTCTTAAATTACAGGTAGCTTAACACATATCCACAGAGACTTCCATAATTTACGAGGTAAGTAAAAAAATCCCTATATTTTTCTCACATGGTCCTATTGTTTTCCAAATATCATAGAATTATAGAGCTAGAAGAGATGTTAAAAACAGATGCATCCCAACTGCCATATTTACAGAATGAAGAAATAGAAACCCAAAGACATAAAACTGGCTTGTAGGAAAAAAGGCATAATCTTGAACTTCTGATTTCAACTTCAGTGCTCTTCCTAGCATTGACACCAGTATTTGATATGTGATTTTTTAATGTAGTAGTAGGATTTTTACAAATTTCAGCTTATAAAATATGTGATAATCTCTTAAGTTAAGTGAAAACAAAATCAAAACATGGGTTGAAAAATAATGGAAACTACACATTATTCTATTTTAATGAAGACTAATACCCAGTATGGTTAAAAAGTCACACAAATAAAAAAGGTTGTAATTATTTGGACGGTGTCAAAATAGATATTTTCGAAGCAGGTAAGCTTTCCACATATTACCACTGTGGAAGAAACATTTTTTTCCACATAAATTTTAACTACTGCCTTAGAAAAATATTTAGCAGCAGTTCAGTGAGGGTTATCTCAGTTAGGTTTTAAAGGAATTTCCTAGCTCTTTTCAGTTCCTTAAGTAGGAATCATCTACAAGTTATAGTGTAGAATAATGATCAAAAGTAGCTTGAACATGCTGTGGAAAGCACTAATCCACACATTAGCAGACCTTGTTCTTTACTAGGTTTTACTATTTAATTGCCTTACAGACATGCAAGAGCATGGACTCAGATTTCATCTCTACAAAACAGTAAAAGCAGACGCTACTGTGCTTACTTCAGTCAATCATATTAAGGATCAAATGAAAGTCTATATTAGTGTTTATTTATAAATAATTTAGATTGACATATCAGTGCAGGTTATTAGAAATCAAAGAGTGCTGACTTCTCAGTTTTCAGTTGAATAAAGGAAGATTCTATAAAAATTAATGGCTTTCCCAAAATCATATAAATAAATAAGAGCAGAACCAAGTGTTGGTTTATTGTCATATATCCCTTTCCATGCATTGTTCAGTCATCATTCTCTTCAATATCACCTTCTTCCAGAGAATGTTATCAGGGAAAATAAATATATATATATATATATATTTCATATAATATGTAATATATATAATATATAACATATATATTATATATATTATACACTAGGAAACATTACTTTCCAGTTTTTTAGTGTTACCTTTAGTAGTACTTCTGAAAATTGAAGTGTCACATTTTTTCACAAATAAGGTACTTATAGCATATTAGTTTGACATGGAAAAGTGAGACATTGTTTTCCTCATAATGGAACTATTTCCTTTGCCAGTTAGTATTTAGTGCCTTTAAAGAATAATTTTATTGATTTTTTTCTGTTACCAAAAAAAAAAAAAAAATATATATATATATATATATATATATATATATATCCTTTCCAAATACCCAGGACATAACTAATCCAGAAACTATTTTTTTTATATACTCATAGCATTTATCTTTTTAGAACCTAACATAAATCTAATTATTTTAGGGGCAAGGTACAAGATAGGAAGTGCTATGGTCTGATGAGCCATGTTATATAAAAGGATAGATTTTGTATTATTGGAATAATGGAATGGCATATACATGATAAGATGATTCTATAAACATATACTTAATGCAATATTATATAATTTGAATACATGCAACATAAATATCTGTATATATCACTACTTATTAGGGAAATGCAAGTCAAAACCATGATATCACCTTACACCTGTCAGGATGGCTGTTATTAAAAAGTTATGTGTTGGTGAGGATGTGGAGAAAGGGGAAACTTTATACATTTTTTGGTAGAATATAAATTGTTATAGCCATTGTGGAAAACAGCATGGAGTTTCTTCAAAAAATTAAAAAGCTGCCATATGATTCAGCAGTCCAATATCTGGTGTATACCCAAAGGAAATTAAATCATTATCTTGAGACATCTGTACTCCCAAGTCTTTAAGCATTATTTAAAATGGTCACAGTAATGATACAATCAAAAGTGTCCATCAGAGGATAAAGGGGAAAGAAAATGTGATTAAATGTGATAGGTAGGTAGGTAGGTAGATAGATAGGTAGATAAAATATTATTCGGCTTTATAAAAGAAAGAAATCCTGTCATTTCCAACAACATGGATGAACCCAGAGGGTATTATGCTAAGTGAAACAAGCCAGACACAGAAAGAGAAATATTGCATGATCCCATTTATCGTGGAATCTAAAAAAGTCAAATGCGTGGAAACAGAATAGAAGATTTGTTACTAGGGTTTGGAAAATGGGGAGATGTTAATCCAAGGTACAATTTAAGATGAATAAATAAAGGTACAATTATAAGATGAATAAATTCTGGAGACCTAATGTATACAGCATGGTGACTAAAGTTAACGTATTATGTACTTAGAATTTGCTAAGAAATTAGATCTTAAGCGTGCTCACCACCAAAAACAAAACAAAACAACAACAAAAAGCCTGATGTGATGGATATGTTAATTGGCTTGGTTACAGTAATCATTTCACATATATATATAAAATTCCCACCTTAAATATATACAATTTTTACTTGTTAGTCATACTTCAATGAAACTGTATTAGATAAATCAATGCAGATTTCATATTATTGAAATAATGGAATGGCATAAACATGATAAGGTGATTAGATACAGATATTATTAATTCATTATTATGTAAGTTGAATGCATAAAAACAAATGTCTGTGTAAATGTAGTAATGGTTGTGGATAGATGCTTCTAAATTTTTTTTAATGTTTATTTTTGAGAGAGACAGGGTGCAAGTGTGGGAGGGGCAGAGAGAAGGAGACCCAGAATCTGAAGCAGGCCCTGAGCTGTTAGCACAGAGCCCGACGTGGGGCTTGAACTCGTGAACCACGAGATCATGACCTGAGCCAACGTCAGAGCCTGAGCCACCGAGGCACCCCAATGGAGAAAAGTTTCTAAATTCTTTAAAAAAGTAAGGCTTTAGTCAGTTTTTTAAGTAATAATGAAATATATACACATGTAATATTGGAGGTTATGGATTCTTCAGAAAGAAAAATTTATCAAGATTGAAGTATGACAGTTTGAAATTAAATAACATTATTTTAAAATTATTATTATTTAAAGTTGTCTTGTCACATATAGCTTCCAGAAAGACCGAAAGTAAAGCAAGGTAGAGCATTACACTCTAGACAATGTAGTGGTCTCTCTGAAATATTAAGGTAGATTGTGAGTTCATGCCACTTGCACTGGTGCTGGCATTTCTTTGTCTAAATCCAATTGCTCTCTAATATTCTCCATGTGGAAGCAATTGAAGCATCCCCATTCACATCCTATTTTATTTTATTTTTTTGAAGATTTTATTTTTAAATAATCTCTACACCCAACTGGAGCTCGAACTCACAACCTCAAGATTAAGATGCTTGCTCTTCTGACTGAGACAGCCAGGCACCACCCCTCCATTTGCATTTTAAAAGAATGTGACATGGTAAATTATTCCCAATTGTAAAACTAAGTTATTTCTTTAATATGGTTATGATGTAATCCAAGGCAGATTTATTCAGATGTAACCAGAATCCTAACCTTGACCTTTCTGAATTCAATATGGTGCTTTATACTTTATTAAAAGAATACATTTAATTTTTTCAAAATGAACAAAAGAGTTTTGTTTTTTTTTTTTTTGGTGAGATTTCACTCCTTCCAGATTCTTGCAATATTTAACTCTTTCATGTTTAAACGTTTTTGTTTTTTTTTTAATTCTCCACTATTTAAGATAAAATAGTTTAAAACTACAGAGGCAAACAGTAGGGGCGCCTAGGTGGCACAGTTGGTTAAGCCTCTGACTCTTGATTTCAGCACAGGACATGATCTCATGGTTCCTGGGATTGAGCCCAACACCAGGCTCCCTGCTGACAGCACAGAGCCTACTTGGGATTCTCTCTCTTCGTCTCTCCCTGCCCTACCCATTGCATACACACATGTTCTCTCTCTCAAAACAAATAAAAATAAACTCAAGAGAGAGAGAGAAAAAAGAAAGAGAGAGAGAGAAAGGAAAGGAAAGGAAAAGAAAGGAAAGGAAAGGAAAGGAAAGGAAAGGAAAGGAAAGGAAAAGAAAGAAAGGTAGATTCGTGGACACATAGACCTGGAGGACAAGTTGGGGATAAACAGAAGTGACAGCTGGAGAGTACAAGGTTTCTTTGGCAGGGGGATGAAAATGTTCTAAGTTGATATTGGAGTTGGTTGCATAATTCTGTGAGTATAATAGAAAAATTGAATTGTATACTTTAATTGAGTAGATTGGATGGTATGTAAATTATAACTTAATAAAACTGTTAAAAATTTAGCCGACAAAACAAAAATATAAAAATCATATTTCATTTCAGTAATAATGTAATAAAAATGATAATTTCATGAGTACTTCGAAAATTCTGAAGTTTGATCATATGCTTTTGGATTATGGGTTATATTTGAAGCAGATACCAGCATGGGTATAGGATTGCTCTCAAGTAGACACACTTTTTGACTATAGACTTGTTGAAAACCCAAGTAAGGGGAAAATACTATTTGTATTGAAGTAATGGCTTAACTAGTTTCTGATGCAGAATAATTTCTGTCCAAGGTGTTTTCAAGTGATCGAAATTAAATTTATTATTGACAATATAATAATTCTTCTTTATATATACTCATCTATTTAATCCTTATCATATCCTCTGGGGTATGTAATGTAATTATTCTTATTTTAAAGTATGTTAACTTGAGGCAGAGAGAAGGTAAGTAGCTTGATTCATGTGGCAGAATTATTAAATGGTAATCCAAGATTTCTAAGTATGGAGTCTGACTCCAGAATACTTTTCGACTATTATGCTCAGTGGCTTGATAAGATTCATAAACATGCACAAAAGCACTTGCTGGCTTGGCAGGGTAATACTGTGCTCATATTGATTATGAAAATAAAAGAAATTTAAGTAGCAAGTCACAAGCACTAAATGGAAAATTTCCTTTTGATGAATGAGGTTTTATTATAATGGTAGTAATAAAAATATCTAATATTTATATAATATTTGATCTATGCAAGAACACTTTTAAAAAAGAGCACTTTAGAGAATTATAATTTTTATTTTGAGGTGAGGAAACAGATATATATGTGTAAAATAATTTGACAGTCATTCAGCTAAACATTAGTAGAGTCCAATTATTTATTCTTTAATATAAAACATATTATAGGAACTCTGGAGAACCAGGAGGAGAGATTATATATAAATTTTAATCTCTTCTGTAAGGAGAGACTTTACAGACTTTTTAGTTAGCACTGATCAGGAACTCAGCAATTTTTGAACTACCTGCCTCTAATAAACTTTTCTTAACTTTCCACTAGGAAAGTCATTGCCTAAAGGCAGGTAGATGTGCCTAGGCATTGGTTTATTGAGCAATAGACCAACTAGCCCATAGGAAGAAATATCAAAGATAGTACTAAATATTACTTTATGAGTTTATTAAGAAGTTCAAGTCAAATGAAAGCCTAGCTATGTGTTAAGAAATCCAATAGAATTTTATTGCATTTCTGATGCATACTTCATATAATAGCAGCTAAAGGGGAATCATTGTATAATTTAAAAAAGAGGAAATCAACAGCAAAAAACATATGCTTTTCATTATCCAGTTTAATAATCAAAATACAGTGAGATGGGGTGTGCGGATATGTATATGTCGGGGGCGGGGGGGTGGAATAGAGCAAAATGTATTCTCAGGAGATTTGGCCTTGATGTTTAAGCTACCTTTCAAAACCTAATTTTTTTTTCTTAAATGTATACCTATTTGAACCTAATACCTCAGACACAGTCCTATTTCTCATCTCTCTCCATTAAAGCTGATTTTCTTGAAAGATTCGTCTCTACTCCCCATTCATGTTATATCTACACTCAGTGAAAAACACACACCAATTTGGCATCAACAAGGATAGTTCTCACTGTGTTCAGTAACCTCCTGGTCAGAAGTCAATGAACATTGCAGAACTCATTTTATTTGACCCAGTGGCCGTTTAAAAAATTATCCTTCTTCATATTAAAATTTCTCCCCCCTCCCCACCCCATTGCTTCTGTGATGATATAATTGCCCAGTTTTCTTGCTACCTCTCTGATTTCATTTTCTCTCTTACTTTATTCTGCTAATTTTCTTATATATCTCTGTTTACTGGAATGTTTCCTCAAGGTCCTGTCTTGCCTCTCTTCCGAAGACCCCATATTCTATCACAACTTTTCCTATATTTTGTAAAAGAAATATCACCAATATGTAAGATGGAGGGATCATCCTAATTTACAGAAAATAAATGTTCTTGGATAAAGAAAACCAAGATGGCAACTTTTGGAATGGTAAAGTAAAAGTCTCTGAAAATCCATGTTCAACTAAAAGCAGTAAGAACACTTGCAACACTGTCAAAAACCAACTTTTTTAAAACAAGAAATAAACAAAAATTTATAACAATCTAAGAATTGTTCATTCAGGAACAAAATGCTGAATCTGATAAGAAGAATGACTCTTCTTATGTTTTAACCTTTCCTAAACCAATCCCTCTCTGTCCAACTCCATGTTAGCCTTGAAAACCAACTATAGTCTCAGAATTACAGTTGCTGTCAAAACAAGCAGTATAGCAGCCACAGGAGTAGGAAGAACCAAGTTACTTAGCAGCTTTATCCCCAGAGGACTAGCACTATTTAATCTGTCTCAACTACAGTGGCAAGCTCCATTCCCAGGCCTTGTCTTTGACAAACTCACTGTTTATAAACAGCACTATCCACAAGGCGTTTGTCAAAAATTATCCAGGGCAATTTTTTAACATTGCAGCTATCTATTTAGCAATACAAGTAGGCTTAACAAAAGGCTAACAAAACAGCATAAAGGAAAAACTGGCAAATGAAATAGTCATAAAGAGATTTGAAAATTTCAATGTACTCATAGGAATCTAGAAGGGCATACAGATGTACAGGACTGTGGACATGCCCAGTAGATTCTGGAAGGTCCCAATCTCTTACTACTGGCTGAATTTGAAGCTCCATAAAACCAAAAATTGAAAACTAAGGCACACTTGTAATCTTCCTGAAAGTGAATGATGGATATGCCCATACACAATGCCTGTCAGGAAAAGCTGAAAAAACTATTGGTTCATGTAATTTAAGGAAAATTCTGTATAATCATTAACTGACCACTAAGCCAACCAGAGACTGTATTGTCTTCACCTGACAAAAAATACTTAAAGAATTAGTTAATAATTAGTTAAGAAAAGTGACTAAACAAATGTTAAAAACAAAAACCACCAATAAACCCTGGGTGGGGAGGATCTGGTTTCTATAATTACCACATTATGTAACTTAAATTTTCATTTTTCTCCAAAAATTTCAAGATACTACAAGCAAAAGGGAAGTATAGCTATACACTGAGAAAACAAACAAAAAACACTCAAAACTATTTCCAAACAATTCCAGAGTAGGCTTACTGGACAATAGCTTGGACAAAAACTACTATTCCTATGTATTCATATGTTAAAGAACTGAAGAAAATCATGTTTAAAGAATAGGGCCGCCTGGGTGGCTCAGTTGGTTAAGCTTTCAACTTAGGCTCAGGTCATGATCTCACAGCTCATGGGTTCAAGCTCTGCGTCAGGCCCTGTGCTGACAGCTTGGAGCTTAGAACCTGCTTCAGATTCTGTGTTTTCCTCTCTCTGCTCCTCCCCCACTTGCACTCTGTTACTCTCTCTCCCTCAAAAATAAATAAACATTAAAATATATATATAAAGAATAAACAGGAAGTACGAGAGTGATGCCACACTAACTCCAGAATATAATAACAATAAAATTTAAAAAATCAAATAGAAGTTGTATTACAACATAAAATACTCTCGATGTTAGCTCAGCAGTACTAGTAAAATAAGATAATTAGGGAACATGAATACAGATAAATTGAGATTATCCAGTCTGAAAAAATCAAAAGGGTTATAAATGTGGCATAAGTCTAAAAGAATTGAAAACATTTAAATTATGGTCTGTAACCACATGCAATACAATAGAAACCATTGTAACAGAAGGAAACATGGAAAGTTCACAAATATGTGGAAAACAAATAACACACTCCCAAATAAGACATGAATCAAAAAAGAAATCACAGTGGAAATTAGAAAATACCTTGAGATGAATGAAAATGAAAATACGACATAGAAAAACAAATGGGTTATAGATAAGTCAGTGTTTTCAGGGAAATTTAGAATTGTAAACATAAAGAAGGAAGAGGTGCTCCTGGGTGGCTCAGTCAGTTAAGCATCAGACTCTTGATCTCATGGTTGTGAGATCCGGCCCCACATCAGGCTTGGTGCTTGGCATGGAGCCTGCTTGAAATTCTCTCCACCTCTCCCCCCTGCTCTTCCCCTCACTTGTGCAGTCTCTCTCTCTTTTTCTCTTTCTCTCAAAAAAAAAAAAAAAACACCAAGATGTTACATTAATTATCACTTTAACAAACCACAAAAAGGAGAACAAATTAAAAAGCAAGCAGAAGGAAAGAAATTTAAAAAGCTGATATCTGATATAAATGAAATAAAATACAAGAACAGTGGCGAAAACCAATGTATACAGAAGCTGATTCAGGAAAGACAGTTCCAGTTTAGCTAAATTGGTATGGTTCAAATCCATTACATATATTATCTATTTATGCACTGATGGATGATAAGATTATAAAAAATTTTAAGTAAGTAATTCATATAAGAATCTGGATAGAGGTTATTTGTAGAAGAGGGGAGGGCACTATGATTGAAATGATAAAAGAGTTTTTGGAGTGGGTAGCAAAGTTCTGTCTTGATTTAGGTTGTCATTAAAAGGTGTTCATCTTGTAATACTATTTGGTAGTCCATAATATAGTTTTGAATGGTTTTATACACCTTTGTTTTATTTTACAATAACATTTTTTAAAGGACAAAGATGAATTTCTTTTTGATGTGTCAGTAAAATATCCCAGGAGAGAGTAGTATGGTGTATGTATGTTTGGAGTTCAAGAATGAGATTAGAGTTTTGGTATAGATTTTTTTTTTCATAATGTGGAGTCATAGGAAAGTGAGAACTGCAAAAAGAGAATTGAGTTAAGACCAGAGCCATGAAGCAGGCAAGAGGAGATACTAGGAATAGTACTGGAAAAAAAAGAAAGAGAAAAACAGCTAAAGATGCTATTTATGGTGATCTATACACCAACTAGTTATTGTTATATGAAATGTTATATGAAAGTATTTTCTGAAATAATTGTTCTCATTGTCAGGGTGAGTACACATAGATAGTAAAGAAACAGAGACATATGCCAGTAGGCTTTTTAGAAGCCAACAAGCTCTTCTTTCTCTAAACATTTATGACAAATGTCAAGTCCTTAGAAAAACTGTTGGAAATGATCTTTTGTTTTCCTTAGGGTGTCAAACTTGATATTTTGGTACAGCTTTCATTACCTTTATAATATTCCCAGTTTCTGTCTATAATTTATCACTTTTGTTTTATGGATCTGCTAAGGTTGAGAAGCTGTGGCATGATAATGTGGCTGCTTTTTGTAAGTTTTTCAGTGCCTAGAAAGGTATTTATTTTAAAATGACTATTTTTAAGTTTTAATTCATTCACTCTTAAATAATGCGTTATCATCATAGGTTTTTTTTAAGTGCTCATGGCAATAATTCCATTTGATTCCCTGAAAAGCAACACTAAATTTTATCCTTGGTATAAATTGTATTTTGAATATGTATACCTTAATCTCTTCAGAGTGAGCAATTTATTTATTATAATCAAATATTTAGTCTAAAAATCTGAAAAACATCAGAGGTAAGTAAAGCATCTATTGTAAAAATAATTTCCATGTTTGGTATATCTTGATGGAACCCTTGAAATAAAACTGAAGTGCTCTTAAGTATATCCTGTATATGTTTTCAAAAACTTTCATATCTTTGATGGTTCTAAGAATGATGAATAGAGTATAAATCATAGGATTAGATAAAACCAGTGCCCAGACTGCCTATTACAGCTGTGATAGACCCGTGAAGATATTTGCATGTTAATTCAGGCAAGATTTCCTTATTATCATCGACTATAATAAAAAATAATCACAAATCTTTAAATGAATATTTTGTGTTCAGTAAAACACAAGACAGGAACAGCTGCCTCCCTCACTGGATCAGTTTACATCATAGTAAACCAGTATTTTACATGATAAGAAAGCAGGACTGACGGCATTATTTTTAATACATTCATCGATGTATACTATACTCTAAAACAGCACATAGGAGAAATAAATCTCTTTTATCAAACCACTTTTGAAAGGATTTTTCTAATCTACTGTATTTTTAAAACTAATCATGAGAGTCAGCTACACAGTTTCTCATCCTTGGGAAAGACATGACAGGAAGAAAGAGGTATTGTCCTATCCAGCACTACTTGAAGTCTGCTCCAGTATAGATTAAGATGTATTGTAATGTGAACTCATTTACTGTGTCCACATTTCATCTAAAGCATGAGCTTCAAAGTGATACAGTGCCATCATTTTGGTCATCACATGATAAGATTCCAAGGATCCATTAAAATGAATAATTACACATTAAAATACAAAGTTAAATCTGAAAGTGTTTTTAAATTTTTAAAAAATGTAATTTTCAAGGGAGACAAATAAGACATTCAAATGTAAAGACTTCTTCAAAGCCACATGGTAGTTCATTTTTGAACTGATTTTAAAACCCTGATTTCCTAAACACCAATTCTGAGCTTCTCTATGAAAATCACAATCTCTGGAGAATATTTTCTGCAACATAGAGTTTGGTGGAGCTATTTTGGCATAGTTATATTATTAAAATGGCAAGATAGCCTTTTTTAATCTAATTATTGTATTCTACTGAATCTAAATTCAATAGATTGTTTGAATCTCTTCAAAAGTAACTGTGATCAACTTATTTTATTAATGGCTAGTGAGGTTTTTATTAGTATAGAGCAAAAAAATTGTATTCATTCAATCAACATTTTTTAATGTTTATTTATTTATTTTGAGAGGGAGGAGAGGGACAGAGAGAGATAGAGAGGATACCAAGCAGGCTCCATGCTATCAGTGCAGAGCCTGACATAGGGCTCGATCTCACAAACCATGAGATCATGACCTGAACCGCAATCAAGAGTCGGACACTTAACTGACTAAGCCACCCAGGCACCCCTCATTCAATAAATATTTATCTAATTTTTTATTATCTTCTAAATACAGTGCTACATCATGTAGATACAAAGTTGAAGAAAAGTGAGACCCTTTCCTTAAAGTACATACCTGTTTTACCTGAGAGATTTTGAAATGTTATTGTAATATAAAATACAGAGGCCATAATGCTTTCATCAAGTATCCTAATTGTCCTTTCATCCACTTTCCTCTTCTCTTGAATGTTCATATTGCTAGGGCCTCATTTTGGCTGCTAAAGTATAAGCGGAAATCTCAGTCACTTTTAGCAAAAGCTTTAGTAGCTCCTGCGTGACTTCCATATTTTCTGTTTCTTGGCTTGAATATCATAGAAACATAAACATAGAGCCTTCTCAGTTGAAGTAGAGCCCACATGAGAAAATGTTTATTTTCTTTTAAGCTACCAAAATATTGGGGATTGTTTGTCATGTAGCATAATCAAATTATTCTGACTAATATACACTGTTAAGTATTGTCAAGGTCCTAGGAAGTTTCATGTGGCACCCTCAAAGTGGGAATTTAATTAAGAAAGGAACCATTGACAATGATGAAATCAAGAGGTAAGGAATTACCTGTGATAGTACAATAGACCAGGGCCAAAATATCTTCATTATCAGTGCTCAGACCTGAAAACACAAGCAAAATTGTTGTCAGGGCCTCAAGAAAAAAAAAGAAGGTATTTTTTTGATCCATCCATGTCAAAGTACGTCTGCAAGGTGGGAGCAAAGACATTTAATGCCCAAACCTCATTCTCTTCCCTTCCTCATACCTGCACCCAAATGGAGGTGGTAGAATAGAGGTCAGCCTTGCAATATGTACAATAGGTACATGGGTTTGGATATTTGACATCAAGACAAAAATTGATCCATATACAGATTACTATAGGAACACATGAAATAATACATGTTATAAAATAGTCAAAAGATGGGGTCTTTCAAGAAAATTCTGGAGGAATACAACTTGAACTGAAAAAGGCATGAAAGAATTACTTTAGACAATTTGTGGAGATCATCTAATCTGGGTATAGATGAAAACCCAAGCAAGTGCAGTATTTGCTGAAATAGAATAATGATTTAATGTCAGGCCTAGGATTCTGAAATGATAAAGCTGGAGATAATGCAGTGGCCAGAACAAGGAAGGCTTTGTATATTATATAAAATAATTTTGACTTTACCCTGAAGACCAAAATCTGAAAGATTTAAAAACAGTGACTATTAGGGGCGCCTGGGTGGCTCAGTCGGTTAAGCGTCCGACTTCAGCTCAGGTCATGATCTCGCGGTCCGTGAGTTCAAGGCCCGCGTCGGGCTCTGGGCTGATGGCTCAGAGCTTGGAGCCTACTTCCGATTCTGTGTCTCCCTCTCTCTCTGCCCCTCCCCCATTCATGCTCTGTCTCTGTCTGTCTCAAAAATAAATAAAACGTTAAAAAAATTAAAAAAAAAACAGTGACTATTGGATTCGTAATTAAAAAACAATATGGCAAGTAATAGTTTGAAGCAGATATTGAAGCAGAATGTGATTGCTCTAGGTGACATAATAATAAATAATGGTATGGATATTTGAAAGGAGATATGAAAGTCTGAGTATAGAAGTTATTCAGATAAGGAACAGTACCAGAGAGATCATGATAATAATGAAGAAAAGAACCATTCTAAAGCTTAAACCTGTTGTATAGGTGCTTGATTAACTATGGGGAATGAAGGGAATAGAGAATCAACCACATTCCACCATATTCCTAAATGAAAAAAAAAAAAAACCTGTTAGATTCAATAGCCAATTTATACTTTAATAATTGCACAACTGGCGTTTTCACTTTGAGCAAAAATATTCAAAATTAGCAGAGTGTATGTAGATTCACAGATGTTATTAACATATTTGGGGGGGGTTGTTGAATTTATTTTAGATCTCTACACTGAAAATAAAAACTAAAACATAGTTCAATATTTGAAAGTATTGCCTCTTAAGGCTTGAAAATTAAAAATGAAAAACAACAGGAGAGTTAAATTTGAATTTAGCTCAGTCATAAAATTCATAGAGCTAGGGTAAATGATACTGGGCCTTTGTGATACCTACCTTAATAGATCTGTGTCATTTGAGTATTTAAAAAGCTAATTAAAATAGCAACTATAATTCCTTAGCTCCATAACTATCTCACTAATTTTGTAGGGCAAACCTATTTTTATCTTCATTAAATGCTTAACTAGCTCTTATCTTACTCTAAGGTAACCTAAAATATTTTTGGTTGTGGTAAAATTTAGAGGAGTTGTAAATGAATAATTTAAGAGTTTTAACTTTAACTAAAGTCCTTCTTTTTTTCTCTTCTTTTTCCTCTGTATCTTGCCATGTAAACTGATTTATGCAAACATTCCCTAAAGATTCATTCTGTGACAGAAAACAATAATTATTTCCGGTTATTACAGTTTGGAATATTATCTGCCTCTTACACGCACACGCACACACACACACACACACACACACACACACACATCTTGTACCTCAAATAGGTACTATTTTAAAAGTAAATACAACTTTAAAATTAGAAACTATCAATGCATATGTTGATCAAAGTGGCATGTTGGTATATTAGAAAATACATAATCTACCAATCTACTGTGGAACAAAGGCTGTTATGTTCCTTTAAATTATTAGAGTAAATGTTGCAGAGAACATTATTATTATTAAGGAAAATTCATATTCATCATATTCAGATCCATGAAAGCCTTAGTGAAAAATTAAGATACAAATTATTAGTCACATGTAAATTGAAGGGACTAGATGCTTCAGCATGTATATTAGTTATCTATCATTGCATTAAGAAAATGCCTTTACAAAAAGCCACACAAAACAAACATTTACCTCACACTTTCACAGTGTCACAAAAATAGGAGAGGTTTAACTGACTTAGGGTCTGTTGTGTGTTTGCAGTCAAGCTATTAGCTAGGGCTGCAATCAACTGAAGGTTTGGCTGTGGCCAGATAATCTGTTTCCAAAATCATTGAGCTGTTGATAGTAGCTTTCCTTACTGCATTCTACTAACAGCTTGACAAGAGCTGGGTAATCCACTTCCAGTCTTACTCATGTGGTTACATAGTTGGTGCCTTTAGTTCCTCATCTTTTGTGTCTGTTTGTGACATGGTAAATGACTTTTTCCAGAATGCGTGATGCAAGAAGGACATAGTGACATATATGGAAGCCACAGTATCTTTTATGACCTCAGGTTAAAAATAACATAGCATTAATTCTGCATGTAATGTAGGAAAGGAATATATGAGAATGTGAATATTAGGAGAATTGAGGACAATCTTTAAGGTAGACTATCATAACATGTTATAATTTATATGTAGTAAACAAAGGAGAATGGGGAAAATTATAGCCAAATAATTCTAAATTGAACAAAGAAGAAAGAAATTACAAAATTGGACTTAAAAGAGGAATAAATCACTGAAACTAGCAACAACATGGATGAATCTCAAAAATATTAGGTTTAATGAAAGCATCCAGACATAAGAGTATATACCATTTGATTCACTTTATATGAAATACTAAAAAATAAATAAAAGCAGACTAATCCATGATGACTGAAAACACATCAGTGGCTGCATGGGGCCAGGGATGAAACAGGGATTGATTATAAATAGGGATGAGGGAACTTTTGTAGGCTGGGGGTGGGCGGGGTGTGATGAAAAAACTCTGTCTCATTATTGTAATGGTGGGTACATGGGTATATACAAATACACATTTGTCAGAACACATCTAGCAGTGCACTTCGAATGAATGCATCTTATTTTATGTAAATTGTACCTCAAATTTAATTACAGAAAAAAATAGAAATTTAAAAATTAAAAAAAAATGGAATTAAGCCAACAGATTAAGGCTCAGCAGTAGATATAAAACAAAAATAAAATTGAAAAAAATCATTATTCAAGTGCCAGAACAGTAGATATTTTCTGAAGAGGATTTAGACAATACTTTACTGGGGTACCTTAAAGGCTCAGTTGGTTAAGCGCCCAACTTCCCACTTCGGCTCAGGTCGTGATCTCTTGGTTTGGTTCATGAATTTGAGACCCATATTAAGCTCTGTGCTGACAGCTCAGAGCCTGGAGCCTGCTTTGGATTCTGTCTCCCTTTCTCTCTGCCCGTCCCCTGCTCATGCTTTGTCTTCTCTGTCTCTCAAAAATAAATAAACATTAAAAAAAAAAACCTAAAAAACAAAAAGAAAATACTAAGGAATAGAAGATTGTTAATATCATTTTCTTTATAAAAACTTTGAGATATAATCACATAACATAAAATTCACCCTTTTAAAGTGTGCAGGTACAATTTTAATATATTCACAGATATGCAACTATAAATGTTGTCTAAATTTAGAACATTTTTATCACTCAAAAAAAGTTAAATCCTATTAGTAGTCACTATTTGTATTGTCATAACCCCAGCTCCTGGCATCCTCTTACATACTGTCTGTCTCTATGGACTTGCCTGTTCCAGATATTTCATATTAATTAAGTAATGGAATTATATAATATGCGGTCTTTATACCACATTTTGATCACTTGAAGAATATTTTTTTCCCACTTTTTGGGTGCTATGAATAGTGCTGCTATGAATCTTTATGTGTAAATATTTGTGTAGGTATGTTTCATTTCTCTTGAATATATACGTTAGAGTGGAATTGCGGGCTAATATGGAAACTGTATTTAACACCTTGAGGAATTGTCAAACTGTTTTCCAAAGTGGCTGCACCATTTTACTTCCCCATCAACAGTGAATGGAGGCTGAGATTACTCAATGCTTGCCATTGTTGGGGGTGTACAGAAATACACTTGATTATTGCATGTTGATGTGCATCCTGCACGTATGCTGAACTTATTTATTTGTTCTAACAGTGTTTGTTTTTTTTGTTTTGCATGAGTTCCTTAAATATTTTTATATAAAAGAGCATGGTATCTGCAAATATTATTTTACTTCTTCCTTTTCAAGCTGGAATCCTAACAAGAACCCTGAATACAATGATGACTAAAAGTGGTGAAAGCTGATTTTAGTGGAAATGTATTCAGTCCACATAAAATGTAATGTTACTCTAAGTATTTTTCTTATTAAGACCTTTTTAGAGAAATTTAGATTCTCAACAAAACTAAGGGGAAGATACAGAGATTTCTCATATACATCTGAACCAATATATGCATAACCTTCACCAGTATCAACATCACTCAACAGAGAATATATTTGTTACAACTGATGAATCGACACTGACACCTCAGAATCACTCAAAGGCCATAGTTTTCATTACTGTTCACTCTTGGTGTTGTACATTATGTGGGTTTGGAAAAATGAATAACCACATGTATTCATCATTATGGTATCATGCAGAGCATTTTCACTGCCCTAAACATCTCCTGTGTTCTGCCTGTCCATCCCTCCTAAATCTCAACTCTTGGCAACCACTGATCTTTTTATTGTCTCCATAGTTTTTTTGCCTTTTTTTCAAAATTGTATATGATTGGAATCATACAGTATGTAGTCTTTTTACATTAGCTTCTTTTACTTAGTAATAATGCATTTGTTTCCCTCAAATATTTTCATGACTCAATGTAGTACTGTTTAATTATCCATTCATCTACTAAAGAATTATCTTGGGGGCACCAGGGTGGCTCAGTCGGTTAAGCATCCAACTCTTGACTTCAGCTCAGGTCATGATTCCACAGTTCATGAAATTGAGCCCCACATTGGGCTTTGCCCTGATAGGAACCTACTCAGGATTCTCACTCACCCTCTCTCTCTGCTGCTCCCCCACTTGCTCATGTGTGTGCTCTAACTAACTAAATAAATAACTTAGGGTTCTTGGGTGGCTCAGTCGGTTAAGCATCAAACTCTTGACTTCAGCTTAGGTCATAATTTCATGTTCATGAGATCAAGCCCCGTGTTGGGCTCTGCGCTGACAGCATGCAGCCTTCTTGCGATTCTCTGTCTCCCTCTTTCTCTGCCCCTTCCCCACTCATGTTCTCTGTATCTCTCAAAAATAAATAAATAAACTTTTAAAAAATGTTAAAAATGTAAAAATATAAAAATGAAAGAATAATCTTGCTTGCTTCCAAGTGTGAGCAATTGTGAATACAGCTGCTATAAACATTGTGTGCAGGATTTTGTGTGGATGTAAGTTTTCAACTCCTTTGGATAAGTACCAGGGAGTGTATTTGCTGAATCATATGGTAAGAATATGTGTATTTTTCTAAAAAAACACAAAATTGCCATCCAAAGTGGCTTTCCTATTTTTCATTTTCACCAAAAAATGAATGAGAGTTACCATTGCTCCACATCCTTTCCCGCATTTTTGGTGTTGTCATTGATCTACCACTTGGCCATTCAAGTACGAATGTCATGGTGTCTCATGGTTTGCTGTTTGAATGTGCATTTTCCTGATGACATTGGGTATGCAGCTTCTAGTTATATGCTTATTTGCTATCCATATATCTTCTTTAGAGAGGTGTCTTAAGGTTTTTAGCCCATTTTTTTCATAGGGTTGTTTATTTTCTTATTACTGATTTTAAGAGTTCTTTGTATATTTTGAATAACAGTCCTTATCAGTTGTGTTTTTTAAAGTATTTCCTCAAAATCTATTGCTTGTCTTATTCTCTTGACTTTGATTTCACAAAGTAGACACTTTTTAAAATTTTAATGAAATCCAGCTTATCAACACTTTTTTTTCATGGATTATCTATTATTTTGCTAATACCACACTGTCTTGATTGTTATAGCTTTATAGTAAGTCTTGAATTTAAGAAATGTCAGTTATCCAACTTTGTTATTTTTCTTCAATATTATGTTGGCTATTCTGCATCTTTTGCCTCTATATAAACTTTAGAATCAGTTTGTGAATATCCACTAAAAAATCTTTAGGATCATGGGGTGCCTGGGTGGCTCAGTTGATTAAGCTTCCAACTCTTGATCTTGGCTCAGGTCATCATCTCACAGTTTGCGGGCTTGAGCCCCCCATTGGGCTCTGTGTTGATGGTGCAGAGCCTGCTTGGGATTCTCTCTTTCCTCTCTGCCCCTCCCCCAGTTCTCTCTCTCTCTCTCTCTCTCTCTCTCTCTCTCTTGACTGCCCCAAGATAAATAAAATAAAATAAACATACAAAAAAATTTTATTATCTTGATTGAGATTTAATTGAATTTATCAATCAAGTTGGAAAGAACTGACGTCTTGACAGTACTGAGTCTTTCTGTCCATGAACATAAATTATCTGTATTTGTTGCTTTTTTTTTTTTTTGAGAGAGAGAGACAGAGAGAGAGAGGCAGAGAGAGAAGGGGACAAAGGATCTGAAACAGGCTTTGTCCTGACAGCATAGAGCCAGATGCAGGGTTTGAACTCACAGACTGTGAGATCCTGACCTGAGCTAAAGTCGGACACTTAACCAGATGGGTCACGTCGGCACACCTGTATTCATTGCTATTGAGGTTTCCTTGTTTCTGATCTTTCACCAGATAGAAATACAGACTGAATGCTTGTACATACACATATACATACCCAACATACCTAAATTCATACACATAGGATATACATACATGCATACAAATGTAACAATGAGGATGTGTGTATATATGTATATATGTGGTTTTTTTCATTGTATAATGAAGAAAATAAATCTGTGTATTTCATTTAACATTCATTTTTAAATTACAGTTATGCCAAAATAACCTGCTTCTAGTGAAATAAACCATAGTATAATCCTAAAAACATGCATATATATATTTAGTAGGATCGTCTATATTTCTAAATTAATTTTATGTCTGACATATATTAACCAATAAAAAATACCAATATTAGACTTCAGGATTTTTTTTGCTTGGAGATTTAATTACTGTACAACACACGCATACAAAACAAACCCATGAAACAATCATGTGTAATAGGTAGTGAGAGACACTTAAGCATATTTGAAATGCTTACAAACAGGCTTTATTTTCCCTTTCTTTCTTTCTTTCTTTCTTTCTTTCCTTTAGGCAACAAAATATTTTCATTCTTTGACACGTTCTCACATTCACCCTAGTACCATAGGTGCAATTACTTAAATGTATACAATATCATACTTAAAACACTAAGCAAGTATTGAAGAGAATTACTGAATATATAATATATAATATATAATAAATATATATAACAATGTATAATCAATTTACAGAGACAACACCAATTGCAATTGCAACTGAAGATTCAATGTTCTTTTTTGCCTTACCCAATCCATGTTTGTATTTTCCTTCTTCTACAATGCAAATCCTAGTTCCTAATAACACAAATGTTTTTATTCATTTTCTTAGTCCCTTAATATATCTACAGCAATTTCAGAATCACTTTAAGCATACCACTGCAAATAAATAAGCATACGAAAAAGAGAGTTCAGGTTCCTTTGCAGTTCTCTCTCATCTCATCCTTCTTAAAAGTTTGGGTGTATAGTTAAATACTATGTGCTGTTTTTCTTTGTGCTTTTCACAATGAGAATGAAAATAGACTTTATGTTATTTTATAATATGATTAAAAATTTCTGTTCCAGAGCTTCTCTTTCCTCTTATTTGCCAAAAATCTTCTTATACTTTTTAAATGCATTCAAAGTTTCAAATCTTCATTTCATTAGTTTTATTTAAATTATTTCCTTTTTCATTTGGTGGTGTACTAGTATGTCATTTATAACAAAAATAAAAACATAACTTTTACTCTTCCATTTAGCATAATTTAACACAACGGCTTGTATTCACAGGGTCCCTTGAGTAGTTTATTTAAGCTTTTGTTCATAAATTTAGGTTATAGCTTAAAGGACTTCTGACTTTTAAGTTACCATGGCAATCCTCTAATCTTGTACCTTGCTGTCCTTCCTTCTGTCCTCTTCTGTCTTAAAATTGAGTTCTGATTTCATGTTCAACTTGAACATTGCTTTTATTTTTAGTTTTGTTGTAATGTGGTTAGACCAGAAAAATAAAAGCTCTTCAGATGAATGCAATCACAAAAATCTAGAAAGTGCATTTAGGTGGACTATGAAGAATTTTGAAGGAAGTGTAGAGAAAAGGACCATTGAATCTACAAAGTAGGGCACCGTAAGCCTGAGTATAGCCTGCTCCCCACATCTCTCTAATCTTGCCACTACAGCTTATTTACTGAAATAAAAATTGCGGATAAGAAGCAACTTAATGTTGACACATCCATGAAGCATATACAAGAGGAGGTTGTAAACATGCTGAGTTAGAAGTGTAAGATGTGAAAAAGCTTTCATTCAGGGCCAGCTTCTTGGACTTTAGACTGACCTGTGCAGTCTCACGGGGCTTTGTGTTCAAAAGAGCCCTACACTTGATTTAATACTATCTTATTGTAGTCTTAAAATTTTAATAATTTCTGAATAAGGGGACACACATTCTCATTTTTCAGGACTCTGCAAATTATGTAGCTAATTCTGTCTTCAGTGACAATAAGTTTTGGTGAATATTAAAAACAGATTTCTGCAAGTTATGGATGTTTGAGGTCTGGATTACAATTTCTGACCAACCTTTGTATCCAAAAAGAAGATAAAGAAGCAAAAGCACTTCTGCTCTATCTAAACTGATGAAGTCTGCTGTCCTCTCCGTCTATGGTGATTTGTTGAGGTTAAAAATAACTTCCAAACTAATAATCCCTTTAATGTACTTACTGTACAGCCCTATACTTTTCCACTCACATTTTAGTCTCTGTTTTTTTTATTTTTATAATTGTATATTTAAAAATAAGACCATAAAGATTTAAAGTAAACATCAAAATATCCAGAATATATTGTCAGACTTAGCAAATATTAGCATTTGCCATATTTCAGACTTTCTCAGGAAATTAAATGTAACAGTTAATACAAAGCCACATTTTTTAATCCCCCAAGTATCCCCCACCTCATTCCTTAGAAGTATCCACTATACTGAAATTGTTTTGGATATTTATTTTCCATTTTGTATACTTTATTTAAATGTATTTGTACTTATATAACAAGTCATTTTGGTTTTGTTACTGTTTTGTGTGCTTTCCTCTCACTATAAGGCTTACTCTGACAGTCATCTTCTCATTCTCCTAGAGGTGGGTTACGTAAAGTCTGATGGTGTTCAGGTGTCCCATCTACTTGGTGGCTGCACCATCCAGAACATCTGGCCTGTGATGTTATAGTGGGAATGAAGACACTATAGGAGCATATTGACCAGAGTGTCTTGCATCACTCCATCTCCCTTAAGGCAAAATTCTACTGATAAGCTGGCCTAAACACAACGTTTAAATATTATGTTGATACTTTTTCTCATTAATTTTACCAATAACTTTCCCTATATTAGCACTCATCATTTGTTATCAGTTAATCCTTCTGAGAACTCTATTTTGTTGTTCAAATATTTCCTTAAAAATGTTTATCAAGAGGTCTCTGAGTGCTAATGTTCTTCTGTTTTCATGTCTTTAGCTATTTTATTTTATTTATTTATATCTCCTGAATAATATTTTATTTCAGTATGTAATCTTGGATTTCATGGGTCATTTTTCTCAATTATTACCCCACATGGAGTGGAATATATTTAGTCCTTGGTATTCTGCAAGCATCACACAGTACTAGATCTCTGTCTCTTTTAGATTCTAAACCAAGTCCTCTTATTAAATTCTATTTCTATTCCTATAATGATAACTATTTTGTTTTTTTTTTATGTAAGTTTTGAGTGTGGGTTTTTTGTTGTTATTGGTTGCTTTTGTTTTTCTTCTGCCTTTAAGAGCACATGTGATTATATTTGGCCAAGCTGGGTGATAAAGGACAACCTCTTCATTTTAAAGTTAGCTGATCAGCAACCTTAATTCCAGCTTTAAGTCTAACTCCTATTTTGATGTAGGGTAAAATTCACAAATTCCAGGGATAAGGAGGAGGACATCTTTGGGGCCATTATTCTTTCTACCATGCCACCCTGAAGGAGTAGGATGAACAATCTCTGGAGATCACACAGGGATTATGTTCACAGGAAATAGTTCGTGTATCCATCAACCTTGTAATTGACAAGGAATATAGTATGTATTCATAAGATGATTGCCACAGTGATGGGTAAAGTTTGCCCTAACCTAAAGGCTTCTGTGGTCTCATTTAATTAAGATTATAAATATTTTTAATTCTGCCCAATCTAAACGTTTGTTTTACTATAGTTTTGATGTTATTGTTCCCTCATTTTTTAAATATTTACTTAGGTTATAATTTTTGCTGTTTTTTATTCCTTCCTGAAGAACCACGTTTTCATCTAGTCTCATTTCCTTTTAACTTGAAGAACTTTCAGAGGCTTTTATTTTAGTTAAGATTTGTTGGTAACAAATGATCTTTGTTTCTTTCAGTGTGAAATTGTTTTTATGTGATCTTCACTCTTGAAGCCTGGTTTTATTGGATATACAATTCTAAGTTCACAGATTTTTTTTTTTTAATTTTAGATATGTTGGTCCACTGTCTTCTGGCCTCTCTTGTTTTTGATGAAAATTCAGAGGGTATTTTAAATAATCTACACCTGTATGCAATAGGCCATTTCCTCCTGTTGTTTCAAAGATATTCTCTTTACCTTTATTTCATCAGTTTGACTTTAATGAGCTCAGGTATGATTTTCTTTATATTTATTCTGTTTAGTGTTCTCTGAGCTTCTTAAAACTGTAAGTTTATGTCTTTCACCAGATTTGAGAAGTTTAAGCTATTTTTGTCTCAAATATTTTATTTTTGGATCATTTTTTTTGTCTGCTGTCATTCTAGGAATCTAGTTACACTTATGTTAGGCCATTTGACACTTTGTCACATGGTCTTGAGGCTCTGTACATATTTTCATTCTTCTTTTATTTTCACTTCATTTTTCTGAGTCAACAATTTTAATACTCTGTCTTCAAGTTCATTTACTATTTCTTGTCCTCTCCATTTGCTGTTAAATGGGTCTCACTGGGCTCAAATCAAGATATTAACAGAGTTGAGTTTTTTTCATGAGGGCCTAGAGGATAACATGTTCTTATGCCTTTTCCATTTTCTATAGACTATCCACATTTCTTTGCTCTTGGCCCCTTTCTTCATCTTCAAAGCCAAAACATTCATATTTCCCTAACCCAAAGTTCTTCTGTTATCAAATTTCTCTTTGACAAAAGCTTAGAAAAGGTCTTGAATTTTAAGGACTCCTGTAATTAGATTGAGGTACCTCAAATGGTTGCAGTATAATTTCCCCCTGTCAAGGTCCTTAACTTGAATCATTTTTACAATGATGTAAGGTGACATATTCACCAATTTAGGGTATTAAGACTCAGACTTCTTTCAGGGAGAGGAAGTGGAATTATTCTACCACAGCTAGTACAGTATTTTATTTTATTTTATTTTATTTTATTTTATTTGTAATTCCAGATGTTTTATTTTTAGTAATAAAATTTTCAGTTAGTTTGGGGTGCCTGGTTGGTTCAGCTGATTGAACACACAACTTTTGGTTTCAGCTTAGGTCATGATCCCAGGGTAGTGAGATTGAGCCCCATGTTAGGCTCTATGTTGAGCATGAATCCTGCTTAAAATTCTATCTCTCTCTGCTCCTCTCCCCCACTCATACACTCTCTCTAATAAATAATTATAATAAATAAATTTTTTAAAAATTCAATTATTTTAACTTTATAGTTTCTATTTCTCTACAGAAATTTCCTGTCATTTTTTATTCATTGATCATGCTTTACAACATTAGCCATAGTTGATAGCTGCTGTAAAATTATTTTCTGCTAAGAATTCTCATTATAGATCTGTATTATTTGATTTTTTTATTTATGTCAAGTGTTTAATTTAAATTCCAGTTGGTTAACATATAGTGTAATATTACTTTCGGGAGTAGAATTGAATTTTCTTTTGAGGATATTACTTCATATGACTAGAAATTTGGATTGCATCATCAACACTGTGAATGATATATTGTGAAAATACTGGATTCTGTTTTACTCTTCCGAAGAGTGTAGATTGTTTTTGTTTAGCAGGACTGAGCTTGCATTGAACTATAGCCGGTATTTTGGTTCCATTTTTATAGTTTTCATTTACTGGCTTGCTGTTTGCTAAGTGAATACATGTTTCAGGATTTACCCTTACACCCAAATATCTGTGCAGAGTTTATACAGATATTTTAGTATTCTTTTTCCCTATTATTGTCATATAAATAACCATATTCTATAAATAATATTATGTACATTAGAATATGATTTAAATAACGTATATATATTTTTCCATTAATAGTGACCGTGATAGTCAGATTCCCTCTCAGTCTTTGTTGGGCCAGCAAAATTGAAGATTTTCTACCAAAGTTTTGCCATAGCAAACAGCAATGGCTGTGACCTATTTGCTGCTTAAAAGACAGATAAAATAGGAATCCTGTCAGTGCAAAATCTGCTTGGTTTATTTAACTCCCCAATGCCTTCAGGTAGTTCTTTCTTTATTTATTTATTTTCATTTTATTTAAATGTTAAGTTCTTACCTGTGTGAGTGTCATCTTTCCTGTAAGACCATATTCTGGTAGACTAGAACCATAACTCCCATATCTTTATGTATCTTTGCTAAACTTTATTAATGTATAATTTAGGTATACTAAGCAGTAATTATTTGAAATATCTGCTTCAGTGCTGTTTGGCAGATTTATATACTCATATGCCACTACTGCAACCAAAATGCAAAACATGTCCATCAATCCCACAAGTTTTCCCATGCTTTATTGAATTGCGTTCTTATATGTATACCCAGCTGAAAGCACTGATCTTTTGTCACTGGAGTTTAGTTTGCATCTACTTGAATTTTCTGTTTCTGGTATTTACTTACTTATTTATTCTTTTGAGTTTATTTTCTCACATTCAGTAAAGTGATTTTTATTCATTCCTATTATTTCCTGTATTGGTATTCATTTTTATTGCTGAATATTATTCTATGAAAACTATACCTCTTTTGTTTATCCATACATCTATTAATGTTTATTTGAATTATTTTCAGTTTTAGGAAACTGAACAAATTTATTATTAACATGACCATATAATTATTTATTAAACATCCATTTTATCTCTCTTAAAATAGCTACAAATGGAATGTGTAGACTCTAACATAGGTGTGTACTTTCTAATATTAGTTATTCTAATGATTGTGTAGTGCTATCTCATTGAGATTTTAATTTGCAATTCAATAATGATTAACAATATGGAGCATTTTTTATGTACTTATTTGATGTTTGTACATCCTCTATTCAAATGTTTTTAGTTAAGTAAGCTATCTTATTATCTTATGAGTTATAAAGTTTCTTTTATTGTTTAATATTATATACTTTATTTAAATGATACACACATATTTTTCCCATTCTGTAGCTTATACTTCATTTTCTTAATGAAGTCTTTTAACCAATAGCTTTTAAAGTTCAATTTTGGATCTTCTTTTTTACTATGGTGTATGCTTTTTTGTGTGCTTTATAAGAAATCTTTACCTACTCCAAGTTTATGAAATATTTTTCTAGGTGTTTTGTAGTTTTAGTTCACTTTTTATTGATTGTCATAAGTAATAATTGATACATTTTTCCTTTAATCCATTGGGATATTAGTCTTTCCACCATTATTTTTTTAATATTTCATTTTCCTTTTGTTTTGTTGTAATAGTTTCTTTGGAAATTTATTGATCTTATATGTGCAATTCTATTACTAAAGTCTCTGTTTTGTTTCAATGAACAATAGGTCTGTATTTCATCAATACCATGCTGTCTTGATTACCACAGCTATGTAGTAATTCTTGGAATCAGTTAGTATAGGACTATAACTTTCCATATCTATATTTTCCAAGGAGACTTTCTTGAGTAATTGATATCACCATTATCATGGTTTTGCCACTGTATACTTAGGTCAAAATTTATCAGGTCATCAAGTATGTGCATTTCATTGAATGTCAACTGTATCTTAATAAAGATGTTAAGAAGTATATTTGTCATAGGAGTGAGGTAAAGGAGTGGATGCAGATGGTTTAACATAAAATCTATTTGTGCTTAAAATAAGTCTGTTATAGTTAAAAAAAAAAAAGCAATCCAACCATTTTAAAGGCAAATGAAGTATTGACTTATTTTCCAAGAAATATAATACTTTCTGCATCCTGTCTTTGGATTAATAATATTGTATTATGACTATTTTGTGTATGATTATAAAAGCCAGACATTTCCTGCAGATGTAAATTGAATCTAATCTTGCAGTGTTTGAGCCATTGTGCTGAAACAAGTCAAGGTTATGTATTCCTAACTTTAATTATCCAGTGCTGTTGATTCCTGAGTTGCTCTTGACTCACCTTTGCTTTCAGGTCTCTTATTTGAGATAAAATAGAACCCCTTCAGTATTTGATTGCAGCAATTAGAATGGAAACAGTTTAATGGAGACAAAGAAAAGACAATAAATATAAGAGCAAAGGGAGTTCCTTACAAATGATTTTAGGTTTTGATTTTGTTTTTAATAATGAGGCATATAATTAATAGGTGTGTAATTCTAAGAGAATAAGAGCTTACTAAAAGGGAATCTCCTAAACTTAGTTATGGTGTATATTAGTCAGGCTTCTATCCTTTGCTACTTCTTCCTCTCTCTTGCTTAATTTTCTCCAGCTGCAGAAAGTCTCTGTTTCTAGTTTGAACATGCCAAACTCATTCCTTCTGATAAGAAATCTCTGATATTAAATGCTTTGGTTTGATCTTTATATTCCATTGAGGTCTCAGCTAAATGTGTCAAATGTAACTGCCTCCAGAGAGAGGCCCACTTTTAATAATACATTGTAACAGGGGTGCCTGGGTGGCTCAGTTGGTTAAGTGTCTGACTTCAGCTCAGGTCATGATCTCACAGTTGTGAGTTCAAGCCCTGCATTGGGCTCTGTGCTGACAGCTCAGCGCCTGGAACCTGCTTCTGATTCTGTGTCTCCCTCTCTCTTTGTCCCTCCCTCTCTCACACTCTGTATCTCTCTCTCAGAAATAAAAAATTAAAATAATAATAATAATATAACATAATTCCCAACATCCACTGTATTTCATTTGTGTGTATCTTGAAATTATGAAGTTATATTTATTAAATAATAAGTCATTTATTTTATGACACTGTCCACTACCATATTTTTTCAGTAGAATGAGAATTCTATGAGGCATGAATCTTTCCCAGCTTGTTTTGAAATTATAAGAAGGTGCTTGAAGAGTACATAAATATGGTGTCCATTTAATAAATATTGATTAAATGGAATGTATGACACTTGAAATCATGTGGCTTTGTGTAGGTACCTTTACCTTTCTGTAATATGAATGGGGAAGATTATAATTGTTATGTGTACATGAAGTGCTTTGTAATTAAAACAGTTAAGATAGTAAAAGCATCCTTTACTATTGTAAAGGAATATAATTATTGTGCTATTTATTTCTCTTGCAATGTATAGTTTTATTACTAAAGTCAGGAAAACTGTGAAAGTTGACTTAATATACTCTAAAATTGAGTAATTATATATTCTGCTTTTAAGAACATATAATTACTGCTCTTTTTAAGGAGGCATATAGTTTGTAGAAATCAGCATCTAACCAAAGGATTCAAGCAAAAAACTCAGAATACAGAAAGGCTACAGCTATGTATGTAATTGATTCATTGAACATGAAATTTTGTTTTCTCTAATTACTGCTTTATGTAAAAATCTTTCCCCTGTGGGTAGTAAGTATATTTGCAACAGATCTCATGGTTTTTGGTTGCTGAGAGTTGCTAAAAAAAATCCCAGTTCACCTTGTCACAATGGTGCAGTGACATGGTTTTCTCATGTGATTCTGTCCCGTATGGATGGTCTATGCCAACATGGTGGTCTCTGTTTTATTATTTATGTGTTTAAAAATGACTAGAATCTTAGATGTGGATAGCCTATATGATGAATTTGTGGATAAAGGGAACTTGTTTGACAATAGGTGACCTATGAAAATAAGCCTTTAAAAAAGAAGTAATTAGTTTAAGAAAAACTAATGCCCATTTTTAGAGATCTGGATGCTATTACATGTATAAAAACTTGGTAGTCAGTAAAATCAGTAAAATCATAAAGATTGTATGCTCAGTCACTTTTCTTGAGAACATATTAGTTTGATGTCATCAAATTGGACTAATACTTCTGATCAGTTTAATGAAGCTTGATAAAAGCAGAGGTGTATTTAAAGTGAACTTAATATTGGACTATATGCATATTACCAACACATAAAAGAAAAATGCCTAAAGGTTGCAGGGAAATATACTTTCAGAGTAGTAGTATTAGAAGAGGAAACAGAAATAGCGAAAACAGATAAAGGTGACTTTTTTTTAATTTTTAAAGGTGACTTTTTAAAGTCAGTTTCTCACTGATGAGAGAGAAAGACAGGTTCTCACTGATGAGAGAGAAAAATAAAGTCACCTTTGAAAATAAAATATAGCTAATATCTGTTTAATTAGCCTTGTATTTATATTCTCCTTTCAAAAAATCATATGGGTATGTTTCTTTTTAAAGTGCACAATTGCATTGTCTCTACAATTTGAATACATAACAGTTTTAAAAGTGTTATTTTTTTAAATTGTTTATCAAAAAACAAAGAAATATAAACGTTGCTATATTTAAAATAATCCTTACTAGTAATTACTACTGATTGCCACTGTTCACTTATTTTAGCAGTTTTTTGTTTAAATAATAGAATTCATGTAACATAAAATAGAGAATAATATATAATTCCAAAAGAACATTTTCATACTTCACGTTAATGTGTTGCATCCACACGACTCCTGAAACAGAATGCTACGGGCACCAGTGACAGTCACTTGTTTGTTTGTTTTGCCTTTGTACTTTTCATTCAAAGTGTCCAAATGCAGAATGTTTAAATTTTATATAAGGAAGAGTACTCTTGTTCCCAATAAGTCTCTTAAGGTCAGAAATGCTCCACACATATGCTAGGAAACCTTAACAAAGTAAACCTACAATGTGGAAACTAACACCATTTGTGACAGAGAACCATTTCTCAGAAGTTCATCAAATTCTTCAGGTTCACCTTTTTTATTATTTAATTAAGGTAAACTATAGTAGTTTTAAATTAAATATAGCATGTATAATGTCTCAATTTTAAAGAATTTGTGTGTATAGACTATTCTATCACTATGCCTTTTACATGTGAAGTAAGGAATATCTGAAACACTGCCATGTATTAACATGGAGTGAAGGAGTTTGAAGTAGATTCCTTCTCCTTCTCCACACTACTTGAATTTGTAATAATAAGCATGGATATTTATGAGAAGAGCCATAAAAATCATTGATATTACCCAAAAAGGTTAGAAAATATTGCACTCATAAATGTTGAGGTTGTGCCAGTTGGTAGAACTGATACTGGTAGTAATGTCAAAGTAAATTAAAATATTTTTTATCTTTGACTTAGCAATCCCACTTCAGTGACTCTAGCTTGAAGAATTTAAGAACAGTGAATTAAGAAATTTCAAAAATACATTCATAACCACTTAAGGTTGGCAAAAGCAAAGTATTAGAAAACTTAATTTCATTTAATTGAGGAGTGAGTGTATTAAATATGGTAATTCTTTACTCTGGAATACTTTGCAATCATTAAAAATAATGAGGTACATCTATGTGTTCTAATTTAGAAGACTGTGGTAGACTGTAAAGAGAAAAAAAAATAGACTAAGTTTAAAATGTGCTAGGAATTGTTGTAGCAATTTACATGTATGGACTTAGGTACTTAGAGCATCTCCTGATAAGGTCAATCTACTTTTTACCCCCAGTGTACATATGAGCATACTGAATCACTGAGAATATAACTTCCCCCTTTGACAGAGATATCAAGAACAGTCTGGCTCCATTGCTGTTTCTTATAACCTTTTGATGTGACTGACACCTGTAGCATTGGAGCTAATGTTTAGGGCATAGTTCTACTTTTGTGTGAAAGAGAGAGAGAGCTGTGTTTAGAGACACAAAGAGACAGGGACACAGAAGTCAAGATCGAAGTCTATTTCTATCTACGAAAAAAACATGCAACATTTGACCCGAATCAGCCACATAGTACTATCTCAAGAGAAGGAAAATACTACATGTCTGTATATGATAATTTTTAGGAGGGGGGAGGTTGGACTTTTGTGAAACTTTAAGTGAAAATAAATCATTAAATAAAGATGAAAATGTTTTCATGGGTTGTAATATCCACCTGAGGTGAAAATTGCTCAAATCCATAGCACAGCAGCTTCTCACTGGTCGATAGATAAGAAGAGATAGTATCGAAGTTGGCAAGTAGTGCCTCGCTTAATCCTTCAAGTATGCTGAGTAAGCAAAAATGTGCTTTTTTTTTTTTTTTTTTTTTTTTTAGATTTTTCTCATGATATCTGAATATTAACTCTGGGCATTTTCTCATTTAGATAAGACACCAATGCACAACATTGAACTATCTTCTACCTTCATTCAATCTCGAAAGAATTACAGAGGAAAGATTTTAATTTATTTTCTACCAGAAAAGGAGACCATGTATTTCCTAAAATATTTCTATAAATTTAGAAAATATTTTATTGTGATGTGTTTTCTAAGTGGAATAAAGGTCTTTGGAGTTATGACCTATAATCTACCCCAAACCATCCAAAACCACAAAAGCAGCATAATATCTTGACTCTTGGCATAGACTTTGGTAACAAACAGGCTTTGGAGACAGTCCTAGGTCTGTTCTCATTAGCCATGAGATTTTGGGCAATTTGCATAACCTTTTTAAGCCTAACTAATACCACTAGTCTCATTAGTTTGTTGTGAATATAATTGAGATTGTTAAAGTTCTAAGTAGAGTCAGTTCCTAGTACACAGTAAGAGGCAACAGCTACCTTTATTGATGATTTTATTTGTAAAAAAGATAGTTATGCACAAATCATATATATATATGAGCATGCACACGCACGCATACACACATGATTAAGAGAGTAAGATAAGAGAGAAAGTAGTATAGCGTGTGTCAATCTAAATAAAAAGGTAAACTGAGGCAACCTCAAATTACCAGAAATTTAATTCATTGAGGAAATTCAGGAATAGCAGAATTGCAATTTGGGACATGCAAACTGCAGTAAGCTACAGGCAAGTCCTTAAAGGATTTGTGGTGGGCTGTATTTATGGTCAAAGAGTGCAAAGTGGGAGGTTGGGGGAGGGAGTCCAACTATAGTCCAAGTAGTAGGTTCATGGGCCTGAGGATGGGGAGAGATTCTTGATGGATGTTCCTAGGTCGGGAAATTAGTTTTGGTCTCCTCTAAGTCAGGCATTTATAGGACATCAGTCTCCCAGTTCTTAAAAGTTTTGTTTTCCTGAGAGTGGATGCATGAGATTGAAATTCTTTCACACACATTAAATTATTGATTCATTCAGTAGCCTGCTGCTAGCTACCAGAGGAGCTTCCAATTTTATGTGACACAGACCAATACAAAAACATGTACAAGGCACTATGAAAAGTGCCATAATAGAGTCATAGACATGTTTAGAGCAGAACCAAAGAAAGGACTTGAACTAAACAGAGTGATTAGGAAAGATCTCTTCGGAGCTACTGGTTGACTAAGCCTCTGTGGACAAGTAGAACTCTAAAGTAGAAGGTATTTTACACGAAGAGAACAAAATGCATAAAGAGAAAGCATGAATGCCTGGGGAGTGGGGCATAATTTGTTTTTGCTAATAAGTAGGAATGCCAGTGGGAGAAACGCAAGATTAAGTCAGAAAAATAGACTTAAGTCAGAAGATAGGACATTATGCAATGTTGAATTTTCATTGTATCTATTAGATGATGGGGAGTAATTTGGCAAAAAACAAAATATTTGTAGTGTTTCAACAAAAACTAATTAGGTATGTATTTTGGAATGTTCACTCAAAAATGGGTTGCAGAGGTCTACTGGGAACCAAAAACTCTATTGCAGGCATAGGTTGAAGTAGATTCAGAGGTGAAAGGGATTCGGCTTCTAGTTTGGCTTATACATTCACAAGTTGCGTGACTCAATCAAGTTTTTTAACTTCTCTGTTGTTTAGTTACATGAAATTAAGGAAAGATATTCGATAATTTATACAGTATTGTCAAGCATTAATGTTCTTTACATGTTGTTATAAAACATGAAATTATCTTCTCTAATGGCAGATTCTAACTTCAAGTAGCAATTTCTTGGTAAATAGGTGTTCTGAGACCCAATTCCACTACAAGAGATGAACTCCACCCACAGAACATTATGCAACTCTCCAGACACCAGCTATGTCCAACAATTCAATTCAATTCAGACACTGTCCACCAGGAGATAGCTGCAGATTCCACAGATTTAAATGTTCAGTCCTATACGACTGGTCTTGTCCCCTCTACTTCAGATGCCAATCAAAAATCCAGATTATCATCTATGCTTTTGATTCACCTGCTACAGATTGGAGGTTCTGATGACATCTTCCTTGGGTTTGTTTAACTTGCTAGAGCAGCTTCTCTGGTTTGCTAGAACTCAGAGAAATATCTTAATTATTAGATGGGGAGTTTATTATAAGAGAATATGACTCAGGAAGGGATAGGTGGAAGAGATGCATAGAGCAACATACGGGGAAAGGGCAAGGAGCTTCCATGCCTTCTCCACATATGCACTCACCCAGTACCTCTGTGTTCACCAACCCAGAGCTCTATGAACCATGCATTTGGGGTTTTTATGGAGGCTTCATTAGTCATGATTGATTAAGTAATTGACTATTGGCAAATTATTCAACCTATAGCTTCTCTCTACCCCTGAATGTTCCACAGATGGATGCTGAAAGTTCCAGTCCCCTAATCATATGGTGTTCCTTTGATAACCAGCCTCCATCCTTAGGTCATATGAGGGCTTTCCAAGAATCACTCATTAAGATAACAAAAGACACCTGTATTGCCCTAAACACTGGAAATCCCAGGGGTTTCCAGAGCTCAGTGCCTAGAACTGAGTCTAGGACCAAATCCATATGTAGCAGAAGTAATGCCATTTTGAAGGCCCCTCTCTTCTGCCTTGAATTGTTTGAAAGTAAGGTAATTTATACATAAGAAACCCTGACCTACAATACAAACCAACTCTGTTAACTTTCCTGCACGTAACTCTCAAATATAAAGCTTAAACTGTAACCAAGATAATATTGCTAAAGCTCCATTGGGAACTAAAAGAATGCAACTGACACCAACTCAAAAGTACATGACAATCACATGACCACAACCACAGATTGGATCAAGACAGATTGCCACAACTAGAGTCTACAAGTTCCTCTGAAGAGTTATAATTAACCTTTGACTTCCTCTGCTTAACCTCTGAGATTTATTTCTCCTTTCTTTCCCCTTTAAAATCCCCTGCCTGCTTCAAGGAAGTAAAATGATTGTTTGAGACATTAGTCTGCCATTTTCTCAAGTAGCTGGCTCTCTGGAATAAAGTTGTATTCGTTGTTTCAACAACTGGTCCCTCAATTTACTGGACTGTCCTGAGAAGCTGATTGAACTTGGGTTTGGTAACACATATTTCTATTATAAATCACAGTATCATACAGGGTTAGTCTTGTTACCTTTATATCAAGTTTTAAGGTTAAAAAGCAATAAATTCACTTTTGTGAATTAAAAAAAATCCACTTGACAAAAATCAACTAACTTTAAAAAGAATCAGTGAACCCAGCTCTAGTTGATATAACTAGAGACATTCAAAGAAGTATTAAAGAACAAAAATTCAACTGAGTAAATTTAAAGATCTAATTGGCTTTATTCAATAATTCAAGAATCAGACAGCATCTCACCTAACAAATGGATGCTCCTAGGAATTATACAAAGTAGAAGGCTTTTATAGGCAGAAAGAGATTGGGAGTAGGAAGTTATTAGCAAAAGAAAAGAAAGGATTATTTCAGGAAAGGTCACCTTCCCTTAGGGAGAAGGGCTGGGGTTTTATCAAAAAATTCCAGACTGATTGGTTAAAAATTCCACTCTGGGAAAGGCTGAAACTTCAATTAGGCTAGGTATTTAGTTTTGGTAAGGCTTAACATAAGTGACTATTATGGGCCTGTTGTTTCTTTTTAACAGAAGAAATTCAGAATAATCAGACTAAAAGTGTCATCAGTAAGGTTCATATATTTCCAAATGTGTTTTCAAAAGTGGAAGACAGAGATGCTTCTTTTTATTTACATTGAGTTGTAAAATATTAAGTATAAGTGAATATGTTGCTACTGAATTTTCATTTATCATCACAGATCTCATTTTTATCTTTCCTTTAAAAGGTTTAAAATCAAGTATAAAAGTCAACTAATATTTTTGCCTACTAGCTATTTATCAAGTACTGAAATAGTGTACTATTAAGTATACATTTAGAGAACTATAATCTGTTTAAATTCTCACCACTTTTTGTTTAGTTTATAGGAACCCATGTTCTTTTGTCCCATATCAGAAAATACCAGGTTTTTAAAAATAATTTAATTGTGAAACAATATTTGACATCAACGTCAAATTGATGTTTGAATTTTACTCTGTCCAGAAACGTAGGCAAAACCACAAAGAGCTTTCTCATTTCATTTCTAAATGTATGCAGTTAATGTCAAATGGCTGGTACAGAGAAGGACATCCTGATTTTGGAGTCAAACCTTTGTTTGGGGATCTCTGTCTTGTTCCCTCTTAACCAGTGACCAATATCATGGCAGTAATTTTGGGGATCCCAAATTTTTCTCTGAGGAAAAGAGGCAGTGAACTGACTGCTTTTACCATTATACGTGGCTTGTTGTAAGGATCAACTAATATAATATGCATAAGAGAGCTTTAGAATTTATAAATCACTCCTGAAATGCATGCAATTATTTTTATTATGAATTATACAATTCTGAATAACCTACTGATTGTTTTGTATCACGTTGTATTATTAATATCGAGGGAGAATTAATATGGTAAACATCAAATAAGTATTTTGAAAAGGTAGGAAGTGTGTGAAAGGATATCAGTCTAAAATGGAACCAGTGGATATAAAATGCACGATCTCATGCATGTACCCACAAAAGCACAGAGCTTAAGAACTGAGAGACTGATTTCCTGTAAATGCCTGATTTACAGAAGACTGAAACTTATCTTCTGATCAGTAAATATCTGCAAGAATCTCTCCTTGTCCTCAAGCCAATGAACTGACTGCTTGCAATCTGGCTAGACCCCTCCCTCCCCCTTTTTTGCACTTCTTGCTCATAAATACAGTCTTCCCCAAACTCTCAAAGGACTCACCTGTAACTTGCTACAGTTTGTGTGTCCCAAATTGCAATTCTTCTGCTATGCCCAAGTAAACTCAGTTTCTGGTAATTTGTGCTTGCCTCAGTTTACCTTCTTTATTTAGATTAATACATGCAAATATTAATCACTTCTTGAATAAAAATATATGTTTAATCATTAACTGTGATTTGAGAAATGCATCATTATAAAAAGAAAACTGCTATTCCTCTGATGTCTTTTTGAATGATTATCTAATGATGCAAAAACTGATATTAAACTATAGGTTAAATGAATAGAGTGTTAAGAATGCTATATTTGTGGGGCAACTGGGTGGCTCAGTCAGTTAAGCATCTGACTCTTGGTTTTGCTCAGGTCATGATCTCATTGTTCGTGGGTTCAAGCGCCACATCGGGGTTCTGCGCTGACAGCATGGAGCCTGCTTGTTATCCTTTCTCTGTCTCTGTCTCTGTCTCTGTCTCTCTCTCTCTGTCTCTCTCTCTCTCTCTCTCCCTCTCCCCCCCCCGCTCCCAGTCTCTCTCTCTCAAAATAAATAAATAAACTTTAAGAAAAATAATGCTATATTTGTGATCAGAATTGTTATGCAGAGTTTGACTTGCTATTTTGTATTACATATTGATGATCAAAGAATTGTTAACAGAAGTGAAATGACTAACTGTAAGCAGTTGTAATTTAGCCAGTTACATATATTGGTCAATTTATGCTGGATCTAGCAATAAAACAGAACCTATTATTTAAAAAGACTAATATAGGGCATAGGCAATTTTGGCACTCGATAATGGGGATTCAGTAAAATAAACTTGCCATTTGTATAGAGATAGATGGAGCAGCATGGAGTTTATATTTTAATTACTTCAATATCTTACTGACATTAAAATGTTCCTGCTGGCAAAGGATGGGGTTTTACAATGCACTTGTAGAAAGTAACATACCAGTTGCAGAGCCAGTATTTGGACTGAATGCAGTTACACCAATCAATGCTATGGTACTTTTCAGTGAAGAAATAAAATTATTCTTGTGTAATCACTTTCCCACCCGATACATAATCTGCTGGACTCTCGCCAGAATTGAATTGTATTTCTTCATAAAGCGGATACTGCCTTAGAGATATACTATTTGAATAGAAAGAGTGAGATTGGACGACACACAGTTCCATGGAAAAAGTTTGCCGACTACACAGGATTGACAAAGCGCCTCTTTCACATTTTCACCACACACCTCCTGCTTACACCCTCTGACCACTCCTTATAGTATATTTTTCTTAAGCATTTAATTCTTTCATTGTTTACTTGTGAAATGACTTGACAATGATGTCCGACTTGTAATTTGCCATGTATCATCTGAAATTATCAATGAAATTTTATTATATCAAATTTTAGCATAGAAAGTTCTGTGTAATATTAAAAATTGATACTATGTATCATGAATTTACTGTAAATTTGATGATAAAATTAAGGAGAAAAAAACAAATACCTAATTTTTAAAAATGGGCAAGAGGTAGTAAGACAAAAAGCTACAAAAACACCATTTTTATCCATCAGATTAAGAAAACTCAAAAATACTGTCATATATTTGGATTCATACAGTATGTAGTGTTTTGAGTTTACATCTTTAATTTATATACATGTATATATATATTTTTCTAAATAGTATTTCATTGTATGATACTGTGATGCCTCACAGTTTGTTTATTACCATTTGTTGGACATTGCGCTGTTTCCAGACTTTGGCAATTATGGAAAAGACTAATATAAACAAGCATTCACGTACTGAGTTTTCTGTGGATTTGAGTTCTTATATCTTTTTTGTTTTTCTTTTTGTTAATTTTTTTTTAATTTATTTTTGAGAGAGAGAGACAGAGACAGAGACAGAGCGTGAACAGGAGAGGGGCAGAGAAAGGGAGACACAGAACCCGAAGCAGGCTCCAAGCTCCCAGCTGTTGGCACAGAGCCCAACAGGGTTCAAACTCACGATATCAAGACCTTAGCCCAAGTGGGACGCTTAACCAACTGAGCCACCCAGGCACCTTGTGAGTCTTTATATCTGGTGAGGAAACATATGAATGGGAGCCTGGGTTATGTCTTAAGTGAATGTTTAATTCTTTAAGAACTGCCAAACTGTTTTCCAAAATAGCTGTGCCATTTTGTGTTTTTATTTTCAATAATGAGTAGGAGAGCTACAGCTGAGGTGTATCCTTGGCAGTACTAAAGATTGTCACATTTTGTTGTTATATTTTGTTGTAGCCATTCTGCTGGATTTATAGTAGCATATCATTTTTTTTTTAATTCTATTTCTCCAAAGACTAAATATTATGTGTAGCTTTTTACGTGCTTATTTTCCCTCAGTACCTGTTTAGTAGTGAAGTGTCTTTTCAAATATTTTGGCCTTTTATTTTTTGGTTGGTTTTGCTACTATTAAGTTGTGAGTATTCCTTTATACACTGGTTAGTGTATCCTTGCTTAGATATGGGTTTTTCATTTCTTCCAGTCTGTGTGTCTGGTCTTCTCATTTTCTTTTTATTGTCTTTCAAAGAAGAGGACATTATAATTTTTATAAACTCCAATTTATTTATTTATTGTTTAGTTATTCATGTTTTTTAAATCCTATGTAAAAAATCTTGGCCTAAAGTAAAGTCAGAAAGATTTTAACTGTGTTTTCTTCTAGAAGTGTTATAGGTTGGATTTTATATTTAAATCTATAGTTCATTTGAATTAATACTTATATGTGGTATAAAGTAGGAGTCAAAGTTTCTTTTTCTTTTTCTTTCTTTTTTTTTTTTTTTTTTTTTATATGGATTTCCATTTTTCCTAGCAACAATTAAGCAACAATTATCTTTTATTAATTCAGTTATCTTGGCAAGTTAATAAAAATTACACTTCTTTTTTTTTTTTTTAAATAATATTTATTTATTTATTTATTTTGAGAGGAGAGAGAGAGCAAGCAGGGGAGGGGGCAGAGAGAAAGGGAACAGAATCCCAAGCAGACTCCATGCTGTCAGCACAGACCTGTGCAGGGCTCAAACCCATGAACTGTGAGATCATGACCTGAGCAGAAATCAAGAGTCAGATGTTTAACCAACTGAGCCACTCAGGCACCCCGCAGAAGTTCCATTTCTAATACATACATACATGTATATGTACATGTATATACATATATTTACATATATATAATATATATATCACTCTTAGAAATTTGGTCTCAACAGAAGATATGATTTTGCTGTTTTTCTATAATTTTGCCTAGTTTAGGGTGGGAGTGATACTCTTTCCAGCTTTCTGCACGCTAGGTCTTAATATTTCCAACTCTTGGGACACCTAGGTGGCTCAGTCAGTTAAGTATACAACTCCTGATTTCAGCTCAGGTCATGATCTCCCAGTTCATGGGTTCAAGCCCCACATAGGTCTTTATGCTGACAGTGTGGAGTCTGCTTGGGATTCTCTCTGCCTCTGCCCTTCCCCTGTGTGTGTGCAGGTGCTCACATGCTCTCTCTCTCTCTCTCTCTTCCTCAAAAATAAATAAACATTAAGAAATATTTATTCCCAATTCTTTCAAGAATGAAAGAATTTATTTGTTCTTGCAGCTTATCAATTTGCTCTTCTGTGTGAAATCTAGTTATTTTACTTAATTTTATTTAATATTATTTTTTAAATTTTTTTTTAAACATTAAACATTAAAGTTTGTTTTTGAGACAGAGAGAGACAGAGCATGAACGGGGGAGGGTCAGAGAGAGAGGGAGACACAGAATCTAAAGCAGGCCCCAGGCTCTAAGCTGTCAGCACAGAGCCTGACACGGGGCTCGAACTCACAGACTGTGAGATCATGACCTGAGCAGGAGTCGGAAGCTCAACCAACTGAGCTACCCAGGCGCCCCTAAAAATAAGAATTAAAAATAAGAGGCCCCAAGAATTTTTAGGGGCACCTGGGTAGCTCAGTTGGTTAAGTGTCTGGCTCTTGAATTTGGCTCAGGTCATGATCTCCTGGTTTGTGAGTTCAAACACTGTATGGGGCTCTGTGCTGACTGCAGGGAGCCTGCTTGGAATTGTCTCTCACCTCTCTCTCTCCCCCTCCCCCGATTCAATAAATAAAGTGTTGTTTGTTTTTTTTTTTAATTTTTACTTTTATTTTAAGGACAGTGGCTTCTTTTTTGTAATATTGATGCACTAGCATTCCTTTTCTTTGTATGGATGTTTAAAGTTTTGTTTTACTAATGTTGGTTCTTGGTTTATGCTATTTCATGTAGATGTTACTACTTAAATATCTGGTGATTTCTTTTTTTAAATTAACTCTCTTTTGGAGTGAAGATATCCTTCATAAGCATGTAACCTGTGAGGGGAAGAATCAGAAATTTATGCTTGTGGTATAGCCCTTGATATTCTAAACATGGTCTACAAACAAGCATTAGCATCATCTTAAGAGACTTATAGAAATGCAGAATCTCAGGCTCTATTCCAGACCTACCACATTAGAATGTGCATTTTAACAAATTCATAGGTGATACATATACACATTACAGGCAAAAGGCCCTACTTTGTGCCATTTTCAGTAACAGTGGAAATGAGAAGAGATGTGAAATTTACAAACTTTTCTAGTTTTGCCTCCTGATCTTGTCTTTTTCATTGATTCAGACACTTCTGCAGTGATTCTAGTTTAAGGTCACTGAATTTCACACCTCTAGGAAGTGCTATTTGTATTGTAATCTTGGAGTACTATTTCAAAGAGTGTATGTAGAAAGATGCCTTAAGAAGTGAGATGCGGTGGCACTGAGCTATTCTACTGCATTGCCTTTGCCATAATTACTGAGGACTGACCATAATGAATGTTACTGCTGTGATACCTGACTAATCTGATTATTTCCTCCATGGCATTTTGTTCCTATATTCTCCCAGCTCCACTTGTGGCTTACCTTTGGAGTTTGCCACCCACATTTCAGGTGTGCTTTTTTGGACATCTTGCATTATAATCTTTCCTCTTGAGCATACTATTCTTCTATTTCATTCTTAATTTCACAAGTCCTCTAAGAATGTTTCTTCTTTTACAAAATCAGTATGGATTGTGTTGTATGTACTTAATGCATATTAAATATATTTTCTTACTTTGGTTTAAGGGAGTTACAGGGTAGTGTGTCCACTTTCAGTAATTTTGAAATCAAATGCATAGCTGCACCTTTCCTTAAAACTTCTCAAACGGGTCATGCTGAATGTTTCTTAATTTTGTTACAGAACAGGAGAAGCATTTTCTCTATTTTTCATTTTCACGTTGACTGTTTTATACCTGTGGAGTAATTTTTTCCCCTCCTTCTTGCTCCAGTTCTTGCTTTTTCTTTTTCTTCTCCTCCTCTTTCCTCTTCTTTCATTTTATTTTATATTTATTTTATTTTTTTAGTATTTATGGATGAATCAAGCAATGCTGGTTTCTGCGTAATTATTGTTAATGCAGTCCACGTATTTGCTTCTAGACTTAGCTCCTTTATCACTTTGTAAGAAACTAGATTTGTGGCAATTATCTAACTGTCCCAGAGCTGAGAAAGCACTTTGATCTCTTCTGTTTCCATCATGGGTCACTACTAGATGTGTAGAACACATTTTTCTACATTTATACATTTGTGATTTGTGGCTTGGCTCTTATTTTAATGAAAATTGATCTTTCTTTTTTATTTTTTCTTCATTTGATAATTTTCTATATTTTCAATGGGTTACAAAAGAGGGGAGGGTGTAAAACTGCCTTTTTCTGCCATCTTTAAAGACAAAATATATTTTGAATAATCACACAAATGAATATATGAACTGAAATAGAACAATCATCTTTATAGTGAAAATGACCAGTAGGGTAAAGAAGCCAATGTCTTTTTTGTGGGTTCATTCTGAAATGCTTTAACTGCTTAACATTAAATTTTTTAAATATATTTTTAATTCCTAGAAAGACGATAATTCAATTGTTTTAACATACATAATACTTAAAATATGTGTAAAATTCAACTTGCCATAGTAACTGTAAATTTATTATTGAAAGCACCATCAGGAAGAGCTAACAATTATAAATGTCTATGCGCCGAATACAGGAGCCCCCAAATATATAAAACAATTACTCACAAACATAAGCAACCTTATTGATAAGAATGTGGTCATTGCAGGGGACTTTAACACTCCACTTACAGAAATGGATAGATCATCTAGACACACGGTCAATAAAGAAACAAGGGCCCTGAATGATACATTGGATCAGATGGACTTGACAGATATATTTAGAACTCTGCATCCCAAAGCAACAGAATATACTTTCTTCTCGAGTGCACATGGAACATTCTCCAAGATAGATCATATACTGGGTCACAAAACAGCCCTTCATAAGTTTACAAGAATTGAAATTATACCATGCATACTTTCAGACCACAATGCTATGAAGCTTGAAATCAACCACAGGAAAAAGTCTGGAAAACCTCCAAAAGCATGGAGGTTAAAGAACACCCTACTAACGAATGAGTGGGTCAACCAGGCAATTAGAGAAGAAATTAAAAAATATATGGAAACAAACGAAAATGAAAATACAACAATACAAACGCTTTGGGATGCAGCGAAGGCAGTCTGAGAGGAAAATACATTGTTATCCAGGCTCATCTCAAGAAACAAGAAAAATCCCAAATACAAAATCTAACAGCACACCTAAAGGAAATAGAAGCAGAACAGCAAAGACAGCCTAAATCCAGCGGAAGAAGAGAAATAATAAAGATCAGAGCAGAAATAAACAATATAGAATCTAAAAAACTGTAGAGCAGATCAATGAAACCAAGAGTTGGTTTTTTGAAAAAATAAACAAAATTGATACACCTCTAGCCAGGCTTCTCAAAAAGAAAAGGGAGATGACCCAAATAGATAAAATCATGAATGAAAATGGAATTATTACAACCAATCCCTCAGAGATACAAGCAATTATCAGGGAATACTGTGAAAAATTATATGCCAACAAACTGGACAACCTGGAAGAAATGGACAAATTCCTAAACACCCACATGCTTCCAAAACTCAATCAGGAGGAAATAGAAAGCTTGAATAGACCTATAACCAGTGAAGAAATTGAATCGGTTATCAAAAATCTCCCAACAAATAAGAGTCCAGGACCAGGTGGCTTCCCAGGGGAGTTCTACCAGACGTTTAAAGCAGAGATAATACCTATCCTTCTCAAGCTATTCCAAAAAATAGAAAGGAAGGAAAACTTCCAGACTCATTTTATGAAGCCAGTATTACTTTGATTCCTAAACCAGAGACCCAGCAAAAAAAGAGAACTACAGGTCAGTATCCCTGATGAATATGGATGCAACAATTCTCAATAAGATACTAGCAAATCGAATTCAACAGCATATAGAAAGAATTATTCACCATAATCAAGCAGGATTCATTCCTGGGCTGCAGGGCTAGTTCAACATTCGCAAATCAATCAGTGTGATACATCACATTAATAAAAGAAAAGATAAGAACCATATGATCCTGTCAATAGATGCAGAAAAGGCCTTTGACAAAATTCAGCATCCTTTCTTAATAAAAACCCTCGAGAAAGTCGGGATAGAAGGAACACACTTAAAGATAATAAAAGCCATTTATGAAAAGCCCACAGCTAACATCATCCTCAACGGGGAAAAACTGAGAGCTTTTTTCCTGAGATCAGGAACACGTCAGGGATGTCCACTCTCACCGCTGTTGTTTAACATAGTGTTGGAAGTTCTAGCATCTGTAATCAGACAACAAAAGGAAATCAAAGGCATCAAAATTGACAAAGATGAAGTTAAGCTTTCCCTTTTTTGCAGATGACATGATATTATACATGGAAAATGCAATAGACTCCACCAAAAATCTGCTAGAACTGATACATGAATTCAGCAAAGTTGCAGGATACAAAATCAATGTACAGAAATCAGTTGCATTCTTATACACTAATAATGAAGCAACAGAAAGACAAATAAAGAAACTGATCCCATTCACAATTGCACCAAGAAGCATAAAATACCTAGGAATAAATCTAACCAAAGATGTAAAAGATCTGTGTGCTGAAAACTATAGAAAGCTTATGAAGGAAATTGAAGAAGATATAAAGAAATGGAAAGACATTCCGTGCTCATGGATTGGAAGAATAAATATTGTCAAAATGTCAATACTACCCAAAGCCATCTACACATTCAATGCAATCCCAGTCAAAATCGCACCAGCATTCTTCTCAAAACTAGAACAAGCCATCCTAAAATTCATATGGAACCACAAAAGGCCCCAAATAGCCAAAGTAATTTTGAAGAAGAAGAGCAAAGCAGGAGGCATCACAATCCCAGACTTTAGCCTCTACTACAAAGCTGTCATCATCAAGACAGCATGGTATTGGCACAAAAACACACACATAGACCAATGGAATAGAATAGAAACCCCAGAACTAGACCCACAAACGTATGGCCAACTAATCTTTGACAAAGCAGGAAAGACTATCCAATGGAAAAAAGACAGTCTCTTTAACAAATGGTGCTTGGAGAACTGGACAGCAACATGCAGAAGATTGAAACTAGACCACTTTCTCACACCATTCACAAAAATAAACTCAAAATGGATAAAGGACCTGAATGTGAGACAGGAAACCATCAAAACCCTAGAGGAGAAAGCAGGAAAAGACCTCTCTGTCCTCAGCCGTATCAATTTCTTACTTGACACATCCCCAAAGGCAAGGGAATTAAAAGCAAAAATGAACTACTGGGACCTTTTGAAGATAAAAAGCTTCTGCACAGCAAAGGAAACAGCCAACAAAACTAAAAGGCAACCAATGGGATGGGAAAAGATATTTGCAAATGACATATCGGACAAAGGGCTAGTATCCAAAATCTATAAAGAGCTCACCAAACTCCACACCCGAAAAACAAATAACCCAGTGAAGAAATGGGCAGAAAACATGAATAGACAGTTCTCTAAAGAAGACATCCGGATGGCCAACAGGCACATGAAAAGATGCTCAACGTCGCTCCTCATCAGGGAAATACAAATCAAAACCACACTCAGATATCACCTCACGCCAGTCAGAGTGGCCAAAGTGAACAAATCAGGAGACTATAGATGCTGGAGAGGATGTGAAGAAACGGGAACCTTTTGCACTGTTGGTGGGAATGCAAATTGGTGTAGCCACTCTGGAAAACAGTGTGGAGGTTCCTCAGAAAATTAAAAATAGACCTACCCTATGACCCAGCAGTAACACTGCTAGGAATTTACCCAAGGGATACAGGAGTACTGATGCATAGGGGCTCTTGTACCCCGATGTTTATAGCAGCACTCTCAACAATAGCCAAATTGTGGAAAGAGCCTAAATGTCCATCAACTGATGAATGGATAAAAAAATTGTGGTTTATATACACAATGGAGTACTACGTGGCAATGAGAAAGAATGAAATATGGCCCTTTGTAGCAACATGGGTGGAACTGGAGAGTGTTATGCTAAGTGAAATAAGCCATACAGAGAAAGAGAGATACCATATGGTTTCACTCTTAGGTGGATCCTGAGAAACTTAACAGAAACCCATGGGGGAGGGGAAGGAAAAAAAAAAGAGGTTAGAGTGGGAGAGAGCCAAAGCATAAGAGACTCTTAAAAACTGAGAACAAACAGTGGGTTGATGGGGGGTGGGAGTGAGGGGAGGGTGGGTGATGGGTATTGAGGAGGGCACCTTTTGGGATGAGCACTGGATATTGTATGGAAACGAATTTGACGATAAACTTCATATATTGAAAAAAATTTTTTTAAAAATTAAATTAAGAAAAAAAATTATCTCTTACCTAAGAATTGTGCCTCTCATTGCAACTTCTTAAAATATTGATTTTCCTCAAGTAAAGTTTTTCGGTTTTACTCCCTTTGAACCACCATATTAAATTGCTTTTTGGCAATATGACAATACTATCAATGATAGAGGAATTTATATTTTGTAGTGCATTATCACAGGTGAAACAAATATATATATATATATAAAATGATCAATAAGGAGGAAATCAAAATTAAACATATTTGATGTGGCTTGAATCAATCAGGCTGTGTTGTTTCAGTGTTGTCAAAGGTGTTGGAATACTGAAACATTGCTGAACAATTCATCATAAATGAATATATAGAATTTCTGAAGGGCAGTTTGCCTTTTTATATCAAAATATGTGGAAATGTGTAAATCTTTTGGTGCAGAAAATTTTCTTCCAGGAATTTAATCATGCAGAAATAATTACAGATATATATGAAGATTTGTCTATAAGGATTTTTTTTTATTACCGCATTGTTTGGGCTAGTATTAATTTAGAAACCAAGCAAAAGATAACAGTCAATTATAAAATACACATGGGTTTGGGGCACCTGGGTGGTTCAGTCAGTTAAGCTTCCGACTTCAGCTCAGGTCAGGATCTTGCAGTTTGTGAGTTTGAGCCCCGCGTCAGTCTCTGTGCTGGCAGCTCAGAGCCTGGAGCCTGCTTTGGATTCTGTGTCTCCCTCTCTTTCTGCCTCTACCCTGCTCATGCTGTCTCTCTCTGTCTCTCAAAAATAAATAAATACTGGGAAAAAAAAGTTTAAATACACATGGGATGTAGTTCTCCCAAACCATTATAAGTAATATTATAGAAAGGAAGTATGTTAAGACATACTGTTAGATTATAAAATATTTTATATAAGTAAGGTTCAGAGTAAAACTATATATTTTAGAGTAAAGTTACAATATAAATATAGATCAAGGATATTAATTGAGAATGTGACATGTATCAAAACTGTCAGTGGTAGGGGTACAGAATGCAAAGTAATACAATAAAATTATTTAAAAATGTATGCTTCTGTCTCACATATTTTTGAAGTATTGTAAGAAGACAGCTATTAATAAAATAATCTATATAAGACATTGTAAACAGAGACTTTATTTTGGAGGAACTGAATAAAATGATCCCCATGACCAACTAAAAACTATATTTTTCAGTCACACATAGCCAAAAGAAAAGTAATACAACGTGTTCAAGTGGAATGATATGTAAAAAGTCAGTCATAAGCTTAGGAGTAAAGGGCATGCTCTCATTTCTCCTTTTTTCTCATCCATCAGATGAATACGAGAATATGGCAGAATGGCCTCTCTAGTACCATCCATATTTGAGTAATTCCATAGGTATTGCAGAAAACAGGCTAAAAGTTTCGGCTTAGCATTGTGGTTTTAACTACTTTTATGTGATAATGTGAGAAACAGCAAAACTTTTATCTTGTTGAGGTCCTGTTTTTCTGGGTTCTACTGAATAGTCAAACATCACATTGGTAAGTACAGCTTGCAGATTATCTGTTGCACAATAGAACATTCTCTAGGTGTGGCACTGAAACAACAATCTGTCAGAGACCAAAGGGAGTGAGAAAGGTTGGCTAATGTATGTAGGAAACAGAACATTCAGGGTACTTTGGTTTTGTTTGGGTGGTAAGATGATCAAAACCAACCTAGGCAATCATTTTATTTTCTATCTTTGTGGATATCAGCAAAGAATTAAAACTCTAGAAATAAGTAAAAAGCAATCCCAGGAGCCTATCTATAGGAGCCTGATTCTTGGGATCATTCCTAATACCAAGTATAGAATTGCACTGACAAGAAAACAGGCATCGCTTCATTTCTTTTGTTTAATTTTGAAATAATTTTAGTTGTACAAAAATAGTAATGTTAGCATAAGCATCTCCCTTACACTGTTTAAGCCTGGTACAGAAGTCAAAACTAAGAAATTAATATTGGTTTAATCCTGGTAAAAAAGTAAGAAATTAATATTGGTACACAATACTGTTAACTGAAGTATAGATATATTTGGATTCCATCAGTTGTTGTTGTTGTTTTTGTTTATTTCCCCCAATAATATCCGCCCCCCCCCACCATGATCTTCTATACAAAAGACCACATTGCATTTATAAGCCTTAATCTCCACAAGCTTTTAACATTTTCTCAGCCTTTTCTTATTTTTATGACCTTAACACTTTTGAAGAGTACTGGTCAGTTATTAGGTAGAATGTCCTTCAGTTTGAGTTTGCCTTATTTCTCACATGATTAGGGGCATGATTTTTGAATACCACAGATGTGAAGTACCTTCATATCAGAGACACATATTAGAACACAGATTATGTTAACCTTGATCAGGTGGTTAAGGTGATTTCTCTTAGGTTTCTCCACTATGAATTATTTTTTTTCCCCCTTTCCATACTCTATTTAAATAAATAATGAAGGGAGTCACTAAGTTCAACCATCAGTCTTGGGGAGGGGAATTAAATTCCACCTATTGCAGGATGAATATCAAAGAACTTGTAAATATATGTTTAAACAAGCACAGTAATTAATAAATATATTGGGGAAGAGATAACTTTGAAGCCATGAAAAACCCCAGCTCTTCTTTAAAGTTTTGTCTATTTTTTTAATGTTTATTTATGTTTGAGGGAGAGAGAGAGAGAGAGAAGTAAAGAGAGAGAGAGAGAATGTGAGCAGGGGAAGGGCAGAAAGACAGAGAATCCCAAGCAAGCTCCACTGTCCACATAGAGCATGATGAGGGGCTCAAACTCATGATCATGACGTGAGCCAAAATCAAGAGTTGGAGGCTTAACTGACTGAGGCATGCAGACTCTTCCTCAAGTTTTCTTTTAATTTAGCATTCATCTGTGTATTTTAGATATAGTATTTTTGTTAAGTTTTATTTTATTTTATTTGAGAGAGACAGAGACAGTGTGAGTAGGGAGGGGCAGACAGAGGAAAAGAGAGAATTTTAAGCAGGCTCTGCATTGTCAACTCAGAGCCTGATGAGGAAATGAGCCCACGAAACTCTGAGCCGAAACCAAGATTTGGATGCTTAACCGGCTGAGCTTCCCAGGTGCTCTTGGATACAATAATTATTATACTGGTTTTCTGAAGATCACTTTCTATGTCCTTCATTATTTATACATTTATTGCTTAAAATCCTTCTATAGGAAAAGTTTATTCTTTCACTCCGTTTGTTAATTTATTCAATAATTCATATGAATACAAATTCATGAATATTTATTTTTGATCAAATAGTTTCAGTTTTGATCATGGGGAATTCTTTCAGGTTGACTCTTTTGCTCTTTTGGCATTCCCCATTATTCATGTATTGCTTATTTGTCTATTTTATTTATTTAGTCCTTATTTATTGATAAGCTTCAAACTTAGTTTATTTTTTTCCCTGCCTCAGTTCTAGATTCAATGATTTCTCCTTGAAACCATGGTTATTAAAACATTTTTCTAAGTTTTTTTTCCCCTAGAGATTGTACAGATTTATGTTTAAATTTAAGTATATGAAATATTTTGAGTTAAATTTTGTGTAGTGTGTGTGATACATGTTGATGTCTTTGTGTAGGGGGGATTGTGTGTGTGTGTGTTTGTGGGTTTTTTTTGATATCTATTTATTTATTTTTGTATACTTGCCCTTTGTTAGGTAAAGGATGTTGCCTTTCATTCTTAATTTTCTGAGATTTAAAAGTTTTTTTTTAAACAAAAATGGGTTTTACAATAATTTTCCTACATCAGTTGAGAAGATTGTATTTATATTCTGTTCAAATGGTGAAGTATATTAATTGATTTTCAAATGTTGAATCAGTCTTGCATTCCAGGGATGAAACTGACTTGGCTGTGATATATTATTCAGTTTATAGTATGCTGTAGTTAGTCATTAATACTTTGTTAAAAATTTGTTATTGTTGAAGCTTATCTGTGTTCATTTATTTAACTGATACAGATCTTTTCAAATTTTTAGAATGTGCTTTCAGTATTATATGTATTTCAAGTATTGATATATTTCATCCAGGTTCTCAAATTTATGAGCATAAAATTATTTCCTTATCATAAAATTATTTCCTTATCATGTTTGTGAGTGTATGGGCTTAGCAGCAAACTGGCTTTTCTTTCACATCTGATACTGTGAAATATATACTTGGTGGTAATGGTGGTAGTGTTTGTGTGGTTAATCAGCTTAGCTAGAGTACCAATTTTATTCATCTCTTCCAAGCACCAGCTCTGGTTTCATTATTATTTTCTATTTCCTAATGTTGTCAATTTTATTGATTTCTATGCTGCTTCCTTTGCATTTAATTTGTTCTCCTTTTTCTAGTCTCTTAAGGGAGAAGGTTTGCTTAGTAATTGGAAATCTTTCATTTTCTAATATAAGCACTTAATTTTGTAAATCACTGTCTAAGCACTAATCTGGTTTTATACCACACATTTTAATATGTTTTCAGTTTTTGTTTGTTTGTTTTCTTTTGATGATGATCCCTAAAGATAATTTGACTTTTCCAGCAATCCTAGCTGTATCGAACCATTGATTTTCCTAGAAGCTTGTTGGCATGCTGGTGGGAGCATAGGAAAGGAAACATTCTCTGAGGCACTGATTAACCTTTAGGTAGGCTCTCTGACCTTGTGTGTTGGGAAATGTGACTTTCAAAGCTGCTTCTGGTTCTCTACCAGATATAGCCATGTATTCATGCTCTTTCCCTATGGGGACAGTCTTTATTTTTCCTGTTTCTCTTCACAGTACTCATGAGTATAATTTTCTTGATTATTTCCCTGCAGATTAAAGGTTTTTTTGTTTGTTTGTTTTCTTTTGTTTTGTTTTTGTTTGTTTCTTTGTTTGTTTTAGTGTGATGGCTGGAATAGATAGTGACCAAGAGAGCCTAAAGTTCCATTTAAAGCAGTCATACTTCAGACAGGCTTCCTCCTGATGTTAGACCCTGGACCTCCCTTTTTGAGCATTTACTTTAGAAAAACTGCAATTATAAATTTTATCCCTGTCCCTTTGAGATGTAAATCCTTCCCCATCCTCTTGCCAGTTTTACAGTCCAGGAATGTCTTTTTCAAGAACCTGGGAACATCTCTTTGAAAAGCAATCATCAAGGAAGATAGTAACCCCTCTTTTTCCATTTCTGTGGGAAGGGAGCCTAGCTTTGATAAACACTAATGAACAAATACAGATGACCTAACTGGTCATCACCCTTTCCCCTAAAATCCTCCAGAACTTTTCGAATAGCTCACTCAGTGTTTAAATCCCTCCAAGTTTTTGCCAACCCCCCCCCCCCCCGCCTTTCCCGTAGGGTGGCATTCAATCTCCTCTGTTGCAATATTCTTGGCCCTATTGCAATAACTTTAAATAAAGTCTTCCTTGTGATTTCTAATGTGTCATTAAAACTTTTCTTTGACAAAGGGACATGGCTTTGGTGGACTCTTCCTATAGCCAGCACTAAGTGTCCTAGGTAAAATTTTTCTAGGATTCCATGACCATCCTTGTGAGCACCTTGAGAGGTTCCTGTAGGAAAGGCCTGTAAGAGAGTGTGAATACAGCCTCTAGGGATTTCTCACTCTCAAGTTGCTCAATACTTAGCAATTTTTAATCATTTTTGCCTGAATCTTCTTATCAGTTTATTTGGTGTTCATTGACATCTGTCCTAGGTCATTCAGTGCTATAATCCTATTTCTCCTTTCAGATTCCTATCTCTCTCCAGATTTCAACTTTGTTTGCTTTACAACTTCAGTTCTCTCATGTGTTCAAAGTAGTCATTATTCTTCAGCTTGTTCAGGTATGGTCTTATAATAAGGGTGGAAGGAGCTCTTCTTCCAGTTCTCAGAAACTAGAAATTCTTTAACAGGTAGAAACTAACATTATGATTTTAAAAACTGAACTAAAAAGAGGAAACACAAAAGTAGTAACTCCAGAAAGTAACTACCACATCTAGGGCTGGGGGAGTGAAAGAAAGAGATTAGAACCTAGAATCTTAGGAAAGTGATCCCACAGATATAGGGTTCAGCTCTATGCATAGAGGGTACTGCCACAAAAGTGCTGTTGTCTGAAGTTTTCAGCAGTGCCTGTGTGGAGCTTGGACTTAGACCTTTCAGGCTGAGGCTTCAGCTGTCTAGTGCTAACAGGAAATTGAAAACAACTGCTGCCATGTTAACTACCTATCCATGGAGAGTGAGAACTGTTGCTAGAGTGATGCTGACAAGAATAGTGAGCAAATTAGGTATATTATGTCCACTCAGAGTTCCTCAGATTCTCAGTCTTTCTCTCTGGCACCTCCTTTTAGTTCAGTATAGCAGTCATACAGCTAGCAAAGTAAAATAAATGCATCATCCCAGCCCTAGCACCACGAGTATTAAAAGATGAAGAAAATAGCTCAGTAATCAGCACAAAAATGTCTTAATGTTGTTGCTTTCAAAAGTAGATATATACTATTCCAAATTATATATGCTACATATATATATATATAATAAACATGGTTATATGTTTTATATGCATATAAAATATACAAATTAATATATTATACCTTGTTATATGACACCTTTTTAAAATTTTTTTAAATGTTTTTATTTATTTTTGAGAGAGAGAGAGAGCAAGCAGGGGTGGGACAGAGAGAGGGAGACACAGAAACCAAAGCAGGCTCCAGGCTCTGAGATGTCAGCAGAGAGCCTGACATGGGGTTCGAACCCACGAACCATGAGATCATGACCTGAGCTGAAGTCGGACGCTTAACCGATGAGCCACCCAGGCAACCTATGACTCTTTTTTGATGGCAAGAATACTTGACAGATTAAAGAGACATATACACAGGGGAGAGAAATGACTCGTTCTGTTTTAAATTCTTTCTCATGTTTTGTTTTTTGTTATTCTTGCTGGTTAGTTTTATTTCATTGTTTGCTTGAACACCTTGATAGAGGAAATATGTTAACACTAGAATCTAATTGAATCTATTTGAATGACCTATCCACTTCAACAGATGCATTCTCTAAGGGCAGGATTCTCCATGGCATCATGAAGACAGTTTTGGAAAGCATATCATTGGAAATGTAATACCGCATTCTCAGTACATCATGTCACATTATGGGGTGCATTATCCTTCTGCTATGTGAATTTTATTCCCATTAACACACAGAGAAAATAGAAAGAAAATTAAACTTTAAGAGTTTGCTGTGTTTTAGGGCTTATAAATTATCATTGCTAATGAATTTTTATCAATATCATGTGGAACAAAAAGATAGAAATTTTATGTATCTATGGCTTTTCAATTTTTCTGCATACAATGAATTTTGAATTACTGTTTCTAGAGCCATTTTATTATGGTTTTCTTTTTCCCTTAAGAATAAGTTGTTCTTACAACAAATCACTTAAATGTTACTATATGAAACGTTACTATATGAAAAGCTTTCCCAAAATGTATGTTGTGAAATTGTGTATATAACGGTACTTTTTTTTTTTTTAAAGGCAAATGTACACACACAGGAAATACAGTGTTCTTGAGTTGCATGCTGTGCTTCAGTAGCTGTCTTTTGTTCAGAACTTCAGCATACTTGCAGATCATTTACCGTGTGTTTGATATACAAAACCAGCACAGGCTCTTTTTAAGCTGCCTCCATGACTGGGTGAGTAATCAGATTGCTAAAAGTGGACATAAAGGGGATACACATGAAGGATTTTTATCAAAAGTTGCCATTCCACATATCACAGCTGGAAATCTAATTGTGCTTGTATTCATGTATCCATTTATTATACTTTAAAATTTACCATCTGTGTGAATCCTTATGTTTTCATATAGAAGAAAACTTTCACAGTAGATGTGTATAAGCTGGGACTTATAATTCAAAGACAAAAATCAAATCAAAGCAAAACATAATTGAACATTTTGTGTTGGTGGTGGTGGGTGGTAATCCTATTTGCATTTTAAATGTATAATCTTGATTAAGTTTTGTGACCCAACTTCAGTGACCCGACTTCAAATATCTTTAAAAAGAAAAAAACAAATCATTTTTTCCCTATTCAAGTGGAAAAAGTAAAGCAGTATTTATTTTACAAAAATGGAGAACTTATTTGTAAAAAATTTGAGATCTTCTTATATTTACTTTTGGAGTTAGGGAGAATTTAAGAAACCTTATCTGTCTTATTATACCTGTCAGTATACATGAATAAAAAACAAATCATAGATCACAGTTTGAGGAATCTCCAGGAGTGTGTGTATGTGTGCTTGTATGTATGTAACAATTAATGTTATTTCCTATATGAGAGCCTTGTTCACTGATGTATTCCTTCAAGAGATTATCTTCTTAAAAGTACAGTTTGCATATGCGTTTAAATTTTAAGTAAAGAAAATGATAAAATTACATGTGTAATGAGTGCTAAAATCACCTTAAAAATATATTTGATAAAATGTGCAATAAAAATATGTATTTTGAAATAAAATAATAAATGAGCAAACTATTTTCAAAGATATAGAATGAAATCCATAATTTATGGTTTTAAAATTGCTCTCCCAGTTTATGCTGTTTATCTTAAGAGATATTATTCTAAGTTGTTGAGTACCTTATAAGCACTCTATACATTCTTCTGGAGGTGAAACAAACTTTTACAAATTGGGTGTTAATATAAAATAAAATAAAATAAAATAAAATAAATAATTGGATTATAAAATTCCAATACATCACAGAATTTCAAAATAGTAAAACAGTCAATATTTTTAAAAATAATAATTTTTTTAAAGTTTATTTATTTATTTTGAGAGAGAAAGAGAGTACACAAGCAGGGGGAAAGGGGAAAAGGAAGAGGGAGAGAAAGAATCCCAATTAGGCTCTATATTCAGAGAAGAGCCTGAGGTGGGGCTTGATCCCACCACTGCGAGATCATGACCTCACCCAATATTAGGAGGCTTAACTGACTGAGTCACCCAGGTACCCCTAAAAAATGGTAATTTTATTTTGGGCAAAATGGCTTCAAGTCCTCAGTTGAAATATTCTCACTGAGAGCTGATTAACAGAGAAGTTTAAGCCAAGATTGTACGTTGAATGAGGAAGGAGAACTAGCGTCTGCTGAGCCTTTAGGAAAACTTCCATTGAGATAAAGTTATATTAATTCATTATCTTCTATATTTTCATAAGTGAAGGTGAAGTTGTAAAAAAGATTCATTGAGGTTTTTTTTCCTTGCTCAGAAATGTTAGCGATAAGAGAAATAAAGATGATCCCTGACCAGTATACTCAAAAAATTGCCAAGAATATGACTATGACACACTCATATCATTATTTGATAATTGTTGTCATTAAATACTTGGTAATTGTTTCATAATCATGTTTAGCCATACATAATGTTATAATGGAACAAATATGAACAAAATGACCAATGACTTGTTCTCATATCAATAGTTGGTACTTGAATATGGATTTTTGATAATTATTGAAAATCACCAATGACATATATAATATAAATCAATTTTTGTGTTCATTTGTATTTTGAATACGATCCTTAAAGCCAGTCCATTAGTTAGGACCAAAATTCCTCACTCATCTTACTTTTCCTGTAAGGCACAGGATACTCTACTCATGGCCCAAAAGCATGCAGTATTAGAAATTCAAAGTCAACCAGTATTCACCTGTCTCCTACATAGAAACTGAAAATTAGTACCTTGCTTTTCTTCCCTATGAAACTAATAAGATCTAACAATACTTACAGTTATTTTATCATAGTTTAATTACCCACATGCCTGGGATCTTGGTGTCTTTCACTTACCCTCTGGGTTACATCTCTAAAACTATGTAACTTCCTGCAACCTCTGCCCATATACACAGAGGAGATGTTTGCCTTGTTTCAATTAGTTTCTATTCATAACTAATTCAGGAATGAAGAAGGACCATCCTGCTTCCCATTGGAGACCCTTTCTCCCATGCTCCCCTTTCCACTGCAGTCCCTGCAAGCAGAAAATGTCCTGTTTAATAACTAAAAAAAAAAAAAAAAAGAGAGAGAGAGAAACAAAAAGAAAAAAGAAAGGTATTTGAAGAAAAGTGCTATAACTCAAGTATTTATTGTCTTTGGAAGCTGTTCAGTTACAAGACAACAGAAGTATGGTCACTGGGGGACCAGTGGCTTCCCTAAAGTGATTTGAACAAAGTGAATTGCTGGAAGGACATGGATTTCAAAATAAAAAGGACAGCCAAAATAGCAAAACAAGAACTGCGAAGCTGAGTGATAATAGATTATAAAGCTACATCACATAGAGAACCCTCGTCAGGAACTAAAGCATTAATCATGTCAAATTCATTATTTACTGGTGATCTTTAGAACAAGAGTGATATTGGATGATGACCTCAATGTAATACCTTGCTTTAATTACTCAATTTGTAGAGAAAAATCTACTGATTTTCTGATTAATGAAAGGCTTTAGAAAAAACTACTTTAAAAATAACATTTTCAAATAGTTGCACTTTTGCTGTTCAAAACACATTTTTAGGGACTGGAAACATTGTCATATTCTATAATCATAAAAAGTATGAGATTCTTTTTACATGAAGGAATGCTTTAATTATTAAATTTTCAGGAAAATTTATAGATACAAATAATAGGAAAACAGTATTGAGGATGTGTTGAATTTTATCAACTTGAATGTATAATTGCTCTTTGTTATAAAGTATGTTTATTTTTCATTTTCATTAACTCTATAGCTTAAAATGTTTCTTAAATATTTGAAGAATCACAAGATATACTTTTATTAAATGTAACATTTTTCTAGATAGTATGGAAACATAAACTGATTTATCAAACTTTGTTTAATACATTTATGGTTTTTATTTTTATTTACTTATTTTTTAATGTTTATTTTTATTTTTGAGAAAGAGAGACAGTATGAGCAGGGGAGGGGCAGAGAGAGAGGGAGAGATAGAATCCCAAGCAGTCTCCACAATGTCAGCACAGAATCCTACTCATGGTTTGATCCCATAAACCGTGAGATCATGACCTGAGCCAAAATCAAAAGTCAAACACATAGCCAACTGAGCCACCCAGGCACCCCTATGGATTTTTAAATATACCTTTTAAATTATATTTGTAACAAAACATTTTTTGAATAGATTTTTTTAAATGTTTATTTTTGAGAGAGACAGAGCACTTCTGTGAGTGGCGGAGGGGCAGAGACAGAGGGACACAAGAGTATCTGAAGTGGGCTCTGCACTGTCAGCAGAGAGCCCTATGTGGGGCTTGAACTCACAAACCATGAGACCATGACCTAAGCCAAAGTTGGACACTTAATGACTGAGCCACTCTGGTGCCCCTTTTTGAAGAGATTTTAAACTGGAAGGTTTTTAAAAAATAATAAATATAGTTGAATGTTTATAATTTTACCTTTTCTAATGTTCAAAATATTGATAATATATTTATTTCAAATCTCTTTTACATAGAAACTTACAGTGAAAAATTATTTTCACATTCTGTGAAACTAGGTTTCCATTTACTTGTTCAATAGAAGTCATTTGCATCAAATATTTAAAAATGCCCTTGGCAGGGATTTAATTTGAAATGCAGTCTTATATCTAAATAGGAGAGTCAATTAATATGTGAAAAGCTGTAAGTTTCAGAAGACTGCTTCTTCTCCTTCCTTCCTTCCTTCCTTCCTTCCTTCTTTCTTTCCTTCCCCTCTTCTTCCATTTTTCCTTTTATTTTTTCTTTCCCTCCCTTTCTTTCTCTCTCTTTTCCCCTTCTTCCATCCCTCCCTCTTTCTTTCTTTCTTTCTTTCTTTCTTTCTTTCTTTCGCATGATTATGGACCATCTATATTTAAGCTAATTAAAGAGGAAATTGTAACAGAGAGAGAGAAAACAGTGAAAAGTAATATGACTGGTGGATTGTAGCTCTCAGTGGAGGTTGATTAATTGTCAGTTCTGGGTATTAAAGCAAATGTGGTTGATGGGTAAGTAACAGGTTTCAGAGTGAGATGTTTCAAATTGAGATTATGGAAAAGATCCTGTTTTGGGTAATGACAATGCCCTAGGCATTACCATGGGTGAAAATTGACCAGAGTGGGAAAGAAGACAGGATCATTCAAAGACTGGAAATGAAGGATCTCAGCTACCAAAATGTTGGTAAGATTATCTCCTTGAAGCACCAATTACTAAGAATTATGACAGTAATATTAGAGAGAGTGAGAGTGAGACAGATTTTAAATAAAGTCTTTGAGGAATTGACTAAAGCCTATTTAGTGCCTATACATAAATAGAACAGTGGGTGGAATATTCTGATGATAGGAGATTCAGACTTGGTTTTCAAGATGATGGAAGCATAACTGTCAAGAAGCTGCATCTGGAAGCAAAAAGGACATCTACTCCCTTGGTACACAGAATAGTAGCACCCAAAGTTGTCCGTGACCTAATCCTTACAACATGTGAATATATTCCCTTACATGGCAAAAGTGATTTTGCAGATGTCATTAAGTTAAGGATCTTGAGATGGGTCATCATGGTGGGCCAAATCCCAAAGACCCTCAAAAGAGGGAGGCAGAAGGGTAGAGCCAGTGAGGGAGATGTGATGAAAGAAACAAAAGTCAGAGTGATGCAACCAAGGCAAGGTTGAGAAGCCTCTAGAATCTGGAAAAGGAGAGGAACAAACTCCCCGCTTCAGGCTCAAGAAGGCACCCAGCTCTGCCAGCCTGCTTTAGACTTCTAACCTCCCAACTGTACAGTAATAATTTTGTGTTGTTTTAAGCCACTATATTTGTGGTAATTTGTCACAACAGTACAGTAGGAAATCAATAAAACCCCACATCCAAATACAGTGTAACATAATTTAGGAAAGAAAACAGACACCACCTGAGAGAGCTGTAAATGAAGAGACAGCTGGATTTCATTTAGAGCAAGAACATGAAAATTGATCATAGACCATATGAGGAGGACACTGGGGAAATATTTCAGGAGTTTGGGAGGAGTGGACACTGGGCTTACAAAGGAATGTATATAGACTAGAATAGGACTAACAATCTGGGGGGTAAGGGGATGAACTGGGCTTCCCATGTTGCCTGACAAAATGAGGAAATAGAGAACAAATGAGATTGGTATATATGGCACAAGACACCAGTGATGGTGAAGTAAGGGTGGCATGGAATATAGGGTAGCCTTTCAATGAATAATCATACTTGACCATGAAGTCATGGAGGCAAAGAAAGGGTGGTCTTAAATGGGGCATCCAGAACTCCCAGCCTCTCTTCTTATTATAAAACCATGCAAAATTATGAGATTTTCTCTTTATACCTACCAATAGACAGTGTAAAAGATGAAGGACAAATTGATTAAATAAACAATGCATAGACACTATAATCTAAGTGTAAGTAAATCATACTTTGTATCTGAGGTTTAAAAAGGGGAATTGAGTAGCTTTGTGGGTTTTGGGAGAAAAGAGTTTGCTGAATCATGACAAGTTATATGGAGACTCAGAAGCAGGACTAGGAATAAGAAACACCTGAAATTTGTATTAGATGTATCTGTTTGAATTTAAGAGAGAACAGGATCATGAGGTGTTATGCACTAGAATTTCATGAAGTGATAATTATCAATAGCAATGAAGAACTGTGACTATTCCTCTCCATGATGAGAACCAGAACTCTGGTTAGGACTTTAGCTGTTTCATACTGAACTTTGGAAAAGCTCGAATTTTATTTTTAAATTAATTTAATTAATTTTTTTTAGAGAGAGTACAAGCGGGGGAGAAGAGCAGAGGGAGTAAGAGAAAATATTAAGCAAGCTCCAAGCTCAGTGTAGAGCCCAGAGTAGGGCTCAATCCCAAGACCTTGGGATCATGACCTGAGCCAAAATCAAGTTGATGCTTAACTGACTGAGCCACCCAGGCACTCCTGGAAAAGCTTTATTTTTGTGTGTATTTTATGAGGCAAATTGCTAAATAATATGGATCCCACAAATAAAAGATAGCATTTAAAGAGCTTTAAGTAAAAGAGACCAATGCATGCAAGTAAAATTGCACTTTTAACAATGGTGATGAAAAAAGAAAAACTGTGCCTGATGATTCCTCATATTCTTTCCTTTTGAAAAATGAGTGCCTTATTTTACTGCATGCTTTCAGTACAATATGTTAGTCCATGAATTTTGTAAAAGATGAATCCATAGGAAATTATCAGAACAGCAATATATGTCCCAAAGCCTAAATTCAATAGCAGTTGTACACATACTAGTTCAGCAAGCAGTACTGGATTTTCACAAACATGCTGACTTATGATGACCAAAATGAGAAATGAATAACCATCAATGGAGCCTGGATAGCAATAAGTGGAAGTCGGCAGATGGTGTGTGAATATCACACTGGCACTGGAAAATAGCAGAACAGACAGCCACGCTTACTATGATGACAGATTGACTGACTAGGAAAGCTTGAATGCACTTGTGGTGTTTTCCCTAGTGTTTTAATTGGAGACATAAAAGTTCATATTAAACTCCATATCAGTTAGAAATGATAAGTCAAATTCAACTTAGTGTTGGCTTGGTATATCTGTTCATTTTGTGTGTGTGTGGGAAGGGGAATCTGTATACTGACTAATTAGCATAGAAAATGATCTACTTTTACATCATTCAGCAGATACTAATGGTTTAGTGGATGTCCTTTGAAATAAAATTAAGTGACCCAGAAAAGCATGAATATTATACCTAACTTTATGTGATATACTGCTTATGATAAAATGTGAAGTTTAATTATTTTCAAAGAAAATATAGCCAATAAGGTGATTTAGGCAGAAGGATCGTTCATCTCTCCCTTACTCCAAAAGGTTGCATTAAATCATCAAAACAATAGCTATTTTTATACTGTAATGATGTGTCAACTTGTCTATAAATTTGTAGATGAGTCAAAGGTGAATTAAGAAATTCAGACTTTCCAGATAAGTAATCCTCATGGTGCTTGAATTTAAATGATCGATGACAAAACAAAATATATTAGGAACATGAGGAAATATCCATTCAAGGAACACATCTATAATATAATTTGAAGATATGATATATAGGGATGAAATAATGTATCTTTTAAAGTTTTCAAATATTATCATCTATATTCAAAAGTATTATTCAAATAATTATGCAAGAAATTATTGACATTATACATTTATTGTATATAGTCCCTTCTGACATATGCAGGTAAGCTATAAATAATTGAGGGGGGATCTTCAAATGTAATCAAACTATGACCTACTATCAATATTATGATTGACAGTGTATATGAGTTTGAGAAGCAGTGAACACCCTTTCTCTTCAGCTTCTTGACCCACTCACAATTCACAGAAATAACTGTTTTTGAAAAAAGTCTAATTTATACCTCTATGTGGATATTTAGTCCGGTTTTTAAAAATATTTTGAGTAAATGTCTGAGTCGATTTTAAGAAATCTTTTTACGATCAATGAATATTTCAGTATTTGTCATTATTTTGGTGAATGTTCAAAATATGTTTTTAGTGTCATAATGGGAGAAATATGGTTGTGAAATATTTAGAGACTTTGGCAGAATTTCTACTTTTCAAGGTGAAAGTTGTGACATCTGGCTTATGATCGCAAGCAATATATATTAAATTGACTAACTCATTTGACTAATGTGTTGTTTAATATTTTTCCGGATCCTATGTATTGAATTATGTCCACATAGGCTTGGCCAAATCCACAAAGCCAATTTGGAAATATAATAAGGATGCTCAGTTGTTGACCATGAACTCCTCTGTCAGTGTTTAGGGACCTTTTACTGTGCAATCTATAGATAGCATCCAATATACTTAAATAGGCTATACAAAAAATGTCTTTTTCAGGAATTTAGTTAGGGAAAGTCCAAAATAACAAATTAAAGAATAAATAAAAGAATTAATTTTCAAGATTAAAAACAAGAATCAAATTAGTATGTGTTGTTCACTATTTCCTTGTGGAGAGATAAAGTTATTGCCTGCACAGTTTAAAAAAGAAATGAGTATCTTCAGTTTCTGATGTTGTATCCAGCTGTCCACGTGTCTTCATATCAGTTATAATTTCCTAAAAATATTCATCTGTGTCACCCTTATTGACTATGTCATAATGTCTCATATATTTTATTTAACTTCAAACTAATACCAGGTGTCACTTTGCTTCAATGTACTTGACACAGTTTTTATAAAGAATTGATAAAATAGAATATCCAATCCTTTTCTTGTTATTGAGGAAAAGTGAAAAGAGATCTGTAGAAATGTTGGTCATATGAATTACTGTCAAGATATGCTTAAAAAAGGTCAAAAAATGTTCTTTTGATTATTAGAATTTTAAAGTAGCAGTGGGAAAGGAATATCCCCCAAATTCAGTATAAAGTGACTAAGTTTTGAGAGAAACAGAGAGACACACTTCAGGAAATAATCTAAGAATTGACCATTCGATCAATCCTCAAATCAGAAGTAACATCTATCTTCTTTAAATAAGAAAAAAGAATTTCCAAAAAGAAAAAAAGAGGAGATTTGTAGCTAAGATTGTAGCATACTTGGAAAACCCTAAGTTTGTATCATCCCTCAAACTATCAAATCATTCTGAAGACCCAAGAAATTGATCAAAGGACTGACACAACAAACTCCACAACTAGATGGAGAGAAGAGGCCACACTGAGGAAGGTAGGAAGTGTGGAGATGTAGTTTAAGGGAGAAATGGATCATGGGTGCTATGGAGTGAAAAGAGTCTTAGTCATGGAGGCACAAAAGAGAGGAGCTCACAGGGGAATGAATGCATGAGGAGAACACTTCCCGAAAGCCATTGGCTAGAAAAATGAGAGGGGCTGATTTTCATGAGTTTTTGCAACCAGTGGGACTCCAGGACTAGAGTTTTATGTGGGCTTGTCTGGGAGAGAGCCCTGAAAACACTGCCCTACACCTGAAGAGAAGTCAAGCAAACAACTGGGGCAGATGGTGCAATCTGAGGAACTCCTAAGATGCATAGAGAGGAGATTGTTCTCTCTTCTTAGAGTGCATCTGTGAGAGGTGGAGTTACACAGATGCCTCTCCATGCACAAAAGAGCCAATGGGCATCATTTCCCTCCCCTGCACCCTAGCATAGGTTCAGAGCCCCCTCCTGAAAGCAGTTCAGCCTGACACTGGCTGACTAGCTGCTAGCTCCAAGTACCATGCCCCTGTGCTCTGGTGCAACTGCCATTCTTAGCCAAAACTATTTCCCAGTGTGGCGAGACCATATCCAGAACACCACTGCAGGTCCCTGCCTACACAATATTCCTAAAGTTTGGAATTTTAAAAGTCATTGGGCTTGGCTGGGGTAGACTCCTTAGGACACTGCTATGCTCCTGGAGAGAAAGCAGAAAATCAATCTGGAGACAGCATGAAAACAGCAATCTAAGAATGCCACAGATGCACAGCAGGGAGAGTATTTGCTCTTCTGGGAGTGCTTCTCTGAGACCAGCAAACACAGAGACCCCTTTCCAGGGACAAAGGAGCTGACTGGTGCCATTTCCCTCCCCCACCCCTCAGCATAAGCACAGAGCCACCTGTAATAAACAACATAGTACTGACACTGGCTGCCTAACATGCTTGCACCAAGTCCAGTCCCTCTGCATTCCCCAGATACTGCCCTTCTTGGGCAAGTGTACCTCATTCCCAGCTCCACAGGCCCCTTCCGCAGGAGATCAGCAGAAACTCCTGCTCACACCACATCTCTCAACTAGAGAGCTCTGCAAGGCTTCAGTTCTAGTGGAAGTAGCATCTGGTCTCTTAACAAGACCAGAGCACACCTAGTTTAAGTGTGCCACACTGTGATCAAGGTCCATACACTGCCCATTGCAGGCAAGGAGAGCTTCTGAAGATGACTGGACTGAAAGAGCAGCCAAAACACAGCAGCAAAGTGCACCAGCACAAACCAGGGGCACTCCATGAAACACCAGGCCCTAGACACTGTGTGATCTCTTTTTTCATAAAGCCATTACCTCAGAAGTAGGAAATATAACAGGCTTTTGTAACACAGAGAAGAAGACAGAGACTTAGACAAAAATGCCAAGATGGAGGAATTCATCCCAAATAAAGAACAAGATAAAGTCAAGGCCAGAGATCTAATTGAAACAGATATAAGTAATATGCCTGATGGAGAATTTAAAACAATAATCATAAGGATACTTGCTGAGCTTGAGAAAAGAAGATTTCAACAAGACCCTTACCATAGAGAAAAGAGCTAAAAACAGCCAGTCAAAAATGAAAAATACAATAACTGAGATTTGAAACCCAAGTGGATGTAATGAACAGAAACACGGAAGAAGCAGAGGAACAAATAAGTGGTATAGAAGATAAAATAATGGAAAATAATGATACTGAACCAAAAAAGGAACAAATTATGGAACACAAGAATAGACTTAGGGAACTCCGTGACTCCATCAAACATAATAACATTCATATCATAGGAGTCCCAGAAGATGAAGAGAGAGAAAACGGACAGAAGGTTTATTTGAGGAAATTATGGCTAAAAACTTCCCTAATCTGGGAAAGGAAAATGACATCCAAATTCAGGAGGAACAGAGGACTCCCATCAAAATCAACAAACAAAGGCCAATATGAAGACATACTGTAATTAAATTTGCAAAATATAGTGATAAACAAAAAATCCTGAAAGCAGCAAAACCAAAGAAGTCCCTAAGTTACAAGGGAAGACCGATAATGCTAGCTCCAGATCTCTCCACAAAACCTTGGCAAGCTGGAAGGGAGTGGCATGATATACTCAGTGTGATGAATGGGAAAAATTTGTAGCCAAGAATACTGTATCCAGCAAGGCTATCATTCAGAATTAGAGGGATAAAGAGTTTCCCAGATAAACAAAATCTAAAGGAGTTTGTGACCACTAAACAAGCCCTGCAAGAAATATTAAAGGGGACTCTTTGAGTCAAAAGGAAAGACCAAAAGTGATGAAGACAAGAAAGCAACAGAGAAAAATCTCCAGAAACAATGACAAAACAAGCAAAAAAAAAAAAAAAATGGCACTAAATACACATCTATCAGTAATTACTTTGGGAGCATCTGGGTGGTTCAGTTGGCTAAGCATCCAACTCTTGGTTTTGGTTCAGGTCATGATCTCACAGTTCATGAGTCTGAGCCCTGCATCTGGCTTTGTAATGACAGTGTGGAGCCTGCTTAGGATTTTCTCTCTCCCTCTCTCTCTGTCTCTCCCCCACTCATGTTCTCTGTATCTTTCTCTCAAAATAAATAAACATTAAAAAATAAAAAAAAAATAATTACTCTGGATGATAATGGACTAAATGCTCCAATCAAAAGACATAGGGTATCAGAATGGATAAAAAACAAGACCCATATATATGCTGCTTACAAGAGACTCATTTTAGACCTAATGACACCAGCAGGTTGAAGTGAGGGGATGGAGAAATAATTATCATGTAAATGGATGTCAAAAGAAATCCAGAGTAGCAATACTTATATCAGACAAATTAGATTTTAAACCAAAAACGTAACAAGAGATGAAGAAAGGCACTATATCATTATAAAGGGGAGTATCCAACAAGAAGATCTAATAATTGTAAATATTTATGCCCCCAACTTGGAAATACACAAATGTATAAAACAATAACAGGTGTAAAGGAACTCATTGATAATAATACAATAATAGGGGACTTTAACAGCTTACTTACATCAATGGACAGATTACGTAAGTAGAAAATCAACAACGGCTTTGAATGACACACTGGACCAGATGAACTTAACACATATATTCAGAACATTTCATCATAAAGCAGCAGAATACACATTCTTTTTGAGTGCACATGGGACATTCTCCAAAATAGTTCACATAGGTCACAAATCAGGCCTCAACAAGTTCAAAAATATTGAAATCATACCATGCATATTTTCTGACCACAGTTCTATGAAACTTGAAGCCAACCACAAGAAAAAGTTTGGAAAGACCATAAATACATGGAAGTTAAACAGCATGCTACTAAAGAATGAAAGTGCCAACCATGAAATCAAAGAAGAAATAAAAAAGAATACTTGGAAACAAATGAAAATGAAAACACAATGCTCCAAAATCTTTAGGATGCAGCAAAAGCAGGCATAAGAGGGAAGTATTTAGCAATATAGGTTTACCTTAAGAAGCCAGAAAAATCCCAAGTACACAACCTAATCTTACACCTAGAGGAGCTAGAAAGAAAAAAAAACCAGAAGCCTAAAGCAAGCAGAAAGAGATGAAACAGATCAATGAAACCAATGGCTGGTTCTTTTATAAAATTAATAGAATTGATAAAGCCCTAGTCAGACTTATCAAAGAGGGAAAGAGAGAGAGAGAGAGAGAGTGAGAGAGAGAGAGAGAAAGGACCCAAATTAAATCACAAATGAGAGAGGAAAAATAACAACCAACCCCACAGAAATATAAACAATTGTAAGAGAATATTAGAATAAACTATGTGCCAACAAATTGGACAATCTGGAAGAAATAAACATACTCTTAGAAATGTAAACTACCAAAACTGAAACAGGAGGAAATAGAAAACTTGAATAGACCAATAACCAGCAAAGAAATTGAATCAGTAATGACAAATCTCCCAACAAACAAAAGTCCAGGGCTATATGGCTTCACAGAGGAATTCTACAAAATATTTAAAGAAGAGTTAATACCTATTCTTCTCAAATTATTCAAAAATATAGAAATAGAAGGAAGAAAAACTACCAGAATCATGCTGTGAGGCCAGCATTAACCTGATACTGAAACCAGACAAAGACCTCACAAAAAAGAATTACAGACCAATATCCTTGATAAACGTGGATGCAAAAATTCTTAATAAAATACTCACAAATCGAACAGTATATTAAAAAGAATCATTCACCATGATCAAGTGAGATTTATTCCTGGGCTGCAAGGCTGATTCAGTACTTGCAAATCAAACAATGTGATATACCACATTAATGAGAGAGAAGATAAGAAGCATATGATCCTTTCAATAGATGCAGAAAAAGTGTTTAACAAAGTACAACATCGATTCATGATAAAAACTCTCAATAAAATAGAGATAGAGGGAACATAACATAATAAAGGCCATATATGAAAAACCCACAGCAAATACCATTCTCAATGGGGAAAAACTGAGAGTGTTTCCTCAACAGTCAGGAACAAGACAGGAATGTCCACTCTCATCACTGTTATTTAACATAGTACTGTAAGTCTTGGCTATAGCAGTCCAACAACAAAAAGAAATAAAAGGCACCCAAATCAGCAAAGAACAAGTCAGACTTTCACTATTTGCTGATGACATGATACTACACTTAGAAAACCTAAAAGACTCCACCAAAAAATTGCTAGAACTGATATACAAATTCAGTAAAGTTGTAGGATACAAATTAATGTACAGAAATCTATTTCATTTCTAATACACCAATAATAAAGCATCAGAAAGAGAAATCAAGGAATAAATCCCATTTATAATTGCACCAAAAACCATAAGATACCTAGAAATAAGCCTAACCATAGATGTAACAGATCTGTACTCTGAAATGTATAAAACACCGATGAAAGAAATCAAAGATGACACAAAGAAATGGAAAAGCATTCCATGCTCATGGATTGGAAAATAAACATTGTTAAAATGTCTATATTACCGAAAGCAACCTACACATTTAATGCAGTCTCTATCAACATAACATGAGTGTTTTTCATAGAGCTAGAATAAACAATCCTAAAGTTGTATGGAACCAGAAAAGACCCTGAATAGACAAAGCAGTCTTGAAAAAGAAAAGAAAAGCTGGAGTCATTTCAATTCCGGACTTCCAGTTATATTACAGTGTGGTAGTGATCAAGACAGTATGGTACTGGCACAAAAACAAATACATAGATCAGTGGAACAGAATAGAAAACCTAGAAATTAACCCACAACTATATGGTCAACTAATCTTTGATAAAGCAGGAAAGAATATCCAATGAGAGAAAGTCTCTTCAGCAATGGTATTGGGAAAACTAGACAGCAACAAGCAAAAGAATGAAACTAGATCACTTTCTTACACCATACATAAAAATAAGTTCAAAATGGATTAAAGGACTAAATGTAAAACAGGAAACCATTAAAATCATAAAGGAGAACACAGGCACTAACCTCTTTGCCATCAGCCATAACAACTTCTTACTAGGTATGTCTCCTAGGCAAGGGAAACAAATGCAAAAATAAACATTTAGGTTTCATCAAAACAAAAACTTCTATACAGCAAAGGAAGCAAGCAACAAAAGTAAAAGGCAGCCTACAAAATCGGAGAAGATATTTGCAAATAACATATCTGATAAAAGGTTAGTATCCAAAATATATAAAGAACTTAGAAAACTCAACACTCAAAAAACAACCTAGTTAAAAAAATGGACAGGTCATGAATAGACATTTTTTCCAAAGAAGACATACAGTTGGCTAACAGAAACATGAAAAGATACTCTATATTACTCATCATCAGGGAAATACAAATCTAAATTACAATGAGATATCAACTTACAGTAGTCAGAATGGCTAAAATTAACACAGGAGATAGCAGGTATTACTTGATGAGGATGTGGAGAAAGGAGAACCCTCTTATGCTGTTGGTGGGAATGCAAACTGGTGGTGCCACTCTGAAAAACAGTATGAATTTTGTTCATAAAGTTAAAAATATAATGAACTACGCTATGATTCAGTAAATGCTTTACTAGGCATTTACCCAAGGATACAATAATACTAATTTGAATAGATACATGCACCCTGATGTTTATAACAGCAATATCAACAATAGCCAAATTATGGAAAGAGCCCAAAAGTCCACTGACTGATGAGTAAAGTAGTTGTCATATAGATATAGATATAGATACAGATATAGATATAGATATAGATATAGATATAGATATAGATATATAGATATATAGATATAGATAGATACAAATATAGATATTTAATGGAATTACAAATATATTTTATATATTTGTATCTATATTTATTTATATATATAATTATATATTTGTATATATAATTATATATATAATGGAATATTACTCAGCCATCAAAAAGAATGAAATCTTGCCATTTGCAATGGTATGGATGGAGCTAGAGAATATAATGCTAAGTGAAATAAGCCCGTGAAAGACAAATACCATACAATTTCACTCATATGTGAACTATAAGTCCACGAAATAAGTCCACGAACGACAAATACCATATGATTTCACTCATATGTGGACTATAAGAAACAAAACAAATGAACATTGGGACAAAAAAAAGAGGGAGGCAAACAAAAAAACAGACTTTTAACTATAGAGAACAAACTGAGGGTTACTTGAGGGGAGTTGGGCAGGGGTTAGGTTAAATGGGTGATGGGTATTAAGGAGGGCATTATTGTTGTGATGAGTACCTGTTGTTGTATGTGAGTGATGAATCACTGAATTCTATACTTGAAACTAATATTACACTGTTTGTTAAGTAACTGGCATTCAAATAAAAACTTGGAAAGAAAAGTTAAAAAAAATAAAGAGATGCCCAAGAGATCTGGTTGTATCAGACAGGAAAAAAAAAATGGAAAGGCAAATGAAGAGGTAGTAATGCTGCATCAAGTATTTTAGTAAAATTATTATTCTTTGAATATAAGAAAATATTAATATTAAATATGAAATTTATAAAGGCCACATTTTTATTATATAATTTCATATATACATGCAATTAGATAGCTGGGTTCTTCCTGGGATTAGGAGGATAAATCTAAAGATAATTTTTAACATTTTAATACATTTAATTCAGAGAATTTAAAAGCCAAAAATAGAATTGCCAGAGGATCAGGGATCAGGATGACCTCTGCTTAGTGAGGAATGAAACTTTAGTTGCTTAATGTTCAGATAGGACCCAGCAGGACCCAGGGTGATAAACTATTACAGCTATTCAATTAAGAATGTGGAAATGTTTCAGTATGATAACTGGTACAGTCATGCAAACCTAGAACTAGGTTATCTATTGGAAGAAGTCAATATATGTAACTTGGGACCTTCTTACCAGGAGTCACATTTTCAACTATCTGGAAAGGGTCAGAGTGTTCTAAATAGGAATGAAGCCAGAGAAGGCAGATGATGAGATATATTCATGATGAATGCCCATTCTTGTTTGCAGTTGTTCTTAAGGCCCGACTGCATTCCTACCCTTTTGGGGAGGTTTGGCTATTGGCTTCTTACTACAATCACAAAATATGTGTGAAAAGTCCTTCCAGAATGGGGAGAAACTAGAGCTGAGGATACCAATTAGGGCACATTTATTAAACTGAAAGATGATAATAACATAGTCAAGGTTGGACAAATGAAGTAAAACAGCAAAAGAAAAGGTGGGGATATATTGAAGAGTGATTTTAAAAATGGACTCCAAAGAACTCATAACCAAGTGGATATCAGAACAGACGCAGAGTTGATGAAAATGACATTTGCCTGGTCAGGAAAGAATAATGAGATACAAATGTCCTTACTTCACTAATAATACATACATACATACACACATACAAACATACATACATACATACATAAAAATCTAAAAAGTGCTTGAAGTGATTAAATACAAGTATACTAAAACAGGATAAAATCAGATTTGAAAAAATAAGAAAAGGTAAATATGCATAATGTGATACAATTAAATCAGAGGTAATGTAGATACAATGTAAAGTCCAGTTCCTTTGGTACTACTCAAAAGTGATCAAAGTTGCACATGCTAATGCATAAGCAAACCAACTGATTGCTTTTAAAAATAAGGATATGGAGTGTGGGGCAGAAAGCAAAAATGATCATTTGGTTTTCTAAGAAAGAATTTAAACAGCCTAAGGAGCTTACAAGTCATGAGGGAGTGAAGAAGAATTTTTGCAATAGGCCTTCCTCAGGCTTCATAAAACTTTTGGATGTGTGAGGCATATGTGATACTTACCAACATGTGAGAGCTTGTATAAAATGTAATTATTTACATTAGAGACACAGGATATCACAATAGTGCCAAGTCACCCCATATTCTAAAACTAAGTGCTAGACTACCTAAGTAGTATACCCTAACAGATTAAAAAAAAAAAAAAACAATTTGACATGTATTAATTAGCCTGTTGACCATTTCTAGCTCTTTGTAATAAGGTTATAGATGCTTTAGGGAGATAAGTCATTAGAGAATTGTTGCTGTTTTGTATACAAATCTGCCTCTGGTGAGAGGTGTTAATAGTGATGATATCCAGAAGTCTAGGATAGGGGACAGAACATTCTGGGTAGTTGGCATGGGTTAGGTGGGAAGCTTCTCTGGTGAGCAGGACAAGGGCTGCTTCTGAAACAGTATGGAAGCATTTCAACATTTTAACAACTGATATTGCCACACTGAAGCAAACTAGCTGTTAGCAACGTTTTATTATCTCTCTATATATTATGATATGATATGAGATCAATATCAATATAAGCACATACAATATCAATATAAGCACATATAAATGCATGTTTAGTTATGCCTGTGTTAAATATTATATAAATAAATGCATGTACTCATATGTAATGCATCACACTTTATTTGATTTTCATTATCGTGCTATTTAGCAATATGAACGTTGTAGTAGTATTGAGTCATTTTCTTTTTGATGACCATTTATGTTGTTCCAGTTTATATCACTATATCAGTAATGCTGTCAGCTTCAATGTCCTTTACTTGCAAGACCCCTTCCTGGGTTCCAATTTAGAAATACAGAGACCCTCCCTCCTACTTCATCCCAGACTGCTAGCTTAATAATATATAATGCAGTTATGCCTGCACATATGGGGTCTCCAGGACCTCACTCCAGTGCTATGCAGCAGCATCCATTCTTGTTATTCAGTGCTTTATTTAAATATTTTCAGGGTCACCCATCAATCTCACAAAAAACAAAAACAAAGGAATAATAACACTAAATTCAACATAATAATTACCTCTGGAAAGAAGGAGAGGGATTGAATTCAGGAGAGACTGTAAGTTGTTCAAAACTTCAGATAATATTCTGTCTTTATATAAATTGCTGGCAGTTTCGTTTTACTTGTTTTATTAATCTTTAAATTAGGTACATACATATATATCACAATCTTTTGTATAATAGATTTCAAGATTAAAAATATATAAAAAGTAGGTTTGACAACCTCATATAAAGTTGAACAATCTAGATTAGACATGCGTCTGAAAATATATTTGGGCATGAAAATATGAGTTTGAACTGCTTATAATAAATGAGGTTATCATAGAGCCATATTATCTTTGCATGGGGAAAATCTTTTGTTTTCAGTAAGGTATTTCTATCTCCTCTGAATATAGTCAACGATCCTGCTTAAAGGTAAGGCATTTTTAAACTGTTACAACTTAGTTTTGTTCTGTACAGAGGTAGATTTCCATTATAAGACCGTGGATCGATCACCTAAGCTACTTCTGAAAAATATAAATTCTAACTAGTTCCAAGGCCAAATGTATAAGATTATCTGCACTGGCCATGCAGGGATTAATATATGACAAGATATTTCTGATTATGAAGGACACTTAGGTTTTAGAGTCAGTCTATATTGTTTTTGTGGAAGAGTATATATTTTCCTCTTCCCTAATAGAATATTAGAAGTCTTCCAAATTTATTTCCATAATAGTATGTCCTGGTCCTAACAGTCATCATTTAATCCAAAGGACTTGACAGTGAAGATGTTTTATATCTTTCTTTAAATAAGTAAACATTATATAAACTCTAAAAGGGATTAAACTATTATATTGTTATCCTATAATACAACTATATTTTTAGGTTTCTGAACTGTTTAAAGAATATTAAAATTACAATAAAACATCTAAGCAGTAGTCATATTATTCTAAATTTTGAAAATTTACACCATATTGTACTGCATATTATTTACACAGCAGCATTGAAATTGAAAATGCACTTGTTTTATTTCAACAAAATTTTCTAAATGAAAATAATGCATAATAAAAATATTATGTAAAGTAATTGCCTCCAATTCATATTGCCTCATATTCATTTTATACCTTGGCATTATTCTGATTATACAAAGTCCCATTAAATTAGTAATGAGCAAAACTGAAAATGTACAAATATTTAAGCTATGTGCATATGGTAGATTTTCTTAGTTGAAATGTATCCAAAATGTGTAGTTCTTTGACCTGGGAAGTTTGCAAATGTGTTCTGATTTGGGGGCTTGAGAGACTTCGCAGATATTTTACATAAAGTTATATTATTGGTATATAAGAAACTACAGTATATGCTAAGGGAAAATAGGAGGGATATATATGCTGATTTTTCTCATTGTCTCTAAAACTCCAAAGCTATATAGACAGTACAGATGAATAGGTTTGAGAATCATTTGTACTGCTCTACCAGCTTCTAAGAACTCCAGATATTTCTGAGAAAATGGGTGTCCACTCAGAAATGTTAGAGCTACAGGGAATCCACAGAGCTTTATGAAATTTACTTCTCATCTTGAGCTGTCTTTAGCGATGGAATCATACTAGAATGTGTCAATTCTTTGTCAGTTCAGAGGAATGCAGTCTGTTCTGGAAGGATGAGTGAAGTGCACATCACATTCTGATTTCAACTGCCAGCTTTCCATACACACTACATAGATAAGCTCGTAAATTAAAGGGAGACCATAATGAACTCTCCTGTTACATATACGGTACTTTCAGGACCAACTCAACTCCAAAAAACAAAAAATAAAGCAAACAAACTAACCATCCCTCAAACTTCATCTTCTCTTTCTCTAATTTAGGTTTATATTTTATTTCCCAAGTGAGATAAATATATAGTGAATGCAAAACTGGGGCTACTAGAAGATTTATTTAAAGGAACAGTTTACCCAGCCATGACTAAATTGCACTTTGTGTCTATGCATAATGTAGTAAATACTTCTGACACTTCCAAGGTACGGATTTTCAGAAAAAAGAGACAATCCATAGTAAACACTTTTCATATTCAGAGAAATTGGGCTAATGACAGAAGGAAACAAACAAAACATTATACAGTATATAGAATGATGGATGGATGGATGGATAGATGGGTAGATTGATGATTTAATCTGGCTGTTTAAACTTATACCAAAATATTATCATGAATTCTTTATTAAATCACCCAATTCTAAGATATGTGTGTGTGTATATATATATATATATATATGTATACATGTATATGTATATACATACATATATGTATATATATATGTATACATGTATATGTATATATATACATGTATATGTATATATATATATACACACACAAATACATAACATATAAAGACATGTTTTGCATAATAATGTCTTTATAAATGTATTTTGCATATGTGTGTGTAGATATGTGTCTATATGTGTCTATAGACACATATATGTGTGTATACACACATATAGACACATATATACATATATGTGTCTATATACGTATATAGCTTCAAGTGTTCATTTTCATATTAATGAAATTCCATTACATACCATGTAAAATTTGAAGAGAAATTAAAATAACATGGTTTTAGCTCTTTACATAAATTATATTTAAAGAAAAATAATGATTTATACCAATATAAAAGAGCAGAACTATATCTTAGAATTTAAAAATGCCTTAAATATACATATTTGTAGTTTATTATTATTTACTTTTTTTTTCGTATTGAGGGTGAATGATTTCAGCAATAACCTTGTTGTATATTTTACCAGAATGCCACAGTATTGGAATAGACCTATTTCTTCTGAAATACGTTAAAATACTGAACGATACTTTGCAAAATGAATAAATGGACAAGTGCTTGCTAACACTAGTTTAGACAATATTTTAGGCAAGTCCTCCAAGATCAGTTAGATTGACTGTTTACAAGTTTATCATCAAGGAATCAATTAGCTGCAAATGGGCTAGGTGATTCATGTCTGTTAAACTGCATGGATAACTGCTAATGGAATCAGATATCAAACATGTGGTTTAAAATGTGAATATTATGATAAATGAGTTAACCAGTTTGACATGCAAACTATTAAACCAACAGCTGTATCATAACTATGTGATTATCTATATACATATGTATTTATGTAGTTCACAAAATGTTCACATCTATTATACCTTTTTTAAAATAACTCCAAAGTTAAGCAGTTATGACCTGGGCTATATCAAATACATGAGAATTAGAAGCATCAGAACCAGGAATTTAGGTTTCAGTCTTTAAATCTGATGCCCTTTTTGCTACATGATAAGTGATTAAATGTAGTTGTAGATATAGATTACAAAACCACATACACACAGATATACAAATAGATACATATCAATACAATTGCGAACACTATCATGATAATAAATTTGCCACATTTAAAATCCTAATAATTAAAAGTTTAAGTAAATGCTAGTAGTACTATTTTCTATACTTTACTTTTTATTTATGAAGTAATCTGGGTGGTCCACTCTGAGAAATTTCATAAGTTTTGAATTGTCAGAATATAGTGCTTACAGCAAAGAGGAAATGACAGAGACAAGGAAAGTTAGAAAAAACCGTAATACTTTGCTTAAAATGAGGGAAGATACAGGAAACCATGACAGCTGATCTCACACATTTTAGGAACATTCATGTGAAAAGGAATGTGTTCTGTCATCAGATTGTGGTGTCAAAGTAAGTAAACATTTAGACTTCATGGGATACCGTCGTTTATGCCTTAGGAAGTTTCTCTTAGACTTTGTGACACGAACGTACACAAGCCATACAGGCAGATGCTTAGGTGCAAAGGGAAGCCGAGTCTCCATTTCTGCCTTTACACTTGATGCACATCCTAGCTCTGTACTTCGTTCCCTGTAGAGATTGGGACCAAATGGGAAGATCTGATTTCTTAGATTAATAAAATTAATATCCTAGGACAGACTGTTCCCTTAAAATCTGAGAATTCTTGTTGCAGACAGTGGGTCTGGATTGTGCAAGACTTGTCAGGGGTTATACCTGTGGAAGTCAAAGGGAGGAAATATGATTCAGTTGGGGGAGCTATTAGACCAGGATGCTGACCTGCCAGGTTCTACCAGTCAGTGAGAAGCTCTGGAGCAAAGGATGCCCTTTTTAGAAGTACCTTATGTTGGATGAAAATGGCCAGCTCCCTGAATGACTTTCTCATTCCTTCTCTAGAAGCTACTCTAAGAAAACTGTGTTGGTACTATCGTCTTCTGGATCTGCTGGATCCATCCTAAGAAAAGCATGATGTCAGCTTGAGAGCTGAAGCAAACCCTGAAGGAACTAGCAGTTGGCAGCCATCCACTAGCCATTTTCCTCTGAACTGGTCCAGATTCCTCTTTTGAAGGGGTCCTGAAACCACATATGTATCCCTGCTATACCATACATTTATCTGCTCCTATGACAGCCTTCTACTTTGCAGAAACTGGCAGTTACACAGGGTAAAAAAAAGTCTTGAGTCATTACTTTCTCTTTAACATCTCCTATGTGATCTATCAGTCCTGTTGATTCTCCTTTTAGACATTGCCATGTCACTGCCTCCATACTTGCTGCCCCAGTTCAACCCATCATAATCTTTTTTCCTGGATTACTGTGATAGCCTCCTGACTAGTCTTACTGATTTTAAGTTTGCCCCTGTAACCAGTTCTCTACACCGTATGTTATATCTCCTTTGTGTTCTCAAATCTTGCTGTCTGTATCCCTAGGTCCTATCATATCTTCCATAATACTCAGACTCTTCAGTGATTTCCCTTCTTACTCTCATTTAAAATTTTTTTAATGTTTGTTTATTTTTGAGAGAGACCGAGTGAGAGTGGGGGTGGGGCAGAGAGGGAGACACAGAATCCAAAGCAGGCTCCAGGCTCTGAGTTGTCAGCACAGAGTCTGATGCAGGGCTCAAACTCACGAGCCATGAGATCATGACCTGAGCTAAAGCCGGATGTTTAACCAACTGAGCCACCCAGGCACTCTCCTTCTTACTCTTAAGTAGAAGAAAACTACATTATCCAGCCCTCTCGTTGTTATTATTATTAATTTTTATTCTAACCTCTAACCCTCCATTTATTCTTCTTTTTTTGAAAGTTTATTTATTTATTTTGAGAGAGACAGAGAAAGTATGAGTAGGGGAAGGGCAGAGAGAGAGGGAGAAGAGAATCCTAAGCAAGCTCCACGCTGTCATCACAGAGCCCGACACGGGGCTCAGTCTCACAAACCATGAGATCATGACCTGAGCCTAAACCAAGAATCAAGTGCTTAACTAACTGAGCCACCTAGGCACCCCTCTAATCCTCCACTTAATCTGTTCCAACCTTAGTATTCCTTAAATATGCCAGGCACCCTTCAACCTCAAGGCCTTGAACTTGCTATTTTTTTCTCCTTTCAGACATTCTCAGGTCTTTGATAAAGTGTCACCTTTTCAGAAAGACTTTCCCTGACAACTCTACTAAAAGTGCATTTCAAACCATAACTCCAGGTTGAAACATGGCACTACCATTTCTCCATCCTTGCTTTATTTTTCTTCATAGTACTTATGAACAATTGTCAATTACTATATCACCAAGACCTAGACAGATTTTGGAATTTGGTATGTTTTGAAATGAGTATTTGTTGAATGAATGAACCATCAAAAACTATCATTTGCCTACTTTCACTCTGTGATGATAATAGGAACTACGTTTGCACATTATTTTGTATGGTCATCAGTGAGAGACTGGATTGGGCCTGGATCCAAAACTAGCCGAAAGGTTATTAGGAATAAGACAACAACATAAAAAGAAATCCATGACGTAAGAAATGTAACTCAAAGTAATATTAAATTCCTACTCTGTGACTGGCGCATATAAATTATTAATGATTTAATTATTTAATTTGCCTTTAAATAGGTATTAATATCATCTGGTCTATGAAATAGATTTAGAGAAATAAAGTACTTAACCAAGTTTCTGTTTATGTGGAGAAGTAAGAATTATCTTTCCTATGCCTTTATCATTTCTACTGCAATGTGAGAATTAAACACAATAGCCATTTGTAGGAATCATGCAATAACTTTATAAATTTCACCAAAAAGTTCTGTAATTCCTAGTCTATTTTGGACCTCCTAGAAATGCACATTATTTTTTTTATCCAAGACTTGATTTAAAGATATAACTCAGTCTTTAGCATAGATTTTTATTTAAGTTTATAACCTCAGATTTTTCACAAAGTAGAATTTTTTCATTCATTCATAATTCCGTCCATCCATCCATCAATTAATACAATCATGCATTCATTCACTTATTAGATTTTTTTAATTGTGCAATTCCCTGACAGTTTATTTTCAGGTAACAAGGCAAAGTTTATGCCTTCATGGGATTTAAATATATGTAAGCATCTTATGTAAGCTAAGCAGACATCAGTATTAAAAATAAAATTTTTGGATCAGTTGGTACAGACATCATGAGGATTTCATGTAGTTTAGAAACTAAAACATACACATAAACCCCCACATATACCCAAATGAAATAACATCTTAAGTATGTGGTGTATTAATCAATCTTTTTTTAAAGTTTATTTCTTTATTTTGAGAGACAGAGAGGATGAAAGTGTGATCAGAGAAGGGGAAGAGGGAGGGAGAAAGAGAATCCCAAGCAGGGTCCACACTGTCAGTGCAGAGCCTGACACAGGTCTCAATCCCAAAAACTGTGAGATCATGACCTGAGCCAAAATCAAAAGTCAGACACTTAACCCACTGAGCCACCTAGGTGCCCTCAGAATCTTGATAGAGCAAATGAAGCATAGTTTAGGGCTATTCCAACTCAAAGTAATAGCCAAAGTCAAGAAAAAATGAGGTATATTTGAAGGAATGTATTATACTTAGCTGAGCTTTCTAAGCTAAGTGTATCTTATCTTGTCGGAAACTGGAAGCCATGAAAGTATTTGACCTGGAAGACTGAAGTTACCAGAAGTGTATAATTAAGAAATTACTCCTAGAATAATATGGAAAGATGGAAAGGGAGCATCTGCTGATAGCTGGTATCCCATGCCCTGTTGACTGAAACAATTCTCATTAAGGTTATCAATGACTACATGTTGCTAAACATAGTTTCTATGTCTTATGCCTTATCTTGTTTGACTTCCCATTATCACTGAATATTTACAGAGTAATAGAAAGTAAGCAACAGGACAAAAAGGTTAAAAATTAATATGAGATACACAAAGAAAAATAGACAAGATCCTAAATGAGGCATACAGGGATGAATTCAGAACCCAGTTAGCAAGATTTATCTTTGATGCAAGTAATAATGACAATGTCATGCAAGAAAAACAACTTGAAAAATGTAGACTTGATGTGAATTGGTCATTTTGGAGAATGCCACTGGAAGGTGATTACTGATCCATATATAGGTAAGCCTAATGGGATTACTGGACCAGAAATTATACTGACGCAGATCTTGGTTATTATGCCATTACCTCCTATAGATATCAGCTAACAGGTGCAAAAACCAAGTCCTGACCATGGGAATCCATATCCCATTCTGGTTTTGACAGACATGTGCAATGGAGGGAAGAAAAGTTTGAGTTTGGTATGCTGAAAGAAGGGTGTCAGAATTTAGGTGATGACTTCTAGTAAAGTGAAGAGAGACTGAGTAGAGTTAAATGAGTAATATTTAAATGAAAAATGTTTTCCTGAGTTGCCATGTTTACATACAATGAAGTAAAGTTGATATTTCATCAAATATGTAAATTTCAGCTTCTCTGAATGTAAGGTTACCGAAGTAAATTTCTTGACTTGTCCAGAATAAGCATGTGCTTAACCTATGTCATTCTAGAATTTTTCAGGCCTCATGAACTGCATTTAATTCCAGTACTAGTTTTTGTTGAGCTAGCAGAATGTTTTTCACTAAAAAAAGTGTTCCAGTATCTTTAGTTCCAGAACTTCATCACAACTGTTTCTTTACACCAACCTTTTTATTCTACAAATGAAAATTGCTTAACCCCTAATGGCATTTGAACTTATAAATCAAAAGAAAACAAAAGCATGTAGGTAAAACATGAAATGTAAAGGCAAGCTATCAAGTATTTTCAATAATTAAAAACCATTACTCATATAGCTCATATTCTTGTGAGATGGATTTTCAGACAAAAAAGTATCTTTAACATAGCATTTAAAAAAATTTGCTATAAATTAAGAAATAATGCAGATGTAGCCAAGCTATCCCTTAAGCAAATGTAACCAATTCTTGGGGCATGCTCTCAAGGATTTTGAGATCTTTTAATGACAAAGAAGTGAGAAATTCAAATATCCTAAGTGCCTAGTTTAAGTATGCATCCATGTTATAAATTTGTCTTCTTCACCCACTCCAAACTTCACACCTCATTTCACACAACCCTATATACTTGGAATAGTATTCTGATTAATGTTCACTCTTTTCCCTCTATCTGCAATCATTTTTTTTCACTCTTCCCCAAGCCCATCTGTTTAGTGGCAAACCCACCTGCTTCAACTGCTCCTTTGTCTTTTTTAATTTTTTCTTAGCAATCTCTGTAGTTGTTGATAAAAACTCTCTCCTTAAGAATTGTGAACTTATTTGAGTGAGAATTGTAATGGCTTGACCTGTTTTCCTTCCTACACATTTCCATATGAAAGTCAGATACTCATAAATAATGTTAGGAGTAATAATATAATGGAAAATATTAAGCAAAAGATTTATCTTCTCAAATTAGTAGAGATGCATAAAATTCTGAGTTGTACATTTCTGATTTGCAGCTTAGTGAAGAAAAATATTTGAAAACATAGCACTGAACATATATTACATAATGCTTTTATATAGCTCACTTAAAGGATAAGGTTAAAATTTCCACTTTCCTTTAATGACAACAATTTTAAAAGTATTTTAGAGTATAATTTTAAGAAATTAGTATTTAGAATGTATGTTGCTGACATATTTTATGCTGTAGATGCCAAAGTATTAAATTACAATATTTCTACTTTGTATCTTTTAATATATGCTTTTTCTGTTAAAATCATGAAAAATTGATCATTTTGAAGACTCTTATTTTTCCCTCAACATTTATAAAAATTATAATAAAAATTTTTTAAAAGTAACTCTACTTTCCTGAACACATGCATACCACACACACACACACACACACACACACACACACACACACACAATTGAATACCAGAAAGAAAGGTGTCATAGATTTTATTTTTAAGATATAAGTAAAATTACCAGAGCCATTTATTGTTGAGAATGGTCACTTTAGAAGACTGATGCTTCTTAATAATGACTATATGATTGATGATAAGGTAGCAGTTCCATTTAAAAGTGATTATTATACTGTCCTATTTGTGTTTGTTATATAGTAGAAGTCTCATGGATACTCTGAAATTTCTTTTATAACTGTCTGGAATAAGATGTTTTTGTTTTTGTTATTCCCATACAATTGTGTTCTCAGGATGACCAGATATAAAAAATATTTATTAATTCACAATACACATCATACATAGATCACTTCTTTTTCACAGGCAGTCTGCAAAAAGGAGACTTGGATGACAGATCCATTCCATATAGATATTATTTTTTCCCTTTCTGTGTTCAAATAGACTTTTGTGCTCCTATGATACCACTTATTCTGTTTTGTGTATTAGGGATATATGTGCATTTATCCACATTTTAAAGTATTTTAACGAACTTATAGGTAAGGGATAATTTTAATTTTCATCTTTACATATGCTATAATACCTAACAAAAAATTTGTGTACATCAATACATATTTATGGAAGTAGCTAATTAAAAATACATTAAGCATTCAGGTTTTTTTAAACTTAACATGTGAATTTAAGAATTGAATTTTATCATACTTTATGTTAAAGTTTCTTTCCCATATAGCAGTTGTAATAGTACATAGAGTACATTACATTTCAAATGTAAAATAGGTATAATTAATATAGAAAATATAATGATCAGTATGGTAAACATATATGTTAACATGTATAACATATATTAAAATAATGTATACATTATCATAGTTTTTTTTAAGAATTATTTAGTGAACTATCGGACTCTTAGCTATTTAGGAATTTTTCCATTAAAAGAACCATTTCACGTTTCATAGGTCAAAGCTACCATTTAGAGTAACATGCATTTAGCTTACAGCAAAATTCTGAAGCTCTCCTGGTGAGAAGTACTTAGATATAAACTGTGAAATGAAAAGAAAACTATACTCATTTTCCTTAGCCCATAACGTGAGAGTTCAAAAGGAAAGAAGCACTTCTCACCAGGAATAAACTGTGAAATGCATGGGAAGTTGTTGCAGGCTGTACCAGGGGATTTGTAGGAGCAAGTACACAGAACTTCACAACTATTAGTGGTTAATTCCAAGGTTATTTAAATCAGCAGTGACTAAGTGGCATTAACGTTATGTCAACAAAGTGAACTGCAAAGATAACCATCCTCAGTTTTTCTGTGGTGAATGATTTGTGCTTAAAATTAAGCATATAAAATTCTTTATTATAGTTGTCATTGCTCCAGAAATAAGTTAAAAGAAGCTGTGCTTATTTTTTTTCCTGCTAAGACTACTGTGACATTCACCAGGTCATCTGTTCAAAAGACAGCTGGCCTGATATTAGGGTTTTCAATTAAGAAAATTGGACACTAAAGCAAAGTAGGGATTACACCTTGCTCAAACTCTCAGTCAAGCATTGAAAACTAAACTATGGATTATATTGACCATATTTGACTCAGTTATTGAACCTGAAAAAATTGATCAACTTGTATTTCATGAATTCCAAATAATACTCCTCAGACTGTAAGCAATCCTTTGTCGCCCCAGATTGTCAATGAAACTATTTGAAATTTCCATCTTTTATTTAAAAATGGTCACAGGTATGCAATGCCATATGGTTCACCCTAAATATCTATAGCTTTACAGCATCTCAGCTGCAGTCTTTCAAGTGGAAATGTGTGAAAAAAAAAGTATTCCATTTTTAAGCATACTGCTATATGAGAATGTTATTTGCAAAATAAACTACAGATAAAAATACAGATGAAATCTTGTAAATACGTGTTAGATCTTTCAATGAAGTAAATGGTTTATATTTTAAAGATGAATAAAATAATCATAACTCATCAGTAAAATGGTGTATGTGACCCTTGATAAAATTAGTCACTTTTGTCTACTTCGATGTGGTGATTTGTAGGCTATTTTTGCTCATTCCTAAATATGAAAATCCACATCATTGAATTACTCGAGGGGATCATATATCATTTTTTCAGAACCTTATCCAAAATGTCAATTTAATCCTCAACATCAGAATATTCTTAGAACCTTACAAGTTTTACTTTTTTTTTCTAACTTTCTTTGAATTGCCATTAATGCACACTGTAGCTCCATCAATATTACTTAGCCATCAAAAAAGAAGGAAATCTTGCCATTTGCAATGACACCGATGGAGCTAGAGTATTATACCAAGTGAAATAAGTCAGTCAGAGAAAGACAAATACTCTATGATTTCACTGATATGTGGAATTTGTAAACAAAATAGATAAACATAGGGGGAGGAAAAAAGAGGGAAGCAAACCATAAGAGACTCTTAACAATAGAGAACAAACTGATGGTTTCATGGAGGTAGGTGGGTGGGAAATAAGCTAAATGTGAGATGAATATTAAGGAGGGTACTTGTGATGAGCCCTGGGTGTTATATGTAAGTAATGAATCACTAAATTCTACACCTGAAACCAATTTTACCATATATGTTAACTAACTAAAATGTAAATAAAAGCTTGAAAAGAAAAAAATCGTTATTAATGTAGTTTAAAACATTTTATTAGTTAACCCAAAAAATAAAGCAAGAATAGACTTAAAAAAGAAAATGTGTTGGTTCTCTGTGGATTTAGGAGTCTAATATAATATAGTATTTGAGTAATTTATTTAGTAATAATTATTGAATGCCTAACATGTAGCTGGACTCTGCAAATTGTTGAGGATATAGGAGACAAAGTCCCCTTCTTCATGGATCACCCATATAGTTAAAACAAGAGCTATAATTTGTCATTGATTATATTAACAAAATACCATTTGCCCCAATATTAAGGAGAAAAATTTAAAGTCCACTTAAAACAGAATAAGAATTAATATCTTTTACCTATAGAAAATTCCTTTAATCAGATTAATTCACAAATGGAAATTGGGGATATACTTTAATACGATAAAATTGCCAGGATTTAAAATAGGACATTTTTATATGATTTGATTTTTTCAAATCTGAGAAACAAAAATACATTCTACAGGAATTTTTTAAATTTGCATTTTTAATATTTTCTTTTTTTCATGTTTATTTATTTTGAGAGAGAGAGAGAAAGAGAGTAGGGGAGGGAGAGAGAGAATCCCAAGCAGACTTCACACTATTAGCACAGAGTGCCAAACAGGACTTCATCTCATGAACCATGAGATCATGACCTGATCCAAAATCAAGAGCAAGATGTGTAATTGCCTGACCCACCCAGGTGCCCACATTTTCAAGTAATATTTTCAATGAGATGTTAAACCTACTACAAGAGTAGATTGGTGCTGAGAGTGTTCACATATCTTTGCCATGATGTGCATCCTTAGTCTAGAAACTGAATGACTCAAAGATGCTCACGTTACCTCTAGATACAGACCCAGCCAGGAGCTACTCTCTGCTGTAAGTTATTCAATGGCTTTCTGTGGTAAGCAGTATACAGCATAATTCTGTGCAGTCTGAAAAATCCCTAGAGATGTTTACATATAAATTACCTGTCTGCAGCTGAAAAGCAAAATATTTCCAGTGGAGAAATGTTACCATTTACATTCAGGAAAAAGGATGGGCAGACCCCTAAATTGCAGAACTTCAGTGCCAACTAAATATTTGGTAAATTAAGCAAAAGAGGAGATGAAAATTAGTTTGAAATTCATATGCAATATTCAGTAGACTTACATGATACCAATTGACAGTATAAATATATGCAGTGGAAAACTTACTAAAGGTCTACCCTAGCCTAACTTTCCAATCATGGCTGGCAGTTTTTGAGCAAGAGAAAAGAAGTTTTAGTGTGTGCTTATGCACATTATCATCATAACCATAATTGCCATCATTATCAACAACCTCATTCTCATTCTTTTTAAAATAATTTTTTTTTGTTTACTTATTTCTGAGACAGAGACAGAGCATGAGCGGGGGAGGGGCAGAGAGAGAGGGAGTCACAGAATCCAAAGCAGGCTCTAGGCTCTGAGCTGTCAGCACAGAGCCCGATGTGGGGCTCAAACTCACAAACCATGAGATCGTGACCTGAGCTGAAGTTGGACACTTAACTGACTGAGCCACCCGGTACTCCTAAATCATATTATAATTGTAAACATAACTTTGGAAAGAACGTATTTTCTAGGTTTCTCACATATGATGGAATGATTAGAAAGTGATCAGATGGGGCGCCTGGGTGGCTCAGTCGGTTAAGTGTCCGACTTCAGCTCAGGTCACGATCTCGCGGTCCGTGAGTTCGAGCCCCACGTCGGGCTCTGGGCTGATGGCTCAGAGCCTGGAGCCTGCTTCCGATTCTGTGTCTCCCTCTCTCTCTGCCCCTCCCCCGTTCATGCTCTGTCTCTCTCTGTCTCAAAAATAAATAAACATTAAAAAAAATTAAAAAAAAAAAAGAAAGTGATCAGGGTACTAAATTTTCACATAATTGGGTTGCATTGAAGATGCTATTTTAGAAGCAGAGGTTCCGAGTCAGAGGTGCTCTTAAACATGGAGACACAGTTAATTAGATTTTGATTATTTGCTTGAGTGAGGTGGTACCACAGTAAAAACAATGTTGTAAATATTAACACTGATGGCTCCCCAATGAACTACTTCCTATATGTATGCCTTATGTGATCCCCTCACACATTGACTCTAAGCTTGACCATGTGACTTTCTTTAGATGATTTAAGAATGGTAAGTATCACACAAATAGAAATTTTATAAACACTTGCAAATTGTGCTTTTCTCTTGTATTATAGTTACAACTTAGTAGAGAAGCCCGAGCTATCTATAGGCAGGCAGCAAATATAGACAGAGAGATGTGAAAGATTTATTTGGATTTTCTAGCCTAGCCAAATCAACCATCTGAATGCAACCAAGTGAGCCCAGTCACCTCCACGTAAGCAGAACAGTGAGATGAGACCAGTCAACACACAGAATCATGAGAAATAATAAACTGTTGTTATTATAAGTCATTAGTTATTGGAGTAGTTTTGTTACACAGCAATAGCCAATCAAAACACGGCAAGTCTTAATAACATTTAAGGAATCTTATTTCAGTGGAGAAAAAGTAATTTATATGAACAAACTGGAATCTCATCCACATATTTAGTAGAGTCTATGAATATCTTATACACATATTTAGTAAGGTCTATAGAATGAATGAATATCTTAGACACATATTTAGTAGGGTCTAGGACAAAATATATAATCAAAGACTTTTGTAATTCTAAGCTATTTCGTTGGTAGAAATATCGTTTGTTATGTTTTTACTGCCGTACTTTTGATGCCACAAAGAAATGATGATTTCTTTCCAAATACCTTTCATAATACATGTTGTATATGTGTGTATATAAACATATGTATGGATATGTATGTAATATACATATATATGCACATATATATTTTATTGACCAAGAATATATATAAGAAGTGGTTTAAATTAATACCAAATTCATATAGTGAGTATATTTTTTTTATTTTTACTCAAATCTGATGTCTTTGTTTTAATTGTTTAGTTTAACCCGTTTATGACACTAATTGAATTTCTTCTATTGCTTACATTTTCATCTGTGTCATAATTATTTTCAACTGAAGACATGAGCACATGTTTCTCACCTTTGCTGATTTATTTATAGAGACAACTAATGTTTGCTTTTACCCGTTAGCCTCCCCATATTCCCTTTTTCATATTGATATTATTTAGAATTTTAACTTTGTATTGCTATTAATATACACTTTTTTTCATTTTCTCTTAGTCTTTCACCCTTTAGACATCAATAATATATTCCAAGATTTTTGACTACTCTTACATCCCTATTTCTTAAGCTCATCGCCTATGTTTGTGTTTCTTCTTTAAGATATACTCTAAAAATATTGTCAGTATAAAATACTTGTTGATATTTTGTTGCATACAAAACTCGAGATTAAATATTCATTTCACTCATTATTTAAAAAAAATTACTCTGCTTACTTCTTGCTTCCAGTGTTGCTCTTAAGAGCACTGGTACTTTTTTTTTCTTTGTAGGTAACATATATTTCCCATTTAATAACCTTTAGAATTATTTCTCTTCCTTTGATACTTTTGAATTTCATTGTAATGTGTCTAGATATGAGTTTACTTATTATTTGGCACTCTATATGCCCTGTCAGTCAGTGTTCTTTCATTTTTCTTTAATTCTGTGAAATTTATTGGCAATACATAATAAATAAATACAATATTTATTTATTTATTTATTTATTGCCATTTTAGCTTCTCCATCATTCTGGTAATACTTTCTCTTATTTTACTCTATCCTCCACATCTAAAACTTGTTTTTCATATTTCCCATAATTTTATGCTAACATTTCTAACCAGAATCCATATGGTTCAATAAACATTTATAGATATATCTTCTTAAAAATATGTTTCTAAAATTATTCTATTTTTCTGACATCTCAAAGTTGCTTTTTAAAAATTCATGTACACAAAAGAAACTATATGGATATTTGTATTAAATTTATTTTGTTAAAAGGAACAATTAGCATTCTTTTTTTAATAATATGTTTTCTGATATAATAAGAGGATTTGGGTAAGACATCCTGCAAAGTTCCAGATAGTTTATAGACCCTCATTAGATGCTGAGGGTAGAGTAGATGTCATTTTCTCTTTTTCTACTACAGCGATACATACAAATGTACAGAATTGGTAAATACTTGTTCAAAATATTAGTGTAGCTTTTCTATCCTCTGGACAAGAACCATAGGTAAATAAATTAAACTATACTTCTAAGTAGCTAACAATCACGGGTAAAATTGGGAATAATAGGTAATAGTCCAAAGTAAATTGTTCTTAAAGTTTAGACTTCTGAATGTGTGTGTGTGTGTGTGTGTGTGTGTGTGTGCGTGTGTGTGTGTGAAAAGAGAGAGAGAGAAAGAAAGAGAGAGAGAGAGAGAGATTTATTCAGTGGCTATTCTATGCCAGGCTCTCTGGAAGTTGTTGGTAAATAGCTAAGATCCCTAATATCAAAGAACATGCTGCATGAAGAGCAAGAAATATGGGCAAACAAATACTTGTTTATATGATTGCATCCTCTACAACACATGAATAAAGTGATATGCAAACATTTTGCCTAGAGTGTCCAGAAATGCTTTCTTGAAGGGGAGATCTGAGCTAGGCCTTGTGGATCAATGTGGAGAGTCTAGTAAAGAAGTGAGGGCAGGACAAAACAACTGCCTGACAAATATGTTTTATAAAATTGTGATGTTTTTCAAAATATTGATTTGTATATATAAAGCTTTCATGATAGTGGGCAAAGAAGGAGTAATTTCTCTTTTTTGTTCAGCAAATGGTCACCCCTCATGGAGAATGAATAATAAATGATTCTAGTGTGTGAAGAAACAGACGTTGTCATGGGGATAAACATTGCTTCTCAACAGTAGTTCATTTCTAGTACCTGAATTAGAGTGAATTGAAATAGTCTAGTTCAAGTCTTGGGGCATCTTCTCTTTCCACTCTGTTTGTATTAATTCTTCCAGAAGAAGTGTTGTTAGTTCAGCCATCAGGGGCAATTGTACCACTAGTACATGTGCTAAAAACAACTTAGAAAATTTCCAGCTATATTTTATTCAAAAGAAGTGATACATAACATATTAAACAGGCATTCAAAGGCTAAAGATATAGTATTAGTAGTCAAAAAGAACATATAACATTCACATTCTGATTGAGAAAATTAAAATTGTATCTTCAAGGAACATATTTAAGAAACTTTTTTTTTTCCTTTTAGACTCATCTTAATGGATACAAACTACAATTAAAGTAACTTTCCTTGAGAAATGATGCATAAACTAAACAATAAGACTTTTCCTTGGTATTTAAGGCTGCTTTTTTTGAAGCCTCGTATTATGTTGTACATATAATGCAATGTCATGTGGAGTGATCTGACATCAAAAAGCCCCCAACCTCTAGTAGGTGAACCTTTTCCTCACTTTCATGTCTAAGAAAAATTGAGCTCATGTTGGGTTCTCAGAGACAAAAAAGAAATGGCAATGCTTTGTTCACTTTAGTTTGTTCTAATTCCAAGAGACTAAAAGCTTAGTTCTGAAAAACTGCATTTCAATTCTGCTAGCACTCCAGGACTTTAGTGCCCACTCCTGAATAGTAATATTAACACCACTAAATTTGTTTTCTTAGTTCTCACTACATGTTTACCTATTATGATTCTCTGAACTACTTTGAATCATGATTATTTTTAGTAGTTCTCATTTTTTAAACCTGAGACAATCAATTTTTTTCTTATGGTCATTCCTTATAAATTGTATTATATCCATTCAAATTGGTAATGTTACATAGTGATTTAATAGGAAAATTCCCGTACATTTAAGAAATAGTTGTCTTGGTTTTGAATTAATAAGAAAAAAATGGAAATTTCATATTTGATAAGATATTCGTGTAAATACACTACATGCCAAGTGTACTCTCTTTAAAATCTCTCTTTTCTCTCTGTCACACATGCATGCAGATATACACATCATTAGTTTAAAAAACAAAAATGATTACTTCTGTTTCATATTCCCTCATGGAGTAACACAGTAAAGCCAAGAATACCAGCTTAATTGGAGGAGGTGAGATATAAGAATATAAGAATCACCTGTGGATCTTGCTAACCTGTGGAGTTACATCTCTAAAGGCTGTTGCAGAAAGTCAGTCCTGAGAACCAGTGATGATTCTGCTGTCAACCATGAATGCCTACTCTTTGTGAAATTTAGCTATACAGGAGTGGAGATATTTCACTTAATCTTCCACTAAAAGAAAAAAAATACACAAAACTGTTCATGGTTATGTCCTTCAATAGTAAGCTTAAACACAAAGGAAATAGAGGGGCATGGCTTGTGCTTCTAAATTCCTTAAGATATATCCAAGGAGCACAGCATAACTATTGTTTGGTGTATTGGCCTTGTTAAAATGATCAAAATCTATCTAGGGAATGAATCCTTAACGATTTTAGATTACCTGAGGAAACTATCTGGAAAGATATTTTTTCAACTGTCATTGCAATATTCATATTCTTAATTCTTAATTGTGAAAAGCCTCTCTTCACTTTATTGTGAATCCCTTAACTAAGGTACTCATTTGCAATGTGAACAATTCTGTGTATAGTTAGTAAAGAGCTTCCTGTTAATACATGTGTCTATTGATCCCTATTTCCTTTTAAACAGAAATCTAAGTGATTTAATCTTCTCATAAGTTGTGTCATTGAATGTATGCAGAAATCCTAGGTATTTACTTTTTTTTTTTTCTTAAAGTTTTAGTCATTTATTTTGAGAGAAAGCATGAGCAGGAGGGGTCAGAGAGAGAGAAAGAGAGGGTGAAAGAGAATCCCAAGCAGGCTCTGCACTGTCAGCGCAGAGCATGACACAGGGCTTCATCCTACTACTGAGATCAAGACCTGAGCCGAAATCAAGAGTCTGACGCTTAACCGACTGAGCCACCAAGGTGCCCCTGAATACTTAACTTTTGTAAGTCAATTTACAATGAAGTCCAGTAACATGTTAAAGTCATATACCTTGAAGGCATAAGAAAAGAACATGATCCCAAATGTTTCTTCTCTCTGTATTTGTCTCTGTCCCTTTGTCTGTCTCTGTTTCTCTCATTCTCTCTCTTTTTTTCTTTAGCAGTGTTCTTTACTATCTATCTGTGCATAATTATTCTGCTCTCTGTAGTAACACCAATTTGGGTAAACAATAAAAATAGTAAAGATAAGGTAATGTGTACAATGAGATTGAATATCCCTTTCTGTGTAAAGTAACAAGAGCAATAAATGTTTTTGAGATGGAGGTATTTTTGATTGTTTGCTTTGTTTTGTCTGGAGTTGGGAAAAGATTAAAAATAAGCAATAATTTTCTTTTAGTGAGTGTTATCACTGCCATTCAAGTGTTAGTGCCTCATGCACTAGAAAGTCTAATATGTCAATGGTATATTAATAAAGCATACTTTGCACATAAACTAACTACGGATTTGTCATGGATATACTGCCCTTTGTTTAAGGGTTGTAGCTTTTATAGGAAGACAGCAACTAATTCAGCAGTGGTTATTTTCCAGTGAGTAGATAAACAGGTACATGGAATGAGAAAATTTGAGTAGGGAAAAATTATATGGCCTAGTTTTGCCCAAAAAGCCAGGCATGATCATATAATTTTGTGTATGGAAAATGTATGCATAGAGTTTAATATATTTTTATCAAGGATGAATGGTCTAGTATATGAATGTTCTCTTATATCCTTCTTCTTATTTTTTTAAATGTTTCTTTTTCTGAAAGAGAAAGAGAGACAGAGTATGAATAGGGGAGGGACAAAGAGAGGGAGACAGAATCTGAAGCAGGCTCCAGGCTCTAAGCCATGTTCTTTTACATTCTAAAGACAGAAATAAGTTTGTATTAATGAATAACTTTAAGTGAATTTAGATTCATTTCTTAGAAATTAGTGAGATGGGAAAATCAGAAAAATTAACAAGCTTAAAACACAGATGATTTAATTTTACAAAAATCATAAACTTGTTAACAAGCCTCAGTGAAGAAGACAGACAAAGCAATAAAGATAGACCTCTTCTAGGTATAAAATTTGTCAGTAAAGTGTTCTTCCAAGAGACATGTTTTGCCATATAGAATAGCTCCTCAGTTAGACCATGACTCACTCGTGTGTTAGCTCATCTTCTTTTATCTCATCACTCCATCTCCCAGATTGAAAGCCAAAATATGATTTCTCTATGTCCATACTGAAGCAGAAGTTGTCTACTGAGCTTTCACAAACGTGTCTATACTCATGTACATTTTAGATTCAAATGGTTTATTTATATGTTTTGTTTTAGTATTTGTTTATCTTTTTCATGCTAAATGGAATTGACTACAGATTAATTTTTGTCTTTGGTAGCAAGGCAATTAGAATAATGAGCAGATGCAACTAATTTGGGAACAATCAATTTTCTGGAGTTAGGTTCAGTGATAATATAACTATCTTTTAAAAATGTAACAATTATCAAGCATTCAACACCAAGATACCACAGGAGAGCTAATATACCCATGTATTATAAAACACCACTCAAAAAAAACCACTATTAAACAGTAAATTCATTTATGAAGCATTAAAATTCTAATTTGAAGATGATACTTCATTATATAAGTGTTTCCATATATAAAGATGTATACCAATGACAGTTTTAATAACGTGTCATCCGATTTTGGAAAGCCAATACAGAATGTTTAATGTTTTAATTTATGTTGCTTTTCATATCATTTTATTATGGAATTAAATAATATAAAACAAAAAAGGACACACTGATGCCAGACCAATTGCTAGATGAAATATATAGGACAAGTTCATATACCTGCTTTAGACTTCATGTTAAGATCTGGCAAGATCTGTCAGATGAAATTTCCCATTACCCTCTTCTCCCTCATTCGTTACCGTTACATCTGGGATCTTAGGCTGGGTCAGATCTTCACTGATTTAAATTTTTTCACAACATGATTACTTTAAATGCTTCTGGAGACATAGAATCTATAGAAACTAAAAATGAAAATTGAGCCTAACTTGTGGCTTAGAAGACTGTAAGTAGCATCATAAAATGCAAAAAAAAAATTTTTTTCTAATGTTTCTCAGAAATACACAAATACTTTTTAGAGATGTGCTGTACAGCATAGTACCCTGAGTTACTACCATATTGTTTGCCTAAAAACTTGCTAACAGGATAGGTCTTATGTGTATACTTATGTTTAAACCTGTCAAGTTTTTATGAAATGCAGAGACATGTGAAGCTACATATTACTTTATTCTTTTATGGTGAATACTTTTTATAGAATTGAATTTTGTAATTTGATTTTTTTTTTCTTTAAACGCTATTAAACACCAAAGTTTAAGATTTATCACTTGATTCAGTTACGGCTGGTGAAAACGTCAGAGTTGATATGATGTAAGAGACTGAAGTAAAGTGGGGGTAAGTTCAAGAAAATGTGAAACTAGGTTGTTGATGTGTAACCCATATCCATAATATATACGCTGCAGTGATGGTGTGATGTTTCAACAGATTAGGGTAGAATGGCCTAGATGTCCAAGGATTGAAGTGTTGAAGAAAGGAAACTTGTGGCATATTGAAATGTTGCAAGTTTAAAATAAGAAGTTTTTACCTAATGATGGAAAAATAATGATTTGCAAATGAAGATCAAAGACTATGCTTAAATGTTCACCATGCAGTAGGAGAGCAAACCTGGCAAGTTTTGCTACCTAACAGGGAGAGGCCTGTGCAAAATGAAAATATGGGGCTTCTTATTCAAAAAGTAGGGAGAAAGCCTATTGAAGGTACTAAAATACAAGGCTTTTGTTTTCTTCTGTAATCTCCTTCTTGATAGTTTTTTTTTGTTTGCTTTTGCTATAGAATATTGTCCTAAGTAAAGACACATTAAAGATTTAAATTATGAACACAAATAATACTGTTCATATTTATATTTTGCATGCCAATATTTAATACAAGTATAAGTATTTAACTCATATGCAGAATCATATATATTTTGTTCTTATTAGAACAGTGGAAACACTGCACAAAACTAACTTCAGTCTTTTCAATTTATTGTTTGATATACACACATACTACCAATGCTCTTACCTTAGGCTTACTAATGAATAAAGGTTTAAAAGAAAAAACACAATGGGTTGGCTTTCTTTTCCTTTTTGTATCTTCATTTTCAGCATAAATACAGAGAAGTAACATGAATACAAAAGGATATGATACAGTTCTTTGATCAATTATGTCTTTCCCATTGCTTTTTGTTTGGTTGGTTGGTTTTTTGTTTTGTTTTGTTTTGTTTTGATTCAAAGCAAGTTCTGCTTTTAATATAAAGTGTGTCTTTTGGGCCGCTTGAAACAGTCAATGGCCTGCTTACTCAGCTGAAAATATACACCCTAGCAGCGCCTGGGTGGCTGAGTCAGTTGAGCGTCTGACTCTTGATTTTGGCTCAGGTCATGATCCCAGGGTCATGGGTTGGAGCACCACATTGAGCTCAGTGCTGCATGTGGATCCTGCTTAAGATTCTCTGTCTCCCTCTGCACCTCTTTCCTGCTCATGCTTTCTCTCTCTCAAATAAAAAGAAGAAAGAAAGAAAGAAAGAAAGAAAGAAAGAAAGAAAGAAGAAAACATATACACTAATCACTCATTTTAGTCTCACTGAACTCCCATTGGAATTCAGTATTCCTGAGGAATCACAAATGATATACACAAATGGAATGACAAGGATCAACAGGAGATTCCAATATTGCATGTATCTCCTCTGTCTGCATCTATATTCTACTGCACATCGCATTGGAAAAAAAGGTCAGAAATAATATTGAGAGTATCAAACAGCGACAACACTACATTAAATCAAACCTAAGATTCCTCTGAGCACAGGGCCCTGTGTTACTGCGCAGGTCATATACCATGATGCCAGACCTGGGTTGAAGTGATGGGCAGTTCTAATGGGAAGACCCAGTTTCGGGTAAAACAAAGCAATGGGTGTAAAGTCCAAGGAAAATATTCCATACATAGAATATAGAAGAAGTCAGTTTTCCCTAGAACAAAGTTTCTGAAGGACCTGATTCTTACATTTAAGAGAGAAAAGAGCAATTAGAAGGATAAAAGCTAACCTAGAGTTGAAGGAAACAGATACAATAAATAAAGAGTCTTAATATATGAGAATTAAGCAATGATGAATGGAGACATTACTGGCCTAACGTTTCCAAGTGAAACACTGATATCAAGTTTAGGAATAGTCACAAAGCAACTCAGATTTGTATGAGAAGTGTCTGGGAAGGCAGCCATTGAATGGAGTCACCATAGTCTGGGGACATGTTTCAATTGTTTAGATTTCCATAATGGAGACTTCTTTGCATATATTTTAACATTCAGTGAATTTTGTGACTTTTGCAAGAGACAGATTACAAAGAAGGCTTGCAGATATAGAGCTGGTAGCATCAGGAGTAGAGGTCAATTCAGGTCTCAATGAAAAATTTTTAAAAGAATACTTCAAAGATTATCTTGTCCCAATACAGATCTCAGATCACAGACTTCTGAACTTTAACATAATAAGCATGCAGTATTTTACTCTTTGAAACCATTTCATCTACTCTGGCAGGGCTTAAAAAAATGATAATAACTGAACTTTGTTCATTGTTAAAGAAAAATCCTGATAAGGGCACCTGGGTGGCTTAGACGGTTAAGCATCTGACTTCGGCTCAGGTCATGATTTCACGGTTCATGAGTTCGAGCCCCGCATCAGGCTCTGTGCTGACAGCTCAGAGCCTGGAGCCTGCTTCAGATTCTGTGTCTCCCTCTCTCCCTGCCTTCCATACTTGCACTCTGTCTCTCTCTCTCAAAAATAAATATTAAAAAAAATATATAAGAAAAGAACAATCCTGATAGTTTTAGTATGGGAAGGAATAGTAGCATTTTCTAAATTATCAATTGTGCCCAAACACTAGAGTACAAAGAAGAGAATTTAAATGTCCTGAAATCTCCATGATTCTTCTGAATAAATAAGAATCAGCTTTTATTTATATTCATTTATAAAACCATAAGCTCTGTGTAAAATTAATTGGGAGAGCTATAGTTTTACGGACTGCTATTATATAATTGCGGTAACTTTTGGTAATTTTATCTGGCTTAACATTTTATTCTACTAGGTAAAGCTTCTAGGTTCCTCAAAGTGTATGATGAAAGAGTTGAAAGAAATACCCAGATAGTCCATTTTTTAACTTCTCTCCAATCTAATAGGTAAACCTAGATGTATGAAAAGGGATAATATCCAATTTATTAATGCCACTTTGGTAATTTTGAAGGTAGTAAGTGCATTGTCTATATACTCAATATAGATTTATAATTCTAAAACCACAATAGATCATAGTTAAGATAAATTATACTTTCTCTCTATTTTAATATTAACATTTTATGATTTGTGTCCAGTGTTATTTTGAAAATTTCTTGCTTATTTTTTTGTGTATTGTGTTTTGTTTGGCTTTTAAAAAATGTATGCATTACTGAAGACAACACATTGGAAAAGTGGATTCTGGGAGGATGAGTACAGCTCAAAATAAATTGTTCAGAACTCAGAATATATGACATATGACTTCCAGAAAGAAAGCAATGTGTGATAGCTAAAAAAAAAAAAAAAAAAGGAAAAAAAAAGTAGAACACAAACAAGCCATATAAATCAAATCTGTCACTTCTATTAAAGGAATTCTGTGTATGTCTAAGGCGAATTATAGGCAAGAATTTAAAATAAAATGGAAAGAAGAAATGGAAAATAACCAGAAATTGAGAATTCATATTAAAAATGTGACACATGATGTAAAAGAGAATTGTAAAAGTAAATCTGAAATAAAAGTTCAGAGAAATATTTTGTAAATATTTGGAAAGCCAGCTAAAGAGTTTAGTCAAACACGAGAGCAGCCATTTATGCTTTTTCTCAGTGACAAGGAAATCAAGAGAGACATACTAAGAAGAAAAATTACCTAAGTTGTTGCAGGCAGTGCTAGGGATAATAACAGTGAACAGATAAAGGACAGAATAAGACTCATCAACTGGTCTCCGTTCTATGGGCATGCGTACTCAGTTCTGAAGGTTGCATCTACTACTACTAGTATCACTACTACCACTACTACTGATTCTAGTAGCGGTTATATTAGTTAAAGCACTCTGCAAGAAAGCCTAGAACTGGTTCTGTGGTTTAGTGTTGTCATCTAGGACAGGCTCTTTTCAGATTTAGGCTCTGCCACAGTCAGTGTGCCAGTGATGGTTCCCCCAATAGTGGTTAAAACTACAGCAGTGGCTAGCCTCAAGTTTGCACATAGACATGTCTAGAAGCAGGAAGGATAGGGTAAAAATTTTGGTCCTTTTGTTCTCTCTCTCTCTCTCTCTCTGTCTCTCTCTCTCTCTCTCTCTCTTTTTCTAGAAGGAGCAATATTTCTAGGAACTCCAAATAGAATTCCTTTATATTCCACTGGCCAAATTAGGTCATATGCACAGTTCTAAGTGAATCTATAGCAAAAATGGGATAGAAATCCACAAGTGGTAAGACCAATGTTGACTCTTCCCTTGAAGTTTGATTAACAAGGTAGAAAAGAAGGCTGAAGTGGGAAAGGCTACTGGGACATAGATGTTTTTATAGTAGTAATCGGTATTGATTAAAAGTTTTCTGGGGCGCCTGGCTGGCTGAGTCAGAAGAGCTTGCCACACTTGATCTCAGGGTCCTGAGATTACTTAAATAAAAACTTTTTAAAAAAGTAGAAAGTTTTCTACTTACCAGATATGTTGAACATTTCATCTTCTGGTCATGTTATGTTGTTCATGCTGTTCTATTCCTATTTAACATAAGAACAAATAAAGTTGTAAGACCAAATAGCATGGCATAGTTAACAAAACATGAGATAGCATAAGATAGCATAGTTAACAAAAGGATACAGGATTTATACAGATTCTCTTTATCCCCCTAGTTTCTTTTTTTTAGTTTTTTAAAAAATGTTTATATTTGAGAGAGAGAGAGAGTGTGTGTGTGTGAGCAGGGAAGGGGCAGAGAGGGAGAGACAGAATCTGAAGCAAGCTCCAGGCTCCGAGCTGTCAGCAAAGAGCCTGACGCAGGCAGGGCTGGAACTCACCAACCTCCAGATCTGAGCCTAAGTTGGAGGCTTAACCGACTGAGCCACTCAGGTGCACCCCCCCCTTCTGCCACCAAATTTCTAAATAGAACACAAAATTTATAAAACATGAAACTATACATTGTAATGAAATATGAATTCATATTTTGAATAAAGTATATAATAAACTTTGAAGCTTTAGAGGAAGGGTACACAACTATGAGTTATGGTATAAAAAGAAAAGTTTAACTCATCCTATAGATGTCTGTTAGCAGTTATTATAGTCCCTCAAAGGCCTCAACATCAGGAAGTTGAATACCAAGGACCACCGGTCATTAATGTGTGTTTGTGTGTGCTTGTGCATGTGTATAAATAATATAAATATAAATACAAATATAAATATAAAACGTATAATGTGCATAAGTGTATATATATATATTTATATATATAAATATATATTGTTAAAGATAAAATATCCGATATATTTAAGTAATGAGAAAAAATCGAGTAATAGTCATATTAAAATAGATGATAGATAATAGGGTAAAGAGGTAATAGGTTTAAAGTTCACCCTTTGGACAAAATAAAGGATTTAAGGATTCTCTTGTGCTGTATGTATGGCACAGAGTACAAAGAAGTAATTAAAAATGTTCTTTTCAGCTCCCTCTATTCCATTAAGGTATACACTTGGGCAACCTTGAGGTCTGTGATCACCGTTTCGTGTTTTAGGGCAGGAAGAGGAAAAGATTCCCAATATACTTGGCGTTTCCCCCTTATTAATTCAAACTAGTCAATAAAAACTCAAGGTAAATACTGACTAATCCTATGTTCTACAGAATTGTTAATTTCTCAAGAGCTACAGGTTCTTTTGTTCCTTGGATACTTCACAAATGATGTTCCAGGTGAAGGAAGGTCCTTTGATAAACGTTATTTCCTGAGGAGTCGACAAGAGATAAAGTCCAGAGCGTAAGAATACATATTAGATTTGGAAAAGAGGAAAGATCCTCATCTATGAAACTTTAAAGAAGAGAGAAGTGAATAGGTTGTAGATGTGTTAAGTAACTAGTTGTTATAGAACTAAGCTAAAGATGGTCTTTATACTTTATCCCCTAGATTGGCCATTTCTTTACAGAAAGCTGAGACCCATTAGCTCAAAAGACTGCAGGTACTAAATCGAAATTTTTGTACATCAAATTGTTTTAAATATAGCCCAAATAAGATTTTTAGCCATCTCCAGTCTGCCTGCTTCGCCTACTCCACAAACCTACACCTGCCATCTGCTAGTCATAGATAATATAAAATCTGAAACTATAAAGACTTCAAGCTGCTGCTGCATTCTGAGCTCTCTGATCCAGAAATTGTTTGCCATGCTGCTAATCAACATTACCTAGATAAGTAACTTCCTCTGCAAGTCCTCCCTCCCCTTCTGAATGGTGTCCCCTGTGCCTCCATCTCATGCTGTGAGAGACTTCTTCCTCACATGTCAGAGCCTCACAAACCAAGCATTTGTGTGCTAGTGTAAGTTCTTGGTCATATCCTAAAAAAAAAAAAAAAAAAAAAAAAAAAAAATCAGCTCCCAAATCCCTGGAACCCCCTATAGCAGGACAACATTGAACAGAGGGTATCCATTTTACCTGCATTTTATCTCTATGTCACAAAAACAAGTACATCTGCATGAAAAAATGAAAGTGCCTGAGAAGGGTGATAAAAGATTTAGAAGAATTTGGCTGTGGAGAATGAGATGAGAGGGTCCTATTTACAGGTATTTTGAAGACTTATCAACTAATAATGGAAACAATGGATTTATTATAGCACGATCCACAGTTTTGTTCTTTTTGTTTGCTTTTTTTTGTTTTGTTTTTTTGTTTTTTTGTTTTTCTCTTGTGTTGTCCACCAGTCTTGGTGGCAAATAAAAGATGGAAATTTGTGGATACAGTGTTTAGTACGAGTGTAAATGAGGAAATGATCAGTAGAGTCAAGATGTTGAAAGTGTAGCTAGTATCTATGGAGAAGGTCTATGAGGTTTAGTCTATAGAAAAACAAAGATTGAATAAAAGATTGGAGCAAAGAAAAACAAAAGATTCTAGAGTAGAGCTGTCCATTAGAACTTACTGTAAAGATGGACTTTCTCTATAATCTGGGTGTCCAACATGGTATCCACTAGTTACATGTAGTTATTGAACATTTGAAAAGTGGCTACGGTAATAAAGGAACTGATTTTTTTTTTAATTTATTGTGGAAAAAACACATATAAAATTTACAGTCTATCAATTTTTGTTCAATAGTGTTAACTATATTTACATTGTGGTGAAACTGATCTTTAGAACCTGTTCATCTTGCAGAACTGAAAGTCTATACTTATTAAACAACAACCTCTCTTTGCCTCTTACCCCAATCCCTGGTGAACACCATTCTACTTTCTATATCTATAAATTTGACTACTTTAGGTAACTCATATAAATGGAATCATCCAGTATTTCTCCTTTTAGCCTATTTCACTAAGCATCACGTTCTCAAGATTCATCCATGTTGTAATATGTGATAAGATTTTCTTCCTTTCTAAGGTTGCTTGGTGTTCTGTTGTATTTACATATCACATTTTGTTTATCCATTTATTTATCTGTCAATGGACATTTGGGTCACTTCCACCTTTTAGCTATTGTAAATAGTGCTACTAGGAATATGAGTGTGGATATATCTCTTTAAGATCCCGTTTTTAATTCTTTTGGATATATATACAGAAGTGGGATTGCTGGATTATATGGTGATTCTATTTTTAATTAAAAATTATTTTGTTATTTTTAATTTTATTTTTACTGCTTACATAATGGGTGTACCACTTTGCAGTCCCACTAACTGTATACAATGGTACCAATTTCTCCACATCCCTGCCAAAATTTGTTATTTTCTTTCCTCCCCACCTCCTCCTCCTTCTCCTGCTTCTTTTTTAAATAGTAGCCATACTAATGAATGTGAAGTGATATCTCACTGTGGTTTTGATATACATTTCTCTCATGATTAATTATGTTGAGCATCTTTTCATATGCTTTGTTGGCCATTTGTATATCATCTTTGAAGAAATGTCTGTTCAAGTTCTTTCTCATTTTTTAATCAGATTATTTGATTTTTCTATTGATCTTCGTTATCAGATCTGTGATTTGCTAGTATTTTATCCCATTTCATAGGTTTTCTTTTTTTTTATTTTTTAATGTTTAATTTTGAGACAGAGAGAGACAGAGCATGAACAGGGGAGCATCAGAGAGAGGGAGACACAGAATCCGAAACAGGCTCCAGGCTCCGTGCTGTTAGCACAGAGCCTGACGCAAGGCTCAAACTCACAGACCGTGAGATCATGACCTGAGCCGAAGTCGGACACCCAACCGACTGAGCCACCCAGGTGCCCCAGGTTTCCTATTCATTGTTGATTACGTTCTTTGATGAACCAAGGTTTAAAGTTTGATGTAGTAATTTGTCTATTTTTGCTTTTTTTTGCCTGTGCTTCTAGTGTCATATCCAAGAAGTCATTGCCAAATCCAGTGTCATAAAGTTTTTTCCTGTGTTTTTTTTCTGGGAGTTTTATAGCATTAAGTCTTAAGTTTAGGTCTTTAATTCATTTGGAGCTTGTTTTTGCATACAGTGTAAGATAAGAATCCAATCTTATTTTTTGGCCTGTGGATATATCCAATTTTTCCAGCACAATTTGTTAAAGAGACTGTACTTTCCTCACTGAATGGTGTTGTCACCCTTGTCGAAGGTCACTTGACTACATATTCAAGGATTTATTTCAGGACCCTCTATTCTATGGCATTGGTCTATATGTTTGCCTTTATGCCAGTACCAGAGTTTTGATTACTATAGCTTTGTGATGTACTTTTAAATCATGAGTAAGTCCTCCAAGCTTGTTCTTTTTCAAAATTGTTTTGGCTGTTTGGGATCCCTTGGGTTTCCATATGAATTTTAGGATTTTTTTTTCCTTTTTCTGCAAAAAAAAATGCCATTGAAATTTTGGTAGGGATTGCATTGAATCCATAAATCACTTTACATAGCATTGACATCTTTATTAAGTCTTTCGGTCCATGAACATGGATGTCTTTCATTAGTGTCTTCTTTAATTTCTTTCAGATATGTTTTATAGTTTTCAGTGTACAAGTCTTTTACTTCCTTGGTTAGGTTTATTCCCAAATATTTTCTTCTTTTGATGCTGTTGTTAATGTAATTTTTTTCTTAACTTCTTTTTCTGTTCATTTTCTGTGTATAGAAACACAACTGTGTTTTGCATGTAAGCATGTAACCTGAAAATTTGCTAATTTTGTTTATTTCTAATTTTTTTGTGGAAGCTTTAAGGTTTTCTACATTTACAATTATGTTATCTGTGAACAGAGATAATTTTATATTGCTTTGCAATAGATGCCTTATATTAGATGCCTTATATTTCATTTCTTGCTTAATTTCCCTGACTAGGACTTTCAGTACAGTGTTGAAAAGAAGTGAGGACAGTGGACATTTTTGTCTTGTTCCTGATTCTAGAGAAAAAGTTTTCAGTATTTCACCAATGAATATGTTAACTGTGGGTTGAAGAACTGAAATTTAATTTAATTTAATTTAATTTAATTTAATTACTGAATTATAATTTAAATAGTATCATACAGCTAGTGGCTACCATTTTAGACAGCCCAGTTCTAGAGGGTTGAAAAATGAACTAATGTTGGACTTTTGGAGAGATGTGAGTTTAATATTTTTAGAGCATAATTCATTTATAACACGTAATTTTAAGTAAGATGGCTTAGAATCTAGGTAATGTGAGGAATATAAAGATCACATGAAAAATCTGAATTGGTTTTACTTAGACTGAATTAACAGGATTATGAAGTAACATAACAAAAGACTATTGACAGTCATACCAAGAATTATTAGGTAAAGTTTTGTCAATGACAGAACCAGGATCAGTCTTCTCCTGTGCTTTGGAAGGTAGTAAACCCATTCTGATATAGGTAAGAAGTGATGAGATTGCGTATCACTGTTTCTTACATAACATGTAAATCTACTTATAGTTGTAGAGTCCATTAAACTTTGAAGAAGCAGTGGCTGCTAAAAGGAATTTATACTATTGTTTGATTGGGAAAAAAAAGGGGGGGGGGCAAAGGAAAGAAGTAAACCATGAAAAAAATTGAGGAATATGTTCTTAACAGTAAAATTCTATATAATTCCATATTCTTGCATATCATCTCCCATTATGTATTTCTTCTAAAGGTTTTCGATTTAGTATTTTTTTTTTCAATATGATGCTTCTAATTTCTTCTAACAGATCAAGTCAGTATCCATTGGGCATAAAAATAATGACATTACATTCCACTTTGGTTTGGTTGCTTCAATCTACGTTTTGGGGGCTTATAGTCCCAAAAGGCAAAATAAGGAAAACATGATAATCAGGTTCTCAATGAATGCCTGATAAGAATTGATGTATTTAATTTTCTTTGGTCTCCAGTATGGAGACCGGGCACTGTCTTTTTGCAATTCCCAAGCAAACTGCCTTCTTTCCTACAATCTTACTTAAACTTGCACACTCACAGTACACACTAACTACCATTTCATGTTCTTTTAATGATTAGAGAAAGGTGGGATCACACACAACCACATTATGTCTTGCTATCTTTTCTATATTAAGCCATATAACTGCCTATTTTTTCCCATGTTATCTCTATGATGGCTTAGTAAAATTTATTAGTAAAGTCAGTTGAATAATTTCTTGCTCAACACATGGTACCGCTTAGTTTTTCCCCCCTGAAGAAGAAGAAAAAATATTTTATTCAGCTTAATCTTTGCTATTTGAAAGTTTTTATTTTCTATTACCTCTAGGGTTTCAATTATTTTTATTTAGTCAATTTATTAGAATAGCATTGTGGATAGTATTGGTATCTATTATCATTTTTTTAGAAGAAAAGTTTCTAGAATTGTGGCACATTTCAGTGGTATAGTGATTAAAATCTGTGTGTCAGCAAGAGTTTCTCTATGAAATTTTAGAGGTTATGTCCTTTCTGTTTATTCCCTAAGGAGGTGAGCTTGTTAGATAAACATTCACCCATATTGGTAACATTGTCCAAAAGTCAACAGAAAAACTATATCTTACAAATGCATGAGAGGGTGCTTATGCTTGGAATATTTCACACTTTAATAAATAAAGGAACATTTCACTTAGTTCAGAATATTAATTATAGCATTTCCATTGCTTATAAAAATAGGGTAAAGCCAAAAATAGAAAATTTTAAACAATGACATAAATAACACCAAGTTAAACGCCTTCTCAGTCCCTACGGAGGTGGGGCTTAAAAAAGTAGCCTTGGGCTCGGAAAATTGTAAGATCTATACTATTTCTATTACTTTTTCTCCTAAGGGAGTCCTTCACATAATATTCATGCCTTATTATTTGCAATAAGGTATAACATATTTTTGAGGTGTTTTAGTAGATTATTGTTTATAATATTGATGCATTTTGGAATTGGAAATGATTCTGAATATTATGCTGTCCTGAATTCTAAAATATTGAGGTTTAATGAGGTCAACTATATTTTTAAGACAAAAAAGAATTTAGTGGTACAGCTAAAGCTATTACTTTAGACTCCTAGTCAATTGTAATTGCTACATGTCACCTCCCCATCCCTGCTTCTCATCACTGGATGAGGACATTGTATTGATAACTGAGCCTTTGTCTCGTTGTTTCTTTTCAAGTCGGAATATATAACAGGTTGACATGCAGGAAAGAATCTATCAACTAGTTTATAAATAATTGAGAATTAAGATTAATCATTTATATTCCTTCAAAATTAAAGCAAAGTAAATAGAAGCAGAGTAAAAATTAATTGAAGTTTAAAATACATACTGAGAGGAAATTTTCAAACTCTAGTAAGAAAAATTTGCTTCAATTTCAGATTTGTTTATAGCCACAGAATAGAAATCTCTAATAATGAGTATTACAGACTCTTATATTCTGTAACTCTGCCCACTTTTGTGAGTCCTAGGAGGTCTCATGATTTATTCTTCTACGTAGGTAGTGAGGAAGTCTCAAATTTAGCATCACTTGCAAACTTAACCTGTGTGCTTGTTCACCTCCTCTTTGGATATTTAATAAATATCTAGTTTTTAAATGTATATAACAATCAAGATACATAAGAAAACTTTATTTAGATTGCAAGGGGTTTATTAATGTAATCCACATAATTTATAGGTTATGCATTTGCTCTTAAATTTCTTTCTTCTTGAGAACTAAGGGAACTGAACACATTGGTATGAAGCTGAGGGGTTAGTGGATCTTGAGGATTTGAGGGGCAAACAAGGAATATAATAATATCATGGAGTAGTTACTTTGGAGACATATAAGACAGAATGAGAAATCTGCTACTAACAGCTGTAACAGAGGTAACTGGAATACATGGGTTTTGGCTTTATGTTTTTTGTTTCCTCCAGTTTATTCAGCGCATATCCATACCCTTAACCACTTAACCCCTCCCCCTTTGGTATCTGATGACTCTTAAGCATAGTGTTGACAAATGCACATTTTCCTGAGTTCAAATCCCAGCTCCATCATTTATGAGCTGTGTAATCTTGGACAAAATTAGTTTTGCCTCTTTCTATATCTGTTAAATAGAAAGGACATTGAGGACATCTTTTAGAAAAGTTCCTACACGTTGAAAACATTTTTTTTATATTTATTGTTGTTCTTGTATTAATTATTCATTTATTTTTACTTTGTCTTCTCTGATATGGTAGTCTCTTTGAGCAGGGATTATTATTTCCTGATCAAAACAACTCAGGCAGGTATCCTGATCATCAGTAACTTACTGAGGACACAGGCAAGTTTCTGCTAATGATTTCACTAATCCACTGAATTCATAACAATTTTTTCAATCAGCCAAGAAGAGATAAGTAAAATAGAGATTTAAGCAGATAAGTGTTCATTTTAGTTAGGGGGTTAGTATTCATTTTTCAGTTTGATTCTTAGCTTTATGTTCTATCAAAAGGCTAAAGGGGACCTTCCAAAATGTTTATTAAGAATTCAGAGACTTTCTGGGAATGCAAGGTGGTTCAGCCACTCTGGAAAACAGTATGGAGGTTCCTCAAAAAACTAAAAATAGAACTACCCAACAACCCAGCAATTGCACTACTAGGCATTTATCCAAGGGATATAGGTGTGCTGTTTTGAAGGGACACATGCACCCCCATGTTTATAGCAGCACTATCAACAATAGCCAAAGTATGGAAAGAGCCCAAATGTCCATCGATGGATGAATGGATAAAGAAGATGTGGTGTGTGTGTGTGTGTGTGTGTGTGTGTGCGCGCGCACACACACACACACAATGGAGTATTACTTGGCAATCAAAAAGAATGAAATCTTGCCATTTGCAACTATGTGGTTGGAACTGGAGGGTATTGTGCTAAGTGAAATTAGAGAAAGACAAAAATCATATGACTTCACTCATATGAGGACTTTAAGAGACAAAAAAGATGAACATAAGGGAAGGGAAATGAAAATAATATAAAAACAGGGAGGGAGACAAAACAGAAGAGACTCATAAATATGGAGAACAAACTGAGGGTTACTGGAGGGGTTGTGGGAGGGGAGATGGGCTAAATGGGTAAGGGGCATTAAGGAATCTACTCCTGAAATCATTGTTTTCACTATATGCTAACTAATTTGGATATAAAATTTAAAAAATAAAATTAAAAAAAAGAATTCAGAGACTTTCTGTGTTCTGAAAAATGCTTGACTAAAATTGTTTTTTTAAGAGCGGATTTTTCTTGAGTTTCTTCAATAAAATCTTATATACATACATCGAAAAGCATCTACTGAAGCTTCCATTAACTTTTACAGAAAGACTCTAATAATAGGAATATCTAATATTAAGAAAATAATTCATCCTTGGATTATTAGTTGTCTTTTCTATTTCAGAAATAGTTAATAGAGCTTCCTCTTTGGGTTATAAGTGGAGGTGGGAGGTATAGTTGCACAAAATATTTTGATCAATTCTACTTTATAGGTGAGAAATTCAAAGAGATGGTTATTCAAATATTCTGATATGTATATTTAGAATATGTATACAGGAAGATATATACTATATATTAGAAAAATATATTTATATGGAAAATCAGAAAGCCCAAACCATAGAGAAACAAAATATTTTTTTCAATAGTCTTAACTGGATCCGCTGTTACAAAAATGTGGTAGCAGTCATAAGGATGAATTGTATCAGTGGACAATATATGACCACAACAGATACTAGTACTTTTTGAGATTTGCTGGCTTGTGAAACAGCTTTTCACTCAAGTAGAACTGATTCATATTGAATTCCATGGGCATTTGAACAAGTACTTGGTTTGAGTAGGAGTATAGGAAGTCCTTTTTAAATTGCCTGAAATAAAGTTGTTGAAAACAGCAAATGTGTTCTACAACTGTGGTGAACTAAACAATACAATGAAATCATTGAGCAGTCAGTTCTGCAGAGCATCAATCTTATGGTTAAAAATCTAAGCTGAAAAACTGATATAATTATTTCCCACAGGGAGTGGGGTTTAAAGTTAAAATAGATGTTTTTTTTTTCTTTACCTTTTTGCACATTAGAATATATTATACTAAGCAAAATAAGTCAGAGAAAGATAAATACCCTATGATTTCACTCATACGTGGAAGTTAAGAAACAAAACCATGAACATAGGGGAATGACAAGAGAGAGAGAGAGAGAGAGAGAGAGAGAGAGAGAGAGAGAGAGAGAGGAAAGCAAACCATAAGAGACTCTTTAATATAGAGAACAAACTGAGGGTGATGGGGGAGGGGGGTGGTTGATAGGTATTTTGGATGGGTAGAATGAATGATGGGTATTAAAGAGAGCACTTGTGATGAGCACTGGGTGTTATATATAAGTGATTAATTACTAACTTCTACACCTGGAACGAATACTACACTATATGTGAAAAAATAAAAATAAATGCATTTCTATGTGCCAAAAAAAAAGAGAATATATATTATAAAATGAATCTAAAGCTTATAAATGAATGAGCACTAAAGACAAACAAGAAAAGGATCTGAATTTAGGTCAATTGGAACAAAGTTTCCCAAATATATATATACATAAATATCAGTAAATTACAAAATAGTGTCTGGAGATGGAATCATGTTTCTGTCCACGCCTTAATTTTTGCAAACAGATAAGTAAGTTGTGCTTGTGTTTGTTTTATTTTGCCTATTCACAAAAATTGCTTTTACATAGATTCATAATTGACATTCCTAAGTGGAGTTCTGAGGGCAACATCAATTATTCTTTTGGTCCATGATATTTTTATTCTCATAATAATACTGACAAAAATTCCTTTTGTAGCATTTGATTCCTCTATCTGATCATATACAAAAACATTTATGGAAAGGGGAAACTCAAGTTAGTCTTTACTAACAGCTGGAGAAAAGCCAACATGTATCAGTAATTTTCTGTGTAAGATTGTGATGAGCAAATGAATTGGAAACATGTTAAATTTCACCATTTATTTTTGCTTATTCAAGCACGGTTATGAGAAAAATATTCTATTTATTTATCTTATATTTGTGTAAGTTTTATATTCCAAACTTGCTGTTGAAACTTTAGTTATTTTGATCTTTGAAACAAGTAGTGGCAATTTACAAATAATCTTTGTTAGTGTTAATATTTGGTGAAATTTTCTATTCAGGCACCATTTAAAAAAAAATAATTTCTTCTGTTACTGGCTTCAAGAAAATGAATTTCATGTTCTTAGACAAATTAAAAAAAAGGCTATTGTGGAGATAATAGTTATCCAATCAATAGTGAATTATTATTGACATTCAGGCAATTTTATCATAATTTTACAGTTGTTTCTGACCTGAACTTCAATGGAATCGTCATCATCTTTTCTTTGATGTACATATTACTAATTTACTAACTTTAGGAGAAAAGAAAGGTTTCACTCTAATACCTGAAGGCTTAATTCCAGTATCTGATTAAACTGTCCAAGTGGAAAAAGTGAAACTGAGCATACAACCGAAGTTTTGTGAGTTCAAGTAATGAAAAGCCCTAGGCCTGACACTAATTTTTTGAATTTATATATTTCTTACTTGGCAACATAAACTCTTGGCTTACTTTGCTCTGGTTGTAAAATAAGCTGCTGCTCAAATCCCAGAAGAAGACTCTGGTCCATGAAAGTGTTTTACTGCTGAAACAAAAAGGATCACCTAACTCTAAATTTCATATTAAAATTAAAATTATTACCAAATTATCTGGACAGCACTTACATTATGTCTTCATGGTGATCCTTAATTCTGTCATAGCATCTTTAATAAATTCTTCAATTACTTATATCTTTGAGGAATGAAAGAGTTCTTATTTATTTGTATATCTCCAGCACCTTGGACAGTGCATATACATTAAACAGCGTGAGACTTGCTAAATCAGTGAGTTGAATTTAACTATTTTATGTACCTAGGGCAGTCAATAAAACACAGCATATAGACAGAATGACTAGAGTGTGCTATCTGTCAAATGTTTTTATGTTTCTACATCTTCATAATTTTTTTTTTTTTTTAATTTTTGGGACAGAGAGAGACAGAGCATGAACGGGGGAGGGGCAGAGAGAGAGGGAGACACAGAATCGGAAACAGGCTCCAGGCTCCGAGCCATCAGCCCAGAGCCTGACGCGGGGCTCGAACTCACGGACAGCGAGATCGTGACCTGGCTGAAGTCGGACGCTCAACCGACTGCGCCATCCAGGCACCCCAACATCTTCATAATTTTTAATATGCTTTTTTAAAAGTTAAATCTGGCCATAGAAATGATCTAGTAGTTCAACCAGATTGCATTATAGATCAAGAAACTGAGATTTAGAAATATCCTTGGAATAATATCCTATAATTTAAGACAAGCTTTTACATATAAAAATACAAATTTTCCAGCTTCCATATTCAAGACATAGAATAATTAGTTGATAAACTTATAGTGTGTCAAGTTGAGCCTGGCCATATATAGATCTTTGCCTATATAAATATACTCGGGTTAACTACCAAAGTAGCAAACTGGTAATGCAAAAAATATATAAGATCTACACAACTCCTTTGATTGTCTCTTATTTTTTAGAGGAAAGAAGCAAGGTAAAAAAAACAAGGTCTTTCCAAGTCAAAAGAACCAACAAACTGGAGCTTTTAACACTGATACCATTAGAGTGTGCAGGAGAATTCAAGATCTTTCTATTACTGGAGTTTTATGCATAATTTTGTTTTCTATTTCTTACTATACATACTTTTTTACATACAGTTAGATTGGTAGACATATAGATAGAGATACAGGTGTAGATATAGATATAGATATATTTTCATGCCTAAAAGTGCCCTATCCATGGCCTAAGACACTCGCTCATCTTGATAATTTTGACATTTACCTCGTGGCCTGAAGCAAACCAACTGCTGATTCTTTTCTTTTGGCTTTGAGTGGTATGTATCTGCCATAAAACAAATCTGTAGATTAGGGGTGAGTTTTATCTGAAAAACTAATTTGTCATTTAGATTCTTTTTGTGGAAAGATTAAATTTCAAGGCCTAGTAGCCCTTTATGATTTCTGAGAAATTCAGCAGTGTGCTAGTCTATCATTAGATGAGAGATGATCCTTGATCATTGGAAATTTGAATTATTTTCCACTTCTATCCTCTTGGAACTAAAGCTTTTTATTTTTATTTATTTATTTTTTAAGGCAGAGAAGCCATTATCAAATATAGTGATGGATATTTGTTTTCTCCTAGCTTTTATAAAATCTTAAGAAAACTTGGCACATTAAGATTTATTCACAAAACAAACCCCACAAGAAATAATGCATTATTTTGAATTGAATTAAATCGAGGCCTTCCTGTAGCTATGGATTACCTGTAAACTGTCTTTATTCTCTACCTATTTAAATATCTCTCTTCACCTCCAGTATCTCCCTAATACTTGAGTGAGTCACCCCTCAAACCACTTGCTTTTATTCTGACATTCCTAATAGTCTCATCTCTAATTCTGTATGTTGCCTAAGGCACTGTATTAATGAATACACATGACTCTAACCCTATACCAGTCAGTGTCACCCATCAAGGAAACTTTCAGTCTTGTATTTTATCCTTTCAAGACATTGTTACTGGCTTTCCCTATAACAAAGGGAAGAAACAAAGAAGTTTCTCTAATAAGAAAGATTATGAGTTCTGTTTTATGTTTGTTGGGTTAATAGTAATGATGAAGTAGCCAAACAGGCATGCTCAGTAAGTACTTAGAGATATAAGAATCAGGAAGAAGTCAACTAGAGATGTAGATTAGCAGTTCTTTGCAATGAGATTGAAACCATGATAATTAAAGAAAAAAAAAAAGCAAACAATATTTTGAAATCTCTATAGGCTAAACTTACAAATGATCAATATTTTCTTTTTTTAAATGTTTATTTTTGAGGGAGAGAGTGAGTAGGGGAGGGGCAGAGAGAGAGGGAGAGAGAGGATCCAAAGCCAGCTCCGTGCTGACAGCAAAGAGCCCGATGCTCAGGGCTTGAACCCAAAAACCGTGAGATCATGACCTGAGCCAAATTGGACCCTTAACTGACTGAGCCACCCAAGTGCCCCTACACATGACCAATCTTGAGGAAGGATGAATTCTATCAACATAAGTTGAAAAATATGGTAAAATAAAAGCTGAGCCAGCTACCAAATAACAAAGAAAATAAGTTTAAACTGTTTTGAAGCATTATGAAATACAAAGTAAAATAATTTGGGGTAATTATTTTTATAATAACTGTGTAGATCTAAAGTTATTTTTATAATAACTGTATAGATCTAAAGTCTTTAAATTATAAAATTATTTGTTTCTCTGATTGTATGTTGAAATGAATGGTGAATTGAAAAGAAACTATTTTCATTTTTAAGAATTAGGTTCTACTCCTAATTTTGTCATGCAAAACATTTATTTTTTGTTTATTCACATAATAGCAACTTGATAATCACCTAATACACATTATTCAGCAAACTGTTTACACACCAAGGCTTATTTTATCATTTGTAAAAAGTTAAATTTTTCATATAGCATTTGATGTGATTACATGACATAGATTGTGATAACCATCATATTATCTGCCAAATAGTAATTTATTTATTCCATTTAATTTTGATATAATTTATAGTTATTATTTAACTTATTATTTTCCATCATGGTGCCAAACGTCATGTTATTCCTTGTTCTTCTACCTCCTATTTGTTAATAAACCAAATATAAAATTCTCAGGTGGTTATGAGTGCATGCAGACATTGCCAGAGGCTGAGAGGCCATTGATTTGATAGTTGTTGTTTTTGGATCAGTATGAGTCTGGCACTTCTAAGGACCTTTTACAGCCAACCTATCTTGGCTCACTGGGCAAAGTAAACTCCCAGGCCAATAAGAGAGGCCTGCTGAGTAAAATAATCACTTGAAATGGCACAAAAGCAAGAGGGTTTTTTTGTTTTTTTGTTTTTTGTTTTTTTCATTTTTCAGTCCCAAACTGTGTTGATCTTCTTCCACCAAACACATATCCTATCTTGGAACCACAGATGACAGAAGGATCTTTAAAGGCGACAGTGGAAGAATAAAAAACCACCCACTTCCTGGGGTGAGAATGGAATGTCAAACAAAGAAGATAAAAAAGATAAAGGAAAGAAAAAAAAAAGTGGCATCATATTTTAGGCCTAATGGTAAACATTGTAACTTAATTTAGATTTTATCTCCATGAATTTGAGTAGGAATAAACATATACTCTCTGATAATTTTTTTCCTTAAAATAAATTCAATAATATGCTTTAGAATGATAAATACTTATACGCCATATTTACCTCTTGTATATAACTGGAGTGTCCCATTGCTTTAACATAAAATCATTTCATGTTTTTTTTTCTATTCTGAGTGTAATTGAAGAATAAATGCCCAAAGATATGTTTTCTTAAAAGTTTATTTGATTTTAACCTGGCTGTGTATTTCTTTTCTGAAATTTCATTGACATACAAAACATCCATTGTTTCTAAAAGGTAGAAAATCTTTGTTAAAATAAGTAAGTGTGATTTATTTAAAGATTTGCCCCTGTCCTAAAAGATCAAGAGTTGTATCAAAAATACTTAACTGTATGCAACTTGATTCCTGGGACAGGCTTATATTGAAAACATAGATTCATTAAAGTCTGTTCAACTGAATTAATTTACTATTTTTAAATTAATAAATAAATGCCTTTTGAATTTTATCCATTTTACTTATAATTAAAAAATATTAGTGTTTATTTTTTGAGAGAGAGTGACAGAGTGTGAGTGGGGGAAGGGCAGAGACAGAGGGAGACACAGAATCCAAAGCAGGCTCCAGGTGCTGAGCTGTCAGCACAGAGCCAGATGCAGAGCTTGAACTCATAAACGGTGAGATCACGACCTGAGCCGAAGTCAGACATTTAACCAACTGAACCACCCAGGCGCCCCCCTATTTTGCTTATAATTTGAAAATTCTGCCCACATTTCTCACTGACCGTTTAAATGAGTGTAACAACCATCCATGTGATTGCTATTAGAGTAAAAAAAAAAGCCTAACATTTAGAAGCAGGAAATTCTGTGTCACAATAGTTCTGTGACTTCACATAAGCTGTCCTCCCAGGACTTCATTTTTTTTTTTGTGTAATTGCAATGATGATGTTCTCTTCAACTCTCATCAGGATTGTTACGGTTATTATCCTGGATGGGATTTTGAGCTATTGGAATAAACTTTGCTACAAGGATGATGCCAGTCTATTGGAAAACTATTTTTAAAAAAAATCCTTTCTACTTCTCTAGCAGTTTGTCTTTCAGCACAAGTATTATTTTTTCACCTCTTACTAATTATCACTTAACTCTTTTGGCACTTTCCACACATCCACATAACTCTTAAAAATCTTTGGTTGACAATTGGACATAATGCTATCCTGAAATATGTGGAAAATAGATGGAAATAGATGGGAAAAAATAGTATACACTTATTTTCATGAGAAGCACAACATCAAAATGCAATTTGTTTATTTATTCATTTCAAGAAAAGGTGCTCACAACTGTACAGTTTTGGAGAACCCATACATTTTTTATGAGATGGTTTGTGTAATAAAACTAAAGTCGGGGGGGGGGGTAGAATTTGAAGTATCATTGAAAGTTGTTGGAATGACTAGAATGTGGAATCACAAATGAGTACAATAGCAAGAATAGCCTGTGCTCTATGCAGTGGTCCAAATGGATAGATCGGGATATCACTCCGTGAAAGAAGAAACATTTCTAGTTGGAAGAATGTGAGTACATACTTAGATATATTGAGTATGAGATATGTTTGTGGCAGCAGAAAGGTGGTGTCAGTTAGACTCAAAGAACTGAAATCATGGAACTCAGAGACCAGGCCTGGACATTAGCATCATCTGCACTTAGCAGGAGCCAACTCAAGTGTGGCTTGTGAATGAAGACTCCCACAGGAGTGCCAGGTGAGAAAAGAAAAGAATCAGATACCAAGTCTTTGGGAAATCCAAACATATAAAAGATAGGCATGAAAAAAGCCAGTTAAGGCATTAGAAATAAGAGTAGCTAGGTGAAAATCAAGAGTGTGTTTTGTTACAGTAGTTTTAAAAAATGACCAGGAAGGAGAGAGAGAAACAAGGAGGAATGCATTTTAGACGTTAAATACAAATGACAAAAGCTGTGTTGTGAACGCAATCAAACACTTACAGTTAATTTAAATAGTAGAATATTCCTGTGTCCAAAGCACTATGAACTAAGGACTTAGAGATGCAAGGTGCATTTTAAACAAGTGAGCAGACACTCAGATACCACCTCACGCCAGTCAGAGTGGCCAAAATGAAGAAATCAGGAGACTATAGATGCTGGAGAGGATGTGGAGAAACAGGAACCCTCTTGCACTGTTGGTGGGAATGCAAATTGGTGCAGCCGCTCTGGAAAGCAGTGTGGAGGTTCCTCAGAAAATTAAAAATAGACCTACCCTATGACCCAGCAATAGCACTGCTAGGAATTTACCCAAGGGATACAGGAGTACTGATGCATAGGGGCACTTGTACCCCAATGTTTATAGCAGCACTCTCAACAATAGCCAAATTATGGAAAGAGCCTAAATGTCCATCAACTGATGAATGGATAAAGAAATTGTGGTTTATATACACAATGGAATACTACGTGGCAATGAGAAAAAATGAAATATGGCCTTTTGTAGCAACGTGGATGGAACTGGAGAGTGTGATGCTAAGTGAAATAAGCCATACAGAGAAAGACAGATACCATATGGTTTCACTCTTATGTGGATCCTGAGAAACGTAACAGAAACCCATGGGGGAGGGGAAGGAAAAAAAAAGAAAAAAAAAAGAGGTTAGAGTGGGAGAGAGCCAAAGCATAAGAGACTGTTAAAAACTGAGAACAAACTGAGGGTTGATGGGGGGTGGGAGGGAGGGCAGGGTGGGTGATGGGTATTGAGGAGGGCACCTTTTGGGATGAGCACTGGGTGTTGTATGGAAACCAATTTGACAGTAAATTTCATATATTAAAAAATAAAAAAAATAAAAAAAATAAAAAAATAAACAAGTGAGCAGGGAAAACTTATGGAATGACTGAGTGAGGAGCTCAGTAAAAGTGCCCCTTGAAAAGCAAAGATAAAATGGACATAATTATTCAAAAAAAAAACTACTTTAGGATTCTGAAAATTGGCCAGAGACATACAACAAATTGAAAAATGTTTATTCAAGAAGTCTTAATGAGAATCTGTAGTCTTTTAGCCTGAGAAGGGTCTACTATTTCCCCTAATACAACTTCACTGTGTGGAGTCCAGGGCAGGTCATGTGAATCTGTACCTTTGCTGCCAAAGAGCCTGATCTGATTTGGTACGGGATGTTAGAAAGATCCATGCCAGGGCACACTGCTGAAAACAAGAAAGAAACAATCCAGGAACAATAGCTAACAATCTGGAGAGCCAACATCACACCTAGTTTAGTGCCATATTATAGTCTGTAGCAAGTGGCATACCAGCAGATCGGCCATAAGTTTCAGAGGAGTTCTGGGGAATTTGTCTTGATACACTTTCATGTAACCTAGATGGTCTGGATAAGCTTTCACATAACCATGGTGATCTTGAATATTGTGCGTTTATACACAGATCCATCCAAAATCAGGAAATACCAGAGAAAGCCTTAGTTGTCTCTTTGTCTCTGGCTGACTATGAGGCTTTGAGTATATGGAAGTTAAAGGCCAGAGAAGAACTGTAAAAATATGGAACTTAGAATGTGTTTCCAAGACATACACAGATTTGTCAGCAAACAATGGTGCCTGCTGGCTCAATGACTTTAAGTACCACTGTTTACTAATTATTAACTGATCACTAAACTATGGCAACCCAAGGGGAACCCCTAGGAATCCGGCTTAAAAAATAATAATAATTATAATAATATTAAAAACAAAAGAGAGGGGTAAATAAAAATAATAATAAAAACTGAGCTGAGACTTCAGTGGCCATTCATTTTGGGGAGGACATACTACTTTGAATTATCCCAAAGGAACAAAAGAAAGACTGATTAGGATCTAGGCTGAAACAATATATTACCTATAGTGTTCAGTTTTCAAATAATAATAATAATAACAATAATAATGAGATATAAAAAGAAATAAGAAATTGGAATGTATGCACTTGAAAAAACCAATTACTGGAAGTGTCCTAATGAGGGATTTAGCAGAGAAAGTATTCTTTCTTATTTACACAATGGAATCCTGGACAAGAAGCAAGAAAGAAAAGGCAGAAAATATATTTGAAGTGATGGCTGGCCACTTTCCATATATGATGAACAATTCACAGGTCCAAGAAAATCAAGAGATTCTCAGTAGTATAAACACAAAGTGATCCACAACTAGATGCATTGGATTTAAAATGCTAAAAGCCAAAGATAAAATCTTGAAAGCAGCACCTATGTTACTTCTAATGCACTTTATTGATTACAGTGCTCACAAGTACAGCAGGGTTACTAAGCAGTGACTAGTTTCTACCGAAAGCCATTTTATACTCAAATAGTTCCAGAAATTGGTTAAGATTCCTAGTATGCAAAATTAAGACTCTAAAATATTACCAGTACGTGATTTTTTATAGAATTTAACTCTATGTCATGTCTTTAACAAAAGGCCCTCACCAGTTCTTTATCATCTGCTTTGATTGGCCTATTACTGGCCCTTCTCAGAAATTTCTGTTCTCAATCTATCACTTACTATTGGGAATTGAAACAACTATAATTAGCTGTTAGAACTAGAATAGATAACTGAGCAAATCTGGGATCTGGGGTTCTAGAAAAACCCCTGGACTATACTGCCTCAACCACAATCAGAAGGTAGACCTTACTGGGGAAGTGGTTAACAGACAAGCTCCAGGACCCAGGTGGCTAAGCAAGTTGTGAGAATTCTAGGGTATAGATGCGTAGGACATTGTCAACTTGAAGGTCCATGATCTGCTGTTCACTAGGATCCAGGATTTTATGTGAAGACGGAATTGCAAAAGTGAGTCCGTCAGTGAAAAAGTCGAAGCTGTATGGCTTTCTATAACTTAGACTCAAAAGGCACATGATGTCACTTTTATTTTAGTCTATTGGTTGAAGCAGTCTATAAACCCACCCAGATTCAGGGTTCTATAAAGCCTTCTCTCTCAATGAGAAGAGTGTCAAATAATTTGTAGCAGTGTTTTATTTTTATAATTTAATTTAACTTAATTTCTTTTTTCTTTTCTTTCCTTTGTTTTATATTATCAAGTTACCTAACATAGTGTAGTCTTGGCTTTAGGAGTAGATTTCAATGGTTCATTATTTGCATATAACACCCAGTGCTCATCCCAACAAGTGCCCTCCTTAATGCTAATCACCCATTTTCCCTCATCAACCCTCAGTTCTCTGTATTTGTCTTCTATGGTTTGCCTCCCTCTCTATTTTTATCTCATTTTTCCTTCCCTTCCCCTATGATCATCTGTTAAGTCTCTCAAATTCCACATATGAGTGAAATCATATCTTTCTATGACTTATTTCCCTTAACATAATACCCTCTGGTTTCATCTACATTTTTGCAAATGGCAGCATTTCATTATTTTTCATCACCAAGTAGTATTCCATTATATATATATATATATATATATATATATATATATATATATATATACATATATACATACACACATATATATACATATATACATATATACATACATATTATATATATATACATATATATATATATATATATGTATATATATATACACACACACACACACACACACATACATACACCACATCATCTTTATCCATTTATCAGTTGATGGACATTTGGGCTCTTCCATAACTTGGTTATTGTTGATAGCACTGCTATAAACATTGGGGTGCATGTGCCTCTTCGAATCAGCACTCCTGTGTACTTTGGATAGATCCCTAGTAGTGCAATTGCTGGGTTATAGGGTAATTCTATCTTTAATTTTTTGAGGAACCTCCACACTGTTTTCCTGAGTGGCTGCACCAGTTTTTATTCCCACCAACAGTGCAAGAGGGTTCTGCTTTCTCTACATCCTTGCCAAAATCTCGTGTCCTGAGTTGTTAATTTTAGCCACTCTGACCAGTATGAGGTCATATCTCAATGTGATGTGATTTGTATTTCCCTGATGATGAGCTATGTTGATCATCTTTTCATGTGTTTGTTGGCCATCTGGATGTTTTCTTTGGAAAAGTGTCTATTCATGTTTTCTGCCCATTTCTTCACTGGATTATTTGCTTTTTGAGTGTTAAGTACAGATTTTAGATACTAAGCCTTTCTCTGATATGTCATTTGCAAATATCTTCCCCCATTCTATCAGATGCTTTTTAGTTTTGTTGATTGTTTCCTTTACTGCACAGAGGCTGTTCATCTTGATGAGGTCCCAATAGTTCATTTTTGCTTTTATTTGCTTTGCCTTTGGAGACATGTCAGGTAAGAAGTTGCTGCAGCCAAGGTCAAAGAAGTTACTGCCTATTTTCTCCTGTAGGATTTTGATGGTTCCTTGTCTCACATTTAGGTCTTCCTTCCACTTTGAATTTATTTTTGTGTATGGTGTAAGAAAGTGGTCCAGTTTCATTCTTCTGCCTATTGCTGTCCAGTTCTCCCAGCACCATTTGCTAAAGAGACTGTCTTTATTCCATTGGATACTCAGCAGCTGTATTTTAAATCCACCACAGCCTGCCTTCTGACTTCAATTTATTTACTTTTTCCTTTCATATGTAAAATACACATTTCTTTTCCCAATTCCCGACACCCACTTCTAGTTGCATTCCCTTATAGCATCAGACTTAAGGTCAGGCCTAGGATCTTATCTTTTAAATGAGGTCCGGGTGCGGAAGTTCCTTGAGTTTTGTTGTTTAAGTATGATTTATGTTGATATGAATACCTGTGAATTTAAAAAATAAGCCATTTTTCCTCATGCTCCCAACAATGGTGAGACAGACTTGGGAAAAACAAAGAAGACAAACCCATACACAAAGGGGAAAAGTGGGAGACACAGCAGTCTCTAGTCCATAGCAATTCTGAAGTCAGCCATGCGGACATGCTAGTTTCTTGATTACGCTTAGTGCTGTTCCCTGAGATTATGTTTTCAATGTGTCTGCTATTTGAGGAGGATGAAAGTCTTGGAAAAACTGTAGCCACAAACTAGATATCCCTTTGTTTAGCAAAATACTTAATGGATTTTTTGTTTGAGTAGACAGACTTAAATATATGGGAAACTAACTAGGCTGTTGTAATATGAGACCAAAAAAGTAGTCATTGAAACAAAATGTAGATGTGTTTATCACATAATGGTCTCAGTAGTGGTGCAGAACTAGTAAGCTGGCTCAATATCATTGAGGATCCAGATTGTTCCAACTTCTTTAACTGCCATCCTTAGAGTGCCAAGAAAGTCCCAAGAAAGACCGAAAGTACTTATAAAAACAAAGAACACAAAACTCATGTACACAGTAACAATCTTCTGTCAGACCCATGGAGGATGACTCATTGATTATGTAAAATAGTTATGTTTTCACATAGTATTAGTTTTCTGGAAAACTGGCTCTGTTAAATTAGATGGAAAATGAATATAAATTTGCATTTAGTATATGATCTTTACTAAGCATACCCATATACAGATACCCTTCCTCATACACAAAAAAATTGAACTAAAATCACTAAAATTCACAGCTATTACCTGTGGGCTGGGAAATTACAGGGATTTAATTTTTTTCTGAAACGAAAGGAAATACTCATCCAAAAATCTTATGGCTGTCCTACTTCCTAATTTTACAAGCCCTTTGGGTATATATAGATACTGGTTTTAAGAGACAATCTATCCTTTTCCTTGTTTGATTTTTTGGGCAGTAATATAACTGGTTAGAAAAAAAGTATTTTACAGATGTGATTTTAAATTACTCATGGGCCCTTTCTTTTTCAGATAGATTACTGGAATGCTTTAATGATTGATGACTAGAAGCAAAGCCTGAGTCCCGGTCATAGACCTCATTGCTTTATTGCCCTCGCTGTTTGGTCGTTCCTAAATTAAATCACTACATTAGTGTGTTGAACAGTGACCCACAAAAATGTATATCCACCTGGAATCTCAGAATGTGACCTTATTTATAAGTAGGGTTTTTGCAGATATCATTAATAAAGATGAGGTCATACTGGGTTAGCGTGGACCCTAAATCCAATGACTGGTGCCTTTATAAGAAAAAGAGAGGACACATGGAGACCACACACACAGGGTAGAGGGCCATGTGACAACAGAGGCAGGAGTTGGAGTCATACAACTACTAGTCAAGGCAAGGATTGTCCAGAGACACCAGAACCTAGAATGAGTCAAGGAGGGATTCTTCCCTTGAGCCTAAAGAAAGCATGGCCCTGCTGATATTTGGATTTCAAATGTCTAGACTCCAGAACTGTGAGAGAATAAATTTCTCTTGTTTTAAGCCACCCAGTTGTGACAATTTGCTATGGCAACCCTATGAAACTAATATGATTATGTTCCAGAGAAAGGAACGTATTGTATTAAAATTACCTGAGATAAATAACAATATGTGAGAAGCATTTTATAAATATACTATGTATATCATGCTATATATAATGGATTATATATATTTATAATATTACTCATATATGCTTAATAAAAACATAGGCTTTGTGATACAAAAATAAATAAATAAATAAAAGCTTAATGTAACTGCTTATCAAAAGATAATATTTTGTTAGTTATCAACTTCTATGCAAATGCTGGTGATACACAGTAGTTTATACATTTTAGCTTCTGATCCCATCTATAATATAAATAAGTATGATTTCATTTTCCCCACCCACATTCTAAAACCATCATTAGCAGAGAGATAAATTATTCCACATATTTTATACAATTCATCTCAATGAAGGATGAAACTTAAAAACTTGGGCTTATAAATCAGGGGCAATGCAGACAACATGCCACCGAGTAAATATATGAGAGTTCAATATAATTTTCTCTTATCTACATTATTTTCTGGGAATGCAGGCTTAATTACTAAATTAAATCAATTAATTTTGAATGCACATACTGTAAATAATTATAGTCACAATTTGGATACCAATACTGCATTATACAGAATTTATGTTTGCTTTCATTTATTTAATCACTGGTTCTTATTAGAAAAGAACAATGAGGTATTTGGAGTCTAAATGATGTTTCCAGCATTTTTTGAAAAAAGAAAACAGTAAATATTGAAATAATTATGTAAGTCTAGAGAATAAGTTTGAAATAATAAATATTTATTGAGTTTTAATTTAATGTATGTAGCATTCCAGAACATGTAGTGAGAAAAAATGAAACAGCTTGTATGAAGCCTCCATGTCCAGTAAAATGGAAACAATACCTAAATACTGTAGTATTAAATGAGATACCATAGGAGTGTCTGTCATTTGTTTGCAGATACATTCCCTTCCTTTCATCTGCTCTGCTAATTATCTCAGGGGCTAAATTTCTTCACCCTCTGTGTTCCATGAATGTTGACTTCCAACAAGGCTTGACCAGTGGCAGTCATGGTGGGAAACTGGGAGTTGAGAGGAAGGTATAAACCAAGATATTTTCCGTCTTTACCTTTGTTTCAGTCAGTGGCTTCAGAAATATCTCTCCTTGGTAGTTCCAGTCCCACTGGGCAGCATCAAGCTCTGTGGCTCCTAATCAAAGAAATCATGTTTAGGAAAAGTATCATTATAGTTATAGAGTGCTGTGCAAAACATTGGCTATACACCAATATATGGATTTTAGCTTTTAATTTCCTCTGTAATGCAGTTTGAAAATATTTCTCTCCTTCCTCGACCACGTTCTGAAACCAATTATTACTAATGTGGCATTTTTCCAGGCCATTTATCATTCTAACCATCCCCTCCTTATCTGTTAATGTTCTTTTTAGATATAAATTATTGTTAACAGAATTAAGTCCCATACTTCAAAATTAATGTCAGTACTTCAGGATCTCAATTAATTCCCAATAAAATGAGTAGAAATAATATCATTAGAAATAATATCATTAATATGTAAACCAGTTTTTTTATCCTCATGCTCCATGATCTTATCCTGTTTCCACTTCCTATTTGTTTCCTTTTTTAACTGTTCCCTATCTTCTTCTCCTACTTTCTTTCCTTTCCTATAAATAAGAACTATTGCCATCTGTCCTGCCAGCTTAACAGGGTTTCTGTGAAAGCAAAATAAGCATCTGCATCTAATAGTGTTTTGTAAACTGTAAAGAATTATTCATATATTAGTGTATCATTTTGCACTGGCTTTTCTTTTTCATTTCCCCAGGCATACCAAGATTGATTATTTTTTATTTGTCTTTTTATTTTTTGTCTAATTTTTTTTTTTTTGCTGTTAATTTCAAGTTAGATAACATAACATACATTGTAGTCTTGGCTTCAGGAGTAGAACCCAGTGATTCTTCTCTTCCATATGACAGCCAGTGTTCATCCCCAAAAGTGCCCTCTTTAATGCCCATCACCTATTTAACCATATCCCCACCCAACTCCCCTCCAACAACCCTCAGTTTCTTCTCTGTATTTAAGAGTCTCTTTATGGTTTGCTTCCCTCTCTGTTTTTATTTTATTATGCTAAGCAAAATAAGTCCATCAGAGAAAGACAGATACCATATGATTTCACTCATATGTGGAATTTGAGAAACACAACAGATGAACATAGGGGAAGGGAAGGAAAAATAAGATAAAAACAGAGAGGGAGACAAATCCAAGGCTGATTTTCAAAGCTTTTTGTTTTATCCTACAAATGTCTTAGAATACACATTAGTTTTTTGTAAATGGATTTTGATTCTCTTTCTAATTCTGACACAGTTGGCAACTATCTGCTCATACTTTTTACTTCAGCTTTCTACCATCACCTACTTCATTCTCATTAGGTCCAAAAGCAAACTCCTCATTATTGTTCAAAAACTGATTTATTGTGCTCTGTTGCATATCTGCATTTGCTCTGTGAATACTTTTTTTTCTTTTGATTCCATAGTCTAAAATACTGATACCACTTTTTACTCTATTTTTCTTATACATTTTATTCCTTACCTCCTAACCCCCAGATTTTTAAATTTTTCTTTCATGTCTTTTGTCCTTTCTTCCTTTTGCTATTTTCAGTTTTTTCATCACTGTTGTTGATTTTTCCTTTTACCATTGTTTTAAGGACTTACTAAATTTGTATTTGTCTGGCATTTATTTCAGTGAAGATCAGGCAGGAAATCACAGTTGATATTTGTTCCGTGTGGAAGTTTAAAATGGAATAACATGAGATTGTCAACAGAAAATGCTGACACAACTCAGGATTTAGCAACAGCAGAATGCTGCCACCACCATGTGGGCTGGAGGAAAAGAGAGAGCAGAGTTCAGCCCTTTTTTGTTAATATTGTAACTGAAAGTGCTGAGTTTAATTTTAGGCACCACATTATAAGAAGGATATTGAAAGTTAAGGAGAGGGATATTATGATGGTGAAATGGCTGGAGAATGTCAAGTGAATAATCACTGAGAAAACTATAATTACTTTGCCTAAAGAATAGGTGGAGTGCTGACAACAGGAAGGATATATCAATAGCTGCCTCCAAATATTTAAAGAATGTTAATGGAAATATATATACACAGTGCTTTTTGTCATACCTAAGAGAGCTTGGAAGTTTATGACATTGATTTTGCTCAATGTGAAGCCCGATTTTAGAGTATTTAATGCTGCCTCAAAATACACTTTGCCTTGAAATAAAGAATACACTATCATAAACATGATATTAGAATACTCACCCATAGGTTGACTTCGAAGCTAAAGAAAAATGTTAGCAATGTGAAGGAGTAAACACAATATAGCTTCATAAGTTCTTGGCAAATTTTAAGATTTAATATTAGATGGGGAAGAATATCAAATAAGTTCAAAATGGGTCATTAAGATTTTCACATGCTACAGAAAATTAAAGATCAAGATAAACCAGGATTTGTTGGGTTTTTTTCCTTGACAAATGATAGTTTCACCAGTGAAACTTTCATGAGTACATTTATTTGGGCATTTATGAGTACAAAACTAAGTTGGCAAATAGAGTTATTGGTATAGATCACTAAACTAAGGAGAAAAATAAATCACTGTAGGGAAGGAACATCAGTGTCAAATGGACTTTTGCAGGCTACAAAAGTAGCCACTTATGCTTACATACTGTGAAGACAGAGTATTACATTAAAGACAGAAGCAGAGATTTTACTACAAAATAGGATAATTAGGTGATAGAAATGATGCAAAGAATAGTGTAGACAGAGACCTAATCACGCCAGTCAAGAGGGAGCCAATAAAGAAGAAAGTTATGGCTCTAGCAGGAAGATTCAAGTCTCATAGTTCTTAATATTTCCTACCGTAAACAAGGCAAAAAAGCCAAAGCTCTCCCTCCTATTACTATAAAAAATATCAAAGTTCCACTCAGCTTTATTCACTTCAGAGTGCTTCTGGGTCTTTCAACCTTATTTCACATCTTGTCCTTGCCACCTGTAGTCCTCAAGGATAGACTTAATCTTCCAAGCTCAGGATCTTTTTGGAAGATCCTTCAGGTTGCAGGTAGGTTGGGTGAACCAGATGTGCCTTTTCTAGACAAGGAAAGAAAGGATGAAGTATACACACACACACACACACACACACACACACACACATACATACACATACATCTCAGGCAAATGTTAGGAAGGGCAGGGTATAATTGACTTCAGTCTTCAATGAACAGAGTTTTTATTTCTGAGAATGGCAGCAGTAGATAAGATTTTGAGTTTGAAGAGAGTTTGGCTTTTGGAAATAGCACTATGAGAAGTGCAATATAGTTGAGTAAGAGGATTACTGAGCATCACTCAGGAAATGATTGGAAGATAGAAAGTATAAGAGCGTAACAAGTCAAAATTTCATGGTTTGGCATTTTCCTCTATTATAATTTCCCATGTTTGTGTGAGGGATAAGAATGTAAATAAATTGGTGTTTAAAAAGCAATGAAGCTTGTTATCAATAGGAAAACAATTTCTTCACAAAGTTTATTTTAAGAGAGACTAGGGAGTGAAGAGTTTTGAGAGTTTTGGTAAGGAAGAAAAACAGAAGAAAAGATACACAATATCTTTTTTAACACACAATAGCATATAAGCACACTCAATTTTTTAAAATCAAATAAAAGTACAAGAACATATTTCAAGGCAAACATGAAAATATTCTGGTTACTTTATGTTTTGCCCCACTTCAATTCAGTGAGTCTATTCTGACTTAATTTAACAATAATCTCATGGATTTCTTTACGTAAGCATTGAGCCTGATAGTTTGGGACATTCCTATAATCCTGTGTAAACAAAAATGGTCTTGATAACTTAGTTTGTTCAGATTCTGTCAGCCTCAAGAACAGTCCCAATACATATAGGTGTGTCTATTGGATTCATTTACATTTAAATTTTCTTTTTAAACTATAACTGTCCAATAGTACACCTTGATGTCTTTTCTGTGTGCTCTGGGGAAAGATGACTCTCCTATCAAAAAAATGATTAACAATATTAATAGTTGTTATATGTGTGTGGTTGAATTGGAGATTTAAAATCTTCATTCTATGTCTATTTTCTAAATTATTCTTTGAACATAAATACTTGTTAGAGAAATATGAGTATTTTAATATATGTATATAACATTTTCTGTGTGTGTGTGTGTGTGTGTGTGTGTGTGTGTGTAAACAGGAATGTGAATGATAAATAGATTCTATATTGGAAACTCGCTCAGTAGAACATGACAAAAATGGCAAGAGTTCCCAAATTTTTAATGTACAATGATGTGACCCAATCCGGATGAGTCAAAAGTGGGCTAATAGAATAACAACGGATGATTTAGCAACCATTTAAATAAGTGTGCGGGGACCAGAAGTAGACAGAGTAAGACATTTGTGATTCCAGGAGGAGAAAATCTGTCCAAAATTGTGGAGGATGCAAAGAGTGCTGTAATGATACTGATCGGATTGAAACTCTCCCGGTGAGTTGCTGGTATAAAGTTGAGACAATGAAACTAAAGGCAGGGGAAAGCTAATCCATTCTAGACAGATTATCTACCATGTGCAAAAGCACAGGGATTAGAAACATAAATTAGGACAGATAGGAAAAAAATGATGAGAATTTTTCTTACACTTTTGAGTCTGCTCTAAAGATTAAGTAAGACTTTGGGAAATGATACATCTTTCATATCAATCTATATAATTGACTCTGGATAGTCAGAATTACAGTGATAGTTGAATTAGAGTATGTGGCAATGCATTTTTTTATGTTTAAGTGATATCTGCTGATACTCCAAAAGTGTATGATTATTTAGAATCATGGTCATGCTCCAAAAGTAAGAAGTTAAATGTTGTTAACTGACAATTGTGATGTATTTAATTGCTGCCTTCTAAAAAGAACAGACTAAATAGAGGGAAGCCCTTTTCAAAACTCATTAAAAGAAAAGCATAATTATAGTAACTTCTATTTAGAATATAAAGGCTAATTCCAAAGATCCAAAAGTGTCTGTTGGAATTTATCTTGAAATGTCAGACAATCTGTTATGAAACAATATGGTTGCCTGTGTGAAGAAATATGTTCATGCCAAACCAGTTAGTAGGAAGATCATTAACAAATAGTATAAACAGAGAAGTAAAAAGATGGATCCCCTAAGGAGATGAAGTATTTATGTATCTTGGCTCAGAAATTCACTTGTGTTCAGCCCAACAGGTAGTCCCATACAAAGATACCATCTGCCCAATGAAATAAAACAAATTTTAGGTTTCAAATAATATAGACTACAACAATCCAAAACATGTGAATGTATAAGAGCATCTTCTCATACCAACTCTAAAGAGAAAAAAAAATATTTTCCCTTGGGACAATTAGTTAGGATAATGTAGACTCACCCAGAAGAGTAGGCTACATAGCATGTTAGAACATGTGAATGTAAGGGAAATTGCTGAATAGGAGATTGATTAAATATTCCCACCTTTCTACCCTAACTTCCCAGTCCAATTAGACTATAGTACTGAGGATTAAGTTAATCATAGTTCTTGGCACGGTATCATCATGAGCACCCACATGGACCCTCTCTTGATGATTAATTTGATTTTATTCCCATGTAATTCTCTCCTTCATCCCTCATCCTACTGACAACCATTCAGGTAGACTTCATTTGTTCATATAAAATGTGTTTGGTGATGCATGTTTTATTAACACATGGTAAGGTCATTTATAACATATCTCGTATTTCTTTTTTGCTTTTCATTGAGATTTATATATATATATTTTTTGTTTAATCCATGTGACTAAACTTTTGTCTAACCAGTTACTTTTAACTTTGCCAGTACTGTGATATCCATCCTCTACATTTTGCCTAGTGTCCTTCCTAAAGATGGATACCTAGATTCCTATCATATTCTAAATTTTTACCATAAACATTCCTGCAAGGAACATTCTTGTGCTTAGCCCTTAATAGATCTATGTGAGAGAGAGAAAAAAATTACATTTATATGGTGGAATTGCATGTTCATGAGATAATAGATTATTTTATTTTTAGTTGACTCTTGCCATATTGCTTGCTAAAATGACTACAACTGTTGATATTGCTGGAAGGTAAAATGAATGTTTATATATAAATCAACGTTCCCACAAATAACATTATCCAGTTGTCTGATTTTTTTTCAAATAGGTGGAAAAAATGTGAAGTATGTGCTTTCTCCTTTTCTACCTATTTCTTTTTTTCCCAATTAGTAATAAATATGATTGTTCCTTCATATACCAGTTAACCTTGTGGTTTTACTCTTTAGTAAATTACCAAATTGACAGATTTTACATTGAATTAAGAATGTCTCAGGGGGCCCCTGGGTGGCTCAGTCAGTTAAGTGTCACCCTTCGGCTCAGGTCATGATGTCATGGTTTGTGCGTTTGAGCCCCACATTGGACTCTGTACTGACAGCTCAGAGCCTGGAGCCTGCTTCAGATTCTGTCTCCCCCTCTCTGTGCCCCTCCTCCACTCACACTTTGTTTCTCTTTCAAACTAAATACACATTAAAAAAAGAAAAGAAAATAATAATAATGTCTTGGTAATATGAAGTGTTAAAGATAATTCTAAAGGAAGGTAGAAAGAATGTGAATATCGGTGACAGCATCATTATTTAAAACAATGCAGAGCCAAAGAGGATTCATTGCTCAGTAGTTGAATTACACTTCCCCGAGTTGGGAACCCTATTCTGTGCCCTACCAGTTATATCATCTTGCACATGTAGTGGCATTTTCTCATTTGAAAAGTAGGCATCATATTAGTACCCACTTCACAGAGTCCCTGGGAAATTATATTAAATAATACAGAGAAGAGACTGAAAAAACAGCTCAGTCCTCACGAGCATTCAATAAATGAATGTTTTAAGAACCATTTCCTCTCAATTTTCCATTAATAATTTTAGATTTCTTTAATTTTGTACAGTTTTACCACATAATGTTATTAAGCAAATTAAATATTAATGAAGGGAAATAAATTCCATTCAAATGAACTCCAGATATTCATATCAGACCCCTTTGGCCATTTTGCTGTGTACATATTCTGTCTTTCATAGCTCAGATGAACAAAGTTCACATGGAGACATGAACTGAGAAACCAAAAACCTGTTCTGTCAGCATCCTCCCTACATTTGTGAGATGTTCTGATTAGATGCTTTAAAAGGTTACCAGGACAACGATGCTATCTTAAAAGTTAACTAATGTACTCCAGAAAGGGAAACCATTAACAGCCATTTGTGAATTCATGTATCTCACTCTCCCCTCACAACCATGCTGCATTTATCTTCAGCCATTTTTCAATATATAAGCAAAACCTTAGTTGCAAGTGTTAATACTGCTTGTGTTCCTAATTAGATGAAATTTGCTACTTCTAGCTACAAATTTAGTTAAAAATTCTCATGTATTATCATGCTCATAAGTGAAATGTTTTCAGGGAAAACCATATAGAATTATGAACAATCCTACAAAAATCTCTTTACATGATCATATGAGAAGCTGTGGGAATTTAAAAAACTATTGTACTTTTAATCAGGGTGAAAGCTTTTTTCCTCTGCATTAGTAGAAAAAAAACAGTTGAGAAAGCTTTGTCAAAGAAACATATTCTGGGGTTCCTGGGTGGCTGAGTCAGTTAAGCATCTGACTCTTGATCTCAGCTTAGGTCTCCATCTTAGGGGCATGAGTTCAAGCCCTGCACTGGGCTTTGTGCTAGGAGTGGAACCTACTAAAAAAAAGAAAAAGAAAAAAAAAAGTGGGGCAATTGGGTGGCCCAGTTGGCTGGGCAACTGACTCCATTTCAGCTCAGGTTATGATTTCATGGCTGTAGGATCAATCCTCACGTCTAGGCTCCAATCTGAGCATGGAGACTGCTTGGGATTCTCTCTCCCACCTCTCTCTCTGCCCCTCCCCTCCCTGCTCACACTCTTGCACTCTCTCTAAAATAAACAAACAAACAAACATTAAAACAAACATTTTAAGGCCAAGAGCTTAAAAAAAAGTGAAATTTAATCTATTGTCTCAAAGTTTTAGAGCTTTTTTTTTCAGTAGAAGTACAATTTGTTAAACATTTAATATAGCCACTTCTAATTAATTACATGTTGATTCCTATCATGAAAATTGAAATATTTAATTCTTATAAAAATGATAAGGAAACTAGAAATAGACTTTGTGAAATTATGTAACTTAAAGTCCTGTGACTGGCCAAAACCCATGATTTAATTGACTAGGAACTATCCTACTGACCATACAAATACCTGGCTGGTTTCAGTATCTTACCATTTTGGCACTAGTTTAAAAAGTTGAGGGGCATTATTTGGAAATATCATCTTGCAATTTAAGTTGCATTTTGTTGCTCTGGATTGCAAAGGATATTTAAAGGTTGTACGTTTCTTTGTCATTAGTTGTTTTGTTTTGTCTTGTTTATTGGTTTGTTACTTCTATACCCACCACCTCCCATTAATCACATTTTCTCATGTCCTATAAGTTTTTTATTTATATTCTTCCTTGTGTCCACTTAGATTTAGTGTTATGCAAGTATATAAACATACTGATTTATGAATACTTGGAGAAAAAATATAATTCAGCAACATAAATATTTGAATTAGATGATAAATGGAATAAATTAAAAAATGAAGGTATTATAAATAAATAAAAAAATGAAGTGAATGTACTAGAAAAAAAAAGGGTGCAAGACAGGGTAATATAACAGTGTGGGTAAGACCACAAATTTAGAGTTAGACTAAATTATGTTGGAATTCCTGCTTGCAAATTTACCTGACTTTGGGCAGATTATTACAATTCTCTAAGCTTCAGTAGTCTCAAATATACATTAGTATATTAGTACTTGCCTCGCAAAGATAGTGTAAAAAACAAATTATATAATGCCAAAAAGCATTTACACAGGTATCTATAAGTATAGAAAATGTTTAATAGATACCAAATGTATTCATGATGATAGTACCTTATACATTCCATAGCGGTTTTGGGTTTAAGTTTTATTGTGACAAACACTGTAAAATAATTATTTTTTCGTATCATCAAGTTAAATGCAACCAAAGCTTTGATGTAACACAACTCCACTCAAGAAAACAACATCTCTTAATTCATTCTCACAAATAAAGCCAGTGACAAGTGTTAGAGGACTTATTATAATAACTCCACTTGCTGACGGCTTATGGCTACAAGGCAAACTGCAATTTTGTAAAAGAAAATGAGTGGGTTTGGAGGGAAAATTTTCAAGCCTAAATATTTTTCAAATATTCCGATTAACAGTTTGAATAAATCTGGAGAGTCACCGATAGCTTATGTGAAAGAATACATAAACTAATTTTATCTCTTTTGAGAGTTTTGATGGAGATCAACTGTCCAAATACTTTTGACATTATAATTTTCTGGTAATCACCAAAGCTACGCTATGATGTCTTACAATGTCAAAGCATAGGCTTTGGTGTTAATCAGAAAGAATAAGGTAGGCTTGATGTTCTCCTAATATTTAAAAAAATACCAGTTTGCATAAATATATTTTTTTAATGTTTGTTTATTTTTGAGAGAGAGAGCAGGGGAGGGGCAGAGAGAGAGGGAGACAGGAGACAGAGAATCCCAAGCAGGTTCCATGCTTCAGCACAGAGCCCACCTCAGGGCTCCATCTCACGAACCATGAGATCATGACCCCGACCTGAAGTCAATAGTTGGTCGCTCAACCAATGGAGCCACCCAGGCACCCCCCCCCCCAGTTTGTGTTCATTTAAAAATAAAGTGTAAGACCTATTTGTCCGTACCTTTCTCTCTTCCATCGCTAAATGCTCAGTAATCAATCACCCTCTTTCCCATTCTTCTCCTTGTTTTTTATTTTCCTTCCCTTGGAGAGAAAAAAACAAACAAACAAAACCAAAACTGTGTAAACAGATGCTTGCAGAGTTATTGAATGTTTTCAGAGGAACAAGTAAAACCTGTTAGAGACATCCTGGCCTCATAAATTCTGTGAACCGCCAAGACTCATTCAAAGAGAGATTAATGGGTTTTGACCTAATCAGTTCTTCCAGGGTCCTTTGTGGTTGTTCTGAAATGGTGTAAGTGGTTCACAAGTACTTGATATCAAATTGAAACCATTCTCGGTGCCAAAGGAAAAAATCTTATGGGCACTTGGAGAACTATTAAACTGCTTAGGCTGTTCTAAAGACGAATGAAAGAAAATTAGCATTCCAGAAATCTGTTGGGAGTTACGCATTACCATACACAAATTTGGGTAGTAGTAGTCAACTGTCAAAATATACTAAATTTTTCATGAGAACTGTGATGTGTTGGGAAGCTTTTGGTTTCTGTCAAGAGGAGGAATAGATCCAAAAGGATAGGCAGGAATCACACACTATTGAAAGTTTAGGTCAAGAGTATGAATTCTTGACTCTATTGCCTGGATTTGAATTACAATATTCCATGCATTAGCTTTGAGATCTCAGTTACCTAAAATCTCTCTCATCTGATCTTTCTTATCTGTAAAATGAAGTAATATAATGTAGATAAGACACATTTAACTGTGTCTAGAACCAATAAATTCTATGTACATGTTTATTAAAAGAATATGCACTAGGCATCACAGTATGCATTTTCTTGTATTATCTTGTTTAAATTATGCTAAAATCCTTGCTTAAAGAGGTATCATTTTCTCTCATTCAAGGTAGAAGAATTTGAACTTCAAAGTTTAGAAAATTACCTAAAATCAGAGTAGACTAAAATTTAAATGAGGTTATTTTTCACACCTATCAGAATGGCTAAAATCAACAAAACAAGAAACAACAGGCATTGGTGAGGATGCAGAGGAAGGGGAACTCTCTTACACTATTGCTGGGAGTGCAAACTGGTGTAGCCACTCTGGAAAGCAGTATGGAATTTTCTCAAGAAGTTAAAAATAGAATCACCCTATGATCTAGCACTACTAGGTATTTACTCAAAGGATACAGAAGTACTGATTTGAAGGGATACATGTATGTCAATGTTTATAGCAGCATTATTTACAATAGCCAAGATGTGGAAGCAGCCCAAATGTCCATCAATTGAAGAATAGAATCTTGCCATTTGCAATGACATAGGTGGAACTAGAGATTATAATGCTAAGCAAAGTAAGTCAGTCAGAGAAAGACAAATACCGTATGATTTCACTCATATGTGGAATTTAAGAAACAAAACAAGCCAAGGGAAAAAGGGAGAAGGAGAGAAAGACAAACCAAGAAACAGACTCTTAATTAGAGAAAACAAACATGGTTATCACAGGAGAGAGAGGTGGGGGGATGGGTTAAATAGGTGATGGGGCTTAAGAGTGTACTTGTCATGATAAACACTGGGTGATGTATGGAATTATTGAATCACTACATTGTAGACCTGAAGCTAGTATAACACTGTATGTTAACTAACTGTAATTGAAATAAAAACAAAAAAATAAACTCAGGTTATTAATAAATGATACTTATTAAATAATTAATAAACTAGTCCCAATATTTTTAAAATTTTTTTAACATTTATTTATTGTGGAGAGACAGTGCGAGTAGGAGAGGGGCAGAGAGAGAGGGAGACACAGAATGCGAAGCAGGCTCCAGGCTCTGAGCTGTCAGCACAGAGCCTGACATGGGGCTGGAACCCACAAACTGTGAGATCATGACCTGAACTGAAGTCAGACGCTCAACCGACTGAGCCACCCAGGCGCCCCAAGCTAGACCCAATATATTTGGTGGTGGTTGTTGTTCAGTCTGAGGATATATGCCCTGGAGTCTGATTTTTTTGTTTGTTTTTTGTTTTTTGTTTTTTTTTACTTAAGGATGAGCATCCATATTTCTCCAGCAGTACACACACATAAACTGCTAAACTGAATGGCCAAGGTACCCCCAAATAAATGAGGCCTGAGGGAGTCACAAGGGGACAGAGAGTAAGTGTGCTTGTGCAAGTAAAAGTGAACAGCATGGCCTTCTTATACTTGCAGACGCTTCGGATCTCTTGGCTAATACTTTGCCTCATGTGGTTGCAACATTAGAAACATATATTCTCGTTACAGATTCTGGCCCATGATGTTGACTTTGTCAGCATTTCTCACAAAGATGTTTAGTAGTCCCTATGTTGAAATCACGTCAGTGACAATTTCACAGTGGCTTTTGTAGCACTTAAAATGCTAGGAGTTCACGTCTTCGTAAAGGAGTTTCTGAAAAAAATCACCGTGAACAGAACATAAGAGAAATAATTGTCTTTCAGTGCCTCAGGCATGCTCTCACCAATCCAATTTTAAAGTAGAAACAAAACACAGAGCAGAGGGGTAATAACAGCCATGTTTTAGAAGATGAGGCAGAAATGTTAGATGATTTGGGGAATGTCTATAGATTGAGTTTTTTTCAGCTGCCCCAAGGGAGGAAAAACACGAAGAGGAAAAAATTAGATGAATATGAGCAAATATCATTTCAATAGGCTGAAGCCTCACACCAAAATAAAATGTGCAGCAGTAAAAACATGAAAAGTAAATAAAATGAATGGCTGTCTAAATGGAGACATAAAAGAAACATCACTATACACATAGCATAACTTCTGATTTCATATAGTATAAGGAATATTCTTACACCAAATGAATTTCCAGACTGCTGAAGCTAGAAGAAATATTAGCATGAACTCAGCCTAATCTATTTCTATATAGGGTATGTATAGAGAACTTAAAAATATATTCCTGCTATAGATAGAGCTTAACGTTATTTAAGGCAGTGGAGTGGAGCACAGGACCTGGTTCCTGGTGGTAGAACGGTAGTCTCATATTTACTTAAGAAATTCACCACCTTTATGTATATAAACCAACACTCTCCCCTATCATGTGCTCTCCTCACTGAGGCAATCTGCAAAACTTCAATCACAAAAGTGTCCTAAAGCAGGAAGCCTGTAGGGACATGAATTACTAAGTTTACCTGCTAAAATGACTTCCTGCATCTGCATTGGTATGGGAGCCCCTTATTCTTGTTCAGTGTCATGCTGGATAAATATGGGGGAGGGAGCTAGGGAGTGAGGGAAGGACCATGGAAACCTTTCTAAGAATAAGTATCAGAATCTGGCATGCCGAGCCAAGCCAGGGTGAATTTGGCTTCGTTGTTTACTGAATACCCACAGCAATAAGTTCCAGGCTCAGTATCAGATGTGGGATGTAGAGGTGGGGTATAGTGATCAGGTCCAGAGATTGAATGATCAGATTTTTAAACTGTAAGAAACTATCTCAGTCAGACCCTTGGCATTACACATGAGGAAATGGTTCCAAAGAAGCATAGAAAACAATCTGGCCAATATTACCCGGTCCATAGTTAGACCAGACTGTAAGTTTACAAATCCATTGATATGCTCTCTTTAAAGAAAGCCCTAGATCCTCATCAGTTTATGAAAATCTTTGTGGGTGAAGAGGTACATTTTACATAGCAAGAAAATCTAAAATAAGAGAAGACTCAGGTAGAGTTCTGGCTTTGAAAACACAATGTGTGCTTCCTCTAGTGCCTTTTACACATTTCTACTCTACTGCTTACCACATTGCACTGAAAATCATTCCTTTGTCAGTGATTAACAGTTTCTAATCATCCAGGTATTTCACTTGAAATTAACTGTGTCATCTTGAGTAAGAAAATTACCTTTTTGTTCTTGCCTCAACTTCTCTTCTTCAGTAGAGAGAGTAATAAATATTTGCCTGTAAAACTGGGTTTATGTGATGACCCAACACTGTAATGTATGTGAGACACTTTACAAAAGGAAATTAATCGTTCAAGGAAAATTATAGTGGTGGCAGTAGTGGGATAGTAGCAGTATTAGTAATCATATTAGTAACCTCTATCCAATTAATATGACCAGAATGGGTAAATTCAAAGAAAGGAGGTGAAGGAGTCTGTCCTTTATATAAATAACATTTGCCAAAATGGTAGTTGTTATACGGTGGATCTAACAACACGGATGGGACTGGAGGGTATTATGTTAAGAGAAATAAGTCATTCAGAGAAAGACAGATATGATATGATTTCACACGGATGTGTAATTTGAGAAACTAAACAAATGATCATAAGGGAAGGGGAGGAAAAATAAGATAAAAACAGAGAAGGAAACAAACCGTAAGAAACTCTTAAATACAGAGAAGAAACAGAGGGTTTATGAGGGTGGGGAAAATGGGTGTTGGGTATCAAGGAGGGCGCTTGTTGGGATGAGCACTGGGTATTATATGTAAGTGATGAATAAGTAAACAAACAAACAAATAACATAAATTGGACCAAGCAAAAGTAGATAAATAACAGAAACAAAATGTACCAAAATGTAACATTTTTAGGTACATCTGAACTATATTTGCAAACTTGAACAATACTGCAATAATGAAGCTCAAAAGTACTCCTAAAAAAACAAATAATGGTGCAGGTGGGAAAAGGTTACTAGTACATCCTACTGTCATAATGTTACTCTTTTTTCAATCCGAACCCATTTTTTCATGAGTTGAGCTTTATCAATGTGCTTAGTTATAATTTTTAAATGAAGCACTATTAAAAAGATCAGGAAACAAGTGAAATATAACATCAATTGTTATACTAGAGTTTGTGAATATGCTACCCATTGTGAAAATTCAAGATTATATACTTTTTTAGTTTAGGTATAATACTGGGCATTGAGGTTTCTTTTTTTATTATTTATTATTTATTTTATATCTTATCTTATCTTATCTTATCTTAGAAAGAAAGAGTGTGTGCAAGCCCGGGAGAGGGGAAAAGGGAAAGGGAGAGAGAATCTTAATCAGGCTTCGTGTTGAAGATGGAGCCTGACACGGGGCTCAATCTCAGGACCCTGAGATCATGGCCTGAGCAGAAATCCAGAGTGATGCTTAATTGGCTGGTCCTCCTAGGCACCCCCAAGACATTGAGGTTTCTATTCAGATGCATTTTATTAAGAAAATTCAGTGTTCAGCCAAAGCAAAGACGGAAGAAAATTTTAAGAGTTAATGTGTTTAGATTTTTAAAGTCATTTGTCAGTAAATAACATTTTCCCATTTTCCCCATTTCTGCTTGCAAATTGTTTTCTCAAAATTCACCATATGGTTGTCCTGAAATTCTTTGGCAGACTTGAAGGTAAATACTAAGAAACGATAGAGGACGGAATATTTAATAAAATATGTATTAATAGTGAATATTTATATAATAGATTTTATTTCTGAAATGCTTTTGAACCATTTATTTTTTTTTTAATTTTTTTTCAACGTTTTTTTATTTATTTTTGGGACAGAGAGAGACAGAACATGAACGGGGGAGGGGCAGAGAGAGAGGGAGACACAGAATCGGAAACAGGCTCCAGGCTCCGAGCCATCAGCCCAGAGCCTGACGCGGGGCTCGAACTCACGGACCGCGAGATCGTGACCTGGCTGAAGTCGGACGCTTAACCGACTGCGCCACCCAGGCGCCCCTGAACCATTTATTTTTTGACATATCAGTTAATATTCCCCATGATCAGCTTTATCTCTCTGCATATCACTTGATGAATTATTTTTATAGAAGTTTATATTGAAGTGTGAGTTTTATCCTATATGATGTATTTAATTCTCTTTTGTATGTTTTCTATTTAGTAAAATGGTAACTGAAAGTATATTGGTATACTTGCTATTAGTTAGATAATAGGTCTTTTGCTCTCTGAAACTACAAGACAATAAATAATATACTGGTAAATGATTTTTTTAAGTCAATCAGTACAAAACTAGATATTTATAGACATACTTGATGTAATACGTGTTTTCTTCCTATGTAAGATGCTCCTTCATACTTGCCTAAAGGTGTCTGGGTATACAGTGTTGTACATAAGACAAAAATAAACTACTTTTCTGCCTAGCTACACCAGAATTCAGATGTGTTTCCAGTAACTGGCACCTCTCTGTCTTTATTATTAACATGCATGGAGGTTTGACTGTGTTTTATTTCATTTTGGAGGAGGCAAGGAAGCAGGAATACTGGTAATTTAGTGGCTGGCCAGACAACAAGGCTGTGAATTTTTTAGAATGTGTTGTCTTTACATGGGTTTGAACTCTTCTGTTTAGAAGCACAAGGGTCAGAAGCTTAGAGGATGATCTATTTTTACAAGATGTTTTTGAATGTAGGAAGCATATTGGTTAAGAGAGACTCTGTCAGGCACTAGATCCAAGGAGAAAAGTTTTGTAGCCAGATGAAAACGGATGTTGCAGAGCTGGTGGGAGGGGCAAATCTGCCAATCTCTATGTATATTACAACAATGTTCAAGTGCAGGGGCACCTGCATGGCTCGGTCAGTTAAGCAGCTGATTCTTGATTTTGGCTCAGGTCATGATCTCACAGCTTATGAGTTCGAGCCCCACATTGGTCTCTGCACTGACATCGCAGAGTCTGCTTGGGATTCTCTCTACCTCTCTCTATGTCCTTACCCAACTCATGCTGTCTCTCAAAATGAATAAATACACCTATACAAAATAAAGTTGGTGAGCATTTTTAAAAGAAATATTCAAGTGCAGAACACTTTTGTATTGAATTCTAGAAATCTCAGTGTCCTCAACTCCATTAACTATCAAAAGGGGATAAAGATACTAGTAGAACTTCATGTATAGATTGCTCTAAGCATTAAAATAGAGCATTCTAGTTAGAAAACAAGAGCTTCTGGCACATTGCATCCACTCAGGAAATGTCAGGTTATTATTTTCTCATATAATTACTTTTTATTCATGTTAGACTCGTAAAATGCTGAGACTTCACTAAAACTATTTTTAGTGTTCTCTGTTTAGACAAAGAAGTTGATGAAAAATCAGTCACAAATTTCATAGTCCAGTGTGGTGATAATGATTTATTGATGAAGATTTTAGAATAATTAGTGGAGAAGAGATAGTTATATACTTGCTTATTACCTGATAATCAGTGCGTGAGAAGAATCTTTGTAATGTCCAGAAAGATTTCTCATGTTCTTTATTTTCAAATGTGCTGTCCCCACTAATTTCGTGTGTCCCTGTCTCAACATGAAGAAAAGGTAGCAATGTTGTACTCGCAATGCCATGAGTCTGTGGAACATGTTTATATTAAAGCAGTGCAGATCTTCTTGCCTCCCCAGTTTCCTAATACTATTTATTTAAATTGTGTTACATGATTTTTCATGATTCTGTGTCGTCCACCAAACCACCCTTGAATCCTAGCTTCTAATGACTCTATCACAGGACATCACTGTGCTTCATTGATAAACAAAAATGCAAGTCTCACTTTGAGTATGTAGAAAATGTGAACAATAATTTGTTTCTTGGTAATGTTGCAGAATTTTGATTAGGGCTATTGCTGTTTAGAGATAGATAGATTTTTTTTTCTCCATTTCCAGCTCTACTCACTGCCTCTATTTAGCCTTCCTCAATAGCCTGGTGACAATTTTGTCCTACTGCTTATGAATTCCAGTAACATTCTTGCACCACATTTAAGATAGCTGATATATATTTCCTTGATATACTTTCCTTCATTAGGAATTTTGGTAGTTTTTAGTACATCTATTACCGATGTATTTTCCTCTAACATATTTCTGCATGCATTAGTCATTCAATAAGTGTTCACTGATAGACAAAACATAGTTTTTTTTCTCCCACTGTTAAGCAATGTTATACAACAATCAAATTATGGCACACTCTGTTTTTCCTCTCTATTTATTAACTGCTGAGGTGGGTCACAGTCACATTTTATCTGCATCATCAACAAACACCTCTTATAAGTAGTCTAGCAGATGCCTCAATACTTTTCCCTGGGATGCTCAATATATCTGCTATTTTTCCCTGAACAATTCCATAATTAGAACTTTATCCAATAATTTTAAGGTTTTAATTCATGTTAAACTATAGTTAGTTTCACCTTGAACTCTTATTAGCTTTTAAGACATTGGCAATAAGTTTGGGATCATTTCTGAGAGCAGTTTGGTAGAAACAGTGAGAAAAAATATTGGGAAATCAGGATCCAGAAAATACAGAAAAACTTTGCATATAAACTGGACACTGAAAGACTATAGGCACCTGGGTGGCTTGTCAATTAAGCATCCGACTCTTGATTTTGGCTCAGGTCATGATCTCTCTCACAGTTCATGAGATCAAGTCCTGTGTGGGCCTCTACTACACCAACAGCATGGAGTCTGCTTGGGATTCTCTCTCTCTTTGTCCCTCCCCCTGCCCTCTCTCTCTCAAAATAAATAAATAAACTTTTTTTTTTTAAAGTGCTAAGGCTAAACTTTGGCCATTCTTTCAAAGATTACTCTGTCAATATAAGTATTTAAAGAGTTAGGGATGGCTTGGTGGCTCAGTTGGTTAAGCATCAGACTTCAGCTCAGGTCATGATCTCATTATTCGTGAGTTCAAACCCCGCATCAGGCTCTGAGCCTGAATCTGCTTCAGATTCTGTGTCTCCCTCTCTTTCTTCCCCTCCCCAGCTCATGTTCTGTCCCTCTCTCAAAAATAAATAAGCATTACAAAAATAAGTATTTAAAGAGTTTTCTTTGTCTTCTCTATATCACACATAAATTTTAATCCTAAATATTTAATATGAACCTGAACAGGAAGAAAAAAAAACTTTAAGGAAACCTGGAAATTTTATATTTAAAAGTTTATAAGAAGGTTGCCTTTTTAATGTTAAAGGGGAAATAATTTCCACACTTTAAATACAGAAGTATAAACTATAATCCATTGTTTAAATATGTTGCAAGTGACTTTTCTTTTAATATAAATTTTGTTTTTCTTACTTACAAATCAGATTGTTTGCCATATGTATTAACTTACTGATTGAGCTTTCTAGATTACTTGATCAGTTGACTATTTCCTTCTAATAACGAAATTTATATTTAGTCCTACATATAGCACAGAGACAAATATGCTTTTCTTCCTCTTTGTCATTTTAGCAGTTGCCTATGAAAACGTGTTTCCCAATAAATCTGCAACATGTTATGTCTCATTATGACACCGAAAGAATGTTACCATCTGAGTCATATAACTAGCCTTGGGATAAAATGTATGAAATCTACTCTAGTCCACCATTATTCATGTACATCTGTTGTCCTAGTCCATCTAGTTTTTGAACAAAAAAGAAAAAAACCGTATACCCCCAAAGTTTAAACTGTGTTATGGTCCATAGAGATAGAAAGCTGAATAGTGGTTGTCAGAGGCTGTTGGGTTGGAACAAATGGCAAGAAACTGTTTTTAATGGATATGGAGTTTTATTTCAGGATAATAAAAATATTTCATAACTAGATAAAGGTGATGATTGCAAACCATTGTGAATGTACTAAGTTCTACTGAATCATATACTTTAAAATAGTTAATTTTATGTTATGTGAATTTTACTTCAATCAAAAGAACAAAAGAACTATATGATGAGACTCTTATTTCAAAACTTTAAAAAGTTTTCTAACAAAATAATCACATATGTGTTGATTTGAGATGATCCATTATAAGGGATCAATATCTTGCTCTTCAAACCTGGTGAGAAGCATGTATTTCCTTATTTCCTTTTCCAGTTACTTGTATTACCATGATCAGTCATCAGTTCACTCCTCTCTCATAATCTGCATCTCTTTTTTTGTTTGTTTGTTTTTGTTTGTTTATCCTACTACTTTAGTTATAATGTCTTACTGCTCCTAATTCTTCTTTTATCTATCTTGGTAGGTAAAATTTTACCACATGAGACACAAGTGTTTCACCTTTGACCTTTCCTGTTCTGTGATATGCAGAATAATGGTCCTCAAAAATATCCATGTCTAATCTCCAGAACCTGTGAATATGTTAGTGTATGTGGCAAAAGGGACCATGAAAACATGATTCAATGAAGGACCTTGACAAGAATAGATTATCCTAGACCATCTGGGTGAACCCAGTCTAACCCAGTTCTTAAAATCCAAAAACCTTTCTCTGCTGTGGTAAGAGAGGGAGACTATTAAGCAGGGTCAGAAAAATGCAGCATCACTAGTTTTGAAAGTGAAAAAAGGTGTCAAGAGCCAAGGAATAAAGACTATCTCTATAAGCTGGAAAAGGAAAAGAAACAGATTCTCCCAACCATTCAGAAAAGAACACAAACCTGCTGACGCCTTGATTTCAGTTCAGTGAGGCCTACGTCACAGACTCTAATCTACAGAACTATAGAATAATAAATTAGTGTTGTTTTAAACAAATAAGTTTCGTATAATTTATTATAGCAGCAATAGGAAACTAATACAGTTTCCTTTCTTGTATGACTTTATAACTACCTCCTTATCTTTCAAATCTATTTACTTTTCCCTGTTTAAACCTTTACTACCTTTTTTTATGATTCATTACATCTTTGGAGCATACCAATAAATTCATAAGTACTTCCGTTTTATTTCTAAAGTCACTTCGCTCTGATTCATTTTCCACACTGTAGTCAGAATTGCCATACGAAGAGACGAATCTGAGTATAAATTACTAATAAATCCTTTCAATCATTCCTGTTACCCTCAGGATAAAGTCCAATCTCCTCATATGTTTCACCAGGCCCTTTGTGATCTACTTCCTGATCGTTCTCCATTTATTCAATGATTTATGGTCCAAATATACCTTAATTACCTGAAAAAACACCTTATTTCTCTTGCCTTTGGGTATTTTAAGAATTTTCACTCATTTACACTATCGTCTCTAGCTAGTTAACATGCATTTATTCTTTACCTATCAAGATAAATAACACCTTTTTAAAGAAGTCTTTTCTGAACCCATAAAATTAGGTTTTCTATCACTACTTGCTCTTAATCTCATTGTACCCATGATAATCTCAGTTGCAGCATTTATAAGTCTACAGAATGGTGTGGTTTAGTTTTGACTTGTATCTTTCATCAAATTATAGCTTTTTCTATTTTTAGATCAGTTATTAGGTATTCAAAAATGATATGTAAGTCAATGAATAAATAGAAGTATTTACCTTTTGCCACTATGTATCATTGTGCACCCAGTGTTTTAATGCTTACGTAATGTAGTGTCTACCTCATAACTAACTTTATTTTTTTTATTTTATTTTTTTTTATTTTTTAATATATGAAATTTACTGTCAAATTGGTTTCCATACAACACCCAGTGCTCATCCCAAAAGGTGCCCTCCTCAATACCCATCACCCACCCTGCCCTCCCTCCCACCCCCCATCAACCCTCAGTTTGTTCTCAGTTTTTAACAGTCTCATAACTAACTTTAAATTGGCATAACACCATTTTAATCAAAATCTTATTCCTATTTAAAAAACAAAAGTGATACCTACTGAATGATGTGGAGAATGTCTTCAGAGTACCGCCTGGTATAAGTCTAAATTATTCACTATGTCCACCTCATTGGATCCAAAATAATGAAGCTAGTGGCTCTTATCTAAATTGTAGGCATACTGCCTGTGAGGAATTAACCAGCTTTTCGAAGTTTGCCTTGCAAATCTAAACCTATTAAATGACACAGAATGTCTCAGCATGTCATACAGTAATGCAATTATCACTGACATTAATTATTACATTCTAAATTGCCCTTTTAATCATGTCTTAAAAGAGGAAATTATGATTACTTTCTGCTCTTTATCATTTATCTCTTCTCTCTGTATTTGAAGAAGCAGTGTCTGGATCCAAAAGAATAGTTCTAATAAAGCCATCAATGACTATTTTAGTTAATAATACTTTTAAAGTTTTCCAGAAAAGCCATATAAATATTGAAAATGTCAGGTAAATTAGCCACTTCTTGATACTAGTGCCAGTTGATTATTTTATCAATTCAAAAAGGCTTTTAGAACATTATCTTAACATAGAAAACTTTAAAATATGTTTTACAGAACCAACTAGGTTATACATCATTTGTACAATTATTTACTGTGGAAAAATAAATAAAAATATAAACTCTGAGTTTTAGTATTATTTTTTTAACGTTTGTTTATTTTTGAGAGACAGAGAGACAGAGCACAAGTGGGGGAGGGGCAGAGAGAGAGGGAGACACAGTATCCAAAACAGGCTCCAGGCTCAGAGCTGTCAGCACAGAGCTGGACACAGGGACTCATGAACCAAACCGCAAGACCATGACCTGAGCTGAAGTCAGACACTTAACCGATTGAGTCACCCAAACGCCCCTAACCTCTGAGTTTTAGATTCTGAAGAGAACCACCTAGGTATGCAATGACTTATATATAGTATAATATTCAGTTGCAGGAGACTAAAAGTCCCCATAAACTTGTTCTAATTTTGATTATTCATGTTCTAGTTATTTTCAGTGCATTTTACTTTATATGGGATATTTCATTAATCTATAAAGTGAGGTTAATATTTATTCTACCCCCCTATGTCATAGGATTAAGAGAGTAAATCAAACAAGATAGAATATTGTAAAAGCCTAAAATTACAACAATTTGACATTATTACTAAAATTAAAAATGTTTAGCTATGACCAAGGTGAATGCTTATAAAAGTAAATGAGCAGTAGAAACCATTTGAGAACAAGAAATATTCCAATTTAAACATTTTCTCATACAGAGAAAATTGCGTCTTATTGATGAAAGCTATCTTATATGAAAATTCATTATATTGTTATCAATTGCTGCCAAATTTTATAACATTTTAAAGTACTTAAACCAGATTGCATTGATTGTGTGGTGGGTGGTAATGGTGATAGAGATTATGTATGGCATTGTTTTCCATGTTGTTTGCATTAAATATATAGCAACAAATTGTGGTAACGACAAATAGAGACAAAGATCTTGTGCTCCAAGGGGAAAAAGAAATCAAATCTTTAAACAAAATATCTGGTGACATAAAATTCTGATTATTGCTTTGTAAAGTTTACTAAGGAATATATGACTAACAAATGCAATTCAGTATCCCATGTATATAGTGGGCATCACACGCTTTCATATTATGTACAAAGTTCATTAATAATCGCTAAGAATCAGAGAATTAAGTAATCAGTTCATACACATTAAAAAGATTCAAATTTATGGGAAAGGATTTTAACTGAGAGGTGATAAAAGCTGTTGCACTGCTCAAAAGGTAGTGAACAGAGCTATGGTCTGATGAGAAAGTTCATTTGTCTAAGGAACAAAACATGTTTGAATCCTGTTTCTCAAATATTTAGTTGTATGGCTGAGCTGTTGAGTCTTAAGTTTTTATGAAATGGAAAATTAACACCTACTCCACTGAGTTGCAAAACTTGACTGAAACTTGAAACTTATAATTTAATATATCAACTATTAAAAACTCTGGAGTGCCTGGGTGGCTCAGTCGGTTAAGCGTCTGACTTCGGCTCAGGTCATGATCTCAGGTCCGTGAGTTTGAGCCCCGCATCGGGCCCTGGGCTGACAGCTCAGAGCCTGGAGCCTGTTTCAGATTCTGTGTCTCCCTCTCTCTCTGACCCTCTCCCATACATGCTCTGTCTCTCTCTGTCTCAAAAATAAATAAACACTAAAAATATTTTTTTAAAAACTTCTATGTCTGATTCTTCAGGAAAGAAATAATAAAGGGAAAATATTCACTCAATATAATGAGATTTTAACAATTACATTTTATAAATATGTAATAATTCGTAATGATGAAAAGTGTAAATGACTAAATGGAGGATTTTTTAAATTTTATTTATATTTATTTTGAGAGAGTGTGTGCGTGTGTGCGTGGGCAGGGAGAGGGACAGAGAGAGAGGAGAGAGATAATCCCAAGCAGGCTCTGTGCTGACAGTGCAGAGACCGATATTGGGACATGATCTCATAAACCACAAGATCGTGACCTGAGCTGAAATCAAGACTCAGATGCTTAATTAATTGAGCCACCCAGGATTTTTAAAATGAAATAAAATAAGGAATTCTTTAAAAATAATGTTATAAAATATCAAAGATAAATAAAAACTATAGGATATTGAGAAAAAATATGATAATTAAAGGAATTAATGAAGTAAGTCATACAAATATTTCTGTCCCTTCCAGACAGAGGAAAGGTTACAAAAGTGGATCATATTTGGTGTGTCCAGAGAACAGCAAGAAGGCAAATGTGTCTTGGTTAGAGAGAAGGAAAATAAATACAGTAAGAAATGAAATCAGAGTTAGCCTCTGGTCAGATTAAGTTAGATTTTCAAGGTCATGGTAGAGATTGGGGCTTATATTTAGAAAGAGATGAGATGCTGCTGGGGGGTCCTAAGGCATCAATGACAGAATCTTTCTAAAGTACCTCCTTGTCTGCTGTATAGAGTGAAAAGAGTCATTCAGAAGCTGTTACAATAATTCATTTGCGGAAGGTGGAAGCAGGGTGACATGTCAGAGATGTTGCAAAAGCTGCTAGATATAATGAAAGTTTTGACCAAAGTAGTGGAAAATTAGATTGTAATGGTCAGGTTTTCGATACATATTGTGTTTAGAAAGAACAGAAATTACCTGAGGATATAAAAATATATATTATATATAATATATTAATAAATACATAGTATATACAATATATATAATTTATTATATACAACACATTACATATATTATATATTTATAATAAATATATAATTATACTTATTATATATTTATTATATTATATATTATATGATTGCAATATAATTATATATTATATAACTTATATATAATATATAATATATATGCAGGTATACCTCAATTTATTGTACTTTATTGTGATTTACACATACGGTATTTGTTTGCAAATTGAAGATTTGTGGCAATCCTGAATTGAGCAAGTTTATCGGCAACATTTTTTCAATAGCATTTGTTCACTTCATATCTCTGTGTCACATTTTGGTAATTCTCACAATATGTCAAGATTTGACATTATTATTATATTTGCTATGGTGATTTGTGATCAGTGATTGTATCTCACTAAAAGCTCAGATGATAGCCTTTTTGGCAATATAGTATTTCTTAATTAAGGTATGTATATTGTTTAGACGTAATACTATTGCACAATTAATAGACTACAGTATAGTGTAAACATTGCTTTTATATGCACTGAAAATCAAAAAAAATTATTTGACTCACTTTGTTGTGATACTTGCTTTATTGCAGTGGTCTGAAAACAAGCATGCAATATCTCTGAGGTATGTGTATATGTATACCTCAGAAGTCACTCTCAGTCCCTTTTTTGCTTGCACAACTGAGAGGCTGTGGGGGCCTATTTTAAGACGAGGATGGTAGGGACAGTAAGTTTAGGCTATGAGGATGCTGATCCTCAATGTGGATGTTAATCATGAGATGACTACTAGACCCCTCCAGTGAAAAGATCTAGTAGGCCATGTGGGATACATGTCTTGTATGCAGAAGATATGCCTGGCCTTGGCTAGAGAATTGAGTTTCGGACAGTCAGCATGTAGATATTAGTTAAAACCCTGAGGTCACTGGGATGAGTACAGATGGTATAGAGTAGTGTTTCTGAGGCTGAACTCTGTATTGCTGGAAAATTGAGAGGTCAAAGACAAGGAGAGGAGAAGCCAGCAATGGAAGCTGAGAAGGCATTTGTGGTGAGGCAGAAAGTGAACTGAGAGTGGTGTCCTGTCAGCCAATTCTGCCACTGTACAGATAATAAATGATAACTATGCATACAGATATTAATAAAGTAGCCAAATAAAATTAATCTAAATGAACCATTGCTTTAGATACATCTTCCTAAATTATTTTTAAATATAAAACCTGGGGCGCTGGGGTAGCTCAGTCGGTTACACGTTGGACTCTTGGTTTCAGCTCAGGTCATGATCTCATGGTTCCTGGGTTGGTGCCCCACGTCAGGCTTTGTGCTGACAGCACAGAACCTGCTTGGGATTCTCTCTCTCTTTCACTGTCTGTTCCTCCCCCATTTCCACTCACAAGGTCTCTCTCTCTCTCAAAATAAATAAACTTTAAAAAAACACATAAAATCCTATTTAGGCCTATTCTACTGTTCATTTATATTCTGATTGGAAATTAAAGAAATTGGAATTTGAACTCATTTTGAAAAGGAAATTCTGAAAGCAAATTGAATGATCAAAGTGAAAAAAAAAAAAGGGAGACAAAGTGAGAAGAGAGAGAGATTTCTAGCCTTAAAAATAAGCAAACAAAATTCATACCAGACCAGAAACTTGAATGCCACCAGGTCTCCCTCTTAGTTTTACAATTTTGGTCTTCTCTCCAGATATATTTCATTTATTCTCACTGAATGCTCATTTCTCATAAGGGAGGACACTTGACTACTCACAAATCTCAAGTCCCTCACTTTTTGGTATCTAACACTCACAAAGCCTGAATACTTTGAAAATTATCAAGGAAAATCTCTGCCTGGCTTGAGCCTACTCTTGAACTAGTCAACTCTGGCCAGAGAGTGGACTCAGGTAAAAATGTAGGCATTCCCAATGAACACAAATGGATGAGGTGGAGAAAATATAAGTTCCCGAAAGTAAATGAAAGAGGGAATGTGATTATAAGAACAGTGCAGAAATGATAGTAAATAACAAGGCAGGGAGGTTCCACTAAATGATGAGTCCCATTTCATATATGTTCCACCCTCATGATCAAACAAAATTTCATTTTTGGATTTGGATTCATTAATTAATTCTTGCCAAGTGTCAATGAGTGTCAAAATATTAAGGATGAAGTCTGTAAATTATCAATGGGCTATATGAAATTATGATTAATTGGATTGAATTCAGACTTCTCAGAGTCACAGTTGGTTGGATTTCTTCAGTTTAACTTTATTTTTAATTCAGATTACTAAAGAAAATAACAGGAGAGTTATTCAATTTGCACAATCATTGGAATTAATCTTTTAAGGTTCTCTATTAAGATGTACAAGGTATGTATATTTCCTCAGCAACATGGCATTTCTAAAGGGTTCCAGAGAGGGCATCATGTTTAGATTACTAAATTTTTGATTGGATTTTTATGAGGTTAGTTGATAACAAAAGGGTTTATGTTTTAGAGTAAGGTTCTATTAAAATACAATACATATTCCCACCAAATACACTCATATCATGGATATTTAATTTTAAGAACAAATCATCTCACATACTACTCATTTATGTAATGAGGTACAAATTTGATTTTGAGATAAAAAATGCATATATAACTTGCAAATTGTGATAATGCAAATAATGAAAATTCTATATTCCTAAGGTTTTATGAAATACCTATTTTAGTATTCAAAACAATAACAGCTCATTTACTTTTCAGAACAATCTCTTTGTGATGTTTCTATGTCATCTTACTGTTTTTCTTCCATTTCAAGTGTATTTTAAGTTGTAGAGATAAAATATAAATACCATTTTCCATTCATAGAATGTGTTTTTGTTCTATTATCCCAGTTTCCTCTGGAGCTTTCTAATTTAACAACTCAGTCTCATATGGGCACAACCTTCAGTGTTTAAAATCTGATCTACAATGACCTCAGATCATTTTTCAAGAGTTACTTAACTCAAATTAATGTGTTTTACTCATACACTTAAATATCATATACATTCTCATTAAGATACCCTTATCTACTCTACACTCTTAACAATATATAGTATTAAAAACATAAATTCAGTGTTTTTCACAGATCTCAAATTTGAACTGTTTAGAGGTCCTGCCATTGATATCTCTTTATTATCAGAAAGACATACCGAATTGGCTTATTTCCAGAGACTTTTCCAGTATGTATGTTTCTGATCAAAGTGTGTAGCTTTGTTTTCAATATTTTCAACTTTATTTTTTCATTTGGACTTATCTGATTTCATGTTAAAAAAGTGGAAAGTGGGGGCACCTGGGTGGCTCAGTCAGTTAAGTGTCCATCTCTTGGTTTCAGCTCAGGTCATGATCTCATGGTTGGTGGATTCGAGTCTCTCGTACTCTGTGCTGACAACGTAAAGCCTGCTTGGGATTCTACCTCCCTCTGTCTTTTCCCTTCCCCTGTTTTCTGTCTATCTCTCTCTCTCTCTCAAAACTAAATAAATAAACATTAAAAAAATAGAAAAGTAAATATGTATTTAAAATGCTTCTCATTTCCTTTTAAGCTGATATACTAGAAGCATTCAATAAAAAAATTCTAAATATAAAAAGCAAGACTTTTTATTTTCCAACTTTGAAAATCTTCAGGAGAAAAAAAAAACAACAGAAAATAGATGATTTGTATTTCTCGATAATGATTTATTGCTTTTCACAAAATATAACAGGAATGAGATTTGTTATTATATTTATATAATTTAGTGTTAGTATTCATCTATGGGTACACATTTTAAGATTAATTAAATACATATAAATAGTTAATAAACAAAACTGTCTTGCTTGTAAATAACTTATATAGGGGTACCACTTTAGTATTTCACTAAGCATGTGTGTGTGTGTGTGTGTGTGTGTGTGTGTGTATAATTATATTTTGTCATTAATGTAATAAAGAGAACTTTTAACAGATACCAGGAGAAAAAATGGTAAATACTGTATCTAGTGCTAAAATATTGTCTATATAAAGCTATATTATTTATATAAATAAATATAAAATTTTATAAAAATATATAAAATATAAATATAAAATTATTGTCTATATAAAGCTGTAGGCTACTCTGGTGAAAAAAATAACCTTTCCGACTCTGACAATGTTTAGGGCATAAGCTACCTAAAATCGACTATTTCCTCTTTTCTTTCATTTTATTTGATGCTGTAACTGCAAATGACCTTCCAGTGCTCTATCCCAGGTAATCAACATGCCAAGACTTCTTTCTCTTCTCACTTAATTATAGAAATGACATTTCCTCTCTGCAAATGTTCTGACTTGGATTTCTACTTCAACAGAAAGATTCCTTTCAAGTATGGACCATTCACTCTCATTTGCACTGCTGCAAATCTGGAAAACAAGAAAGCAGCAGAACATATTTAAAAGTACCCAAAAAGCAATGAACCAGAAGTTTTGTTCCACTTTTTGCTAATTATCTTTGTGACATTAGATAAGCCACTTAATCTGCTTGAGTCTCATATTTCTAGGTAGTAAATTAGTAGGTAATAGCAAAATAATCCGTTACCTCTCTCATACTTTAATATTTTGTGATTTCTAGCCAGAAAAATACACTGATTTACTAAGTACAGAACTTTTTCTTGCCATTCCTAATAAATTGGGAAAAATAGAGTCTAATAAAATCTTCAGAGTCCCCTGAACAAAATTGCTCTTTTGATTGATGTTCCTTTTACTAGTCATTATGTGTGGTGAAATGAAAAAAAAAAAGTATATATTAGTCTAATGTAGTCTGTCTTTGTTAACCTCTCCTTTGTTCACAATCACAAATCAGTGGTGGCATGAAAATATACACAGTGGACATGACTACATAAGAGCCCATGCTAAGTGGCTTATTTTTCTGGATTTCCTAATTTACACAGCATAATTTCTCCAGAGACTGAAGGGATCTTTGCTTCAACTTGTGCTGTAGTGACCTGGCTACAGAATCACTGATTAATTAATATTGGAGCATGCCATGTTCTTACCAAAGGAGCGTAAAGCCTGTCACACAGTTTCTGACTATGAGAAATAAAGCCAGTATGACATAAGGAATACGTATCAGTTGAATTGACTTAATGGTCCTAGACACTGGGAACTGGACATCTATGTTTTAAAAAAATAGTACTTACTATGTGTCCCTTCATTTGTTTCGGCCAGAAAGATATTTTTTCTCTGTACATGCATAATCCTGACTGGAAGCCTGTTCACAGGATTCAGTCCAACATACTCGATGTATCCAAGTGAAATGACAACACGACAATCACCATATGCTGGAAGCACTTGATTAATACAGTTATTTTCCTACTTTAACACACACTTCTGAAAGTGACATGGACCACAGAGCATACAAGAGCATGAGATCTATTCCCAGGGAAAAAAAAAAAGGAGACCTGAATTAATAACAGATTTTTCATAAGAAACACCAAAAAGAAATTTTAAAAAATTACTACATAAATCTCAGTTTTTCAGAAAAATGATATGTCATAAGACAAATGCATTTTAGACCCATAGTTCTTCACTGGGGACATCACTTAACAAATCACATCCCAGACTATTCAATTAACAATTCTAAATTCTTGTACCTAGAGATTCTTATCCAGTGCGTTTTTGTGGAGCCAAGCAATCTATCCTTTAATATATATCACTAAATGATGTCTTTGCAAATGATATGTGAACAAAAGCTTGAGGAACAAGGTCTTAGACAGATTCACCACATATGAACTGTCATACTCATGCTTTTCATAGACTATTCAAAATTACTTTTCTTGCAAATATTCTATGTATAAAGTTGCCAAGTAAGGTGAGAAATTAAGTTGCACAATTTCTTTCCGTTTAAGAAATATTTCTTAGGCTAGCAGTTTTATCTTGATGATGTCTTCCAAACTCATAAGAATTGAACTATATTACCTAGACATTTTAATTTTAAGCAAAATAATGAACTACTTTTCCTATGGTGAAATTATACAGAGAGTTTAATTTATAAATAGGTCAATTATAAGGGCATGTTCCCCATCTTTGGTATCGAAGAAACCAGTCTCCTATTCTCTAATTATGTAAAATGCCCTCTTACTTTTATTGTTTTGAGGACTCACTTTTCCTGTGTCCCTCTTTTCTGTTAAAGCACTGTTATGGACCAAATATGTTCCCCCCCAAATGCATATATTGAAGCCCAAACCCCAGTGTTGCTATATTTGCAGATGGAGCCTGTAAGGAAGCAAGTAAAGTCAAATATGGTCAGTAGAGTGGGACCCTGACTCAGTAGGATTAATGTCCTTATAAAAAAAGGTACCAGTGCATTCTCTCTTTCTCTCCGCATGTGCATAGAGAAAATACTATGTGAGCACATAGAGAGATGGCAGGTACCTATAAGCAAAGAGAAGAGGCCATTGCCACCTTGATCTTGGACTTCCCAGTTTCCAGAACTGTGAGAAATAAATCCCTGTTAAGATGTTATGGCAGCCCTTGAGACTAATACATGTTTTGGTACTACGAAGTGGGATATTATTGTAACAAATAAACATGTGGTAAGCACTTTGGAATGGGATAATAGGTGGAGGCTGGAGGAGTTTTAAGGTGCATGTTAGAGAAAGTCAATTGCCATGAAGGGATAGTTGTGGAAACATGGATGCTAAAAAGTGATTCTGCTAAGGGCTCCAAAAGAAAAGAGACTGAAGAGAAAATTTAATGTTTGGAAAATCAGCCTGTCCATATTTTCAAAAAATGAGGAAGCATGTTCCCTAGAGAACACTGAAGATGTGGCTGGATGATCACTAGATAGATTATGGGATTATATAAATAGATACACTGCCAGTTTGAATTGAAAGTGATGGAAGTTGTACAAATTGAAGGAAGACTGTCAGATCTCTTGGCTTTATACAGTGAGGCCATACAGTTATCTGGTGGCAGACAGGTGCTTTTCTTTTTTGTTTTTTAATTTACTAAGATTTTATTTTAATTAATTTTTCAAGTTTTCACTTAAATTCCAGTCAGTTAACATACTGTGTAATACTAGTTTCAGGTGTAGGATTTAGTGACTCATCACTTATTTACATCACCCAGTGCTCATTACAAGTGCCCTCCTTTAAGCGCTATTATATAAGAAAAGGGAGGAGTGACTCCTAGGGTGATTTAGAGATCATCAGGGATACTGACTCAGTTTCAGCCAGTCAGCCAGCCTCTGTCCAGAGTTTTGGAGGCAGGACCTCCACTCCAGTGCAGTATTGCAGCCCGGCTGAGTCCAGAAGGCAGAGCATTGAACCAAGGAGCGTTATTCTCAAGCCTTCAGATCTGTTGGAATTTGCCTTGCTAGGTCTTGGGCTTCTTTGGGACTTGTCACTGCATTCTTCCTTTCTGATTTCTTCCTTTTGAAATAGAAATGAGTATCTTATGTCTGTTCCACCATTGCGTTTTGAAAGCACACCTGTCTGGTTTCACAGATTTGCAGATGGAGAGGAATTAAACCTCAAGATGAATTGTACATCTATGTACAGCGTCTGATTTAGACAATAATTCAATGAAGCTTTGGTCTATAGTTTTTAGTGTTGATGGAATAAGACTTTTGGAGCTTCTGGGATAGAATGAATATATTTGCATATGAGAAGGACATGAATTCTGGGACTGAATATTTATGTCCCCCAAAATTCATAAGGTAAAGCCCCAGCTTCCAATGTGCCATATATGGATACAGGATCTCTGAGGAAGTAATTAAGGTTAAATGAGGTCACAAGGGTGGGGTTTTGATCTGATGGGCTTATTGTTCTTAAAGGAAGAGATACCATAAAGCATTCTCTCTTGGTTTCTGCACACACACAAAGAAAAGGTCATGTGAGTACAGAGAGAAAGATATGGCTGCAACCTACAAACGAAGAGAAGAGGCCTCAGAATAAAACCAATTCTGACAGCACCTTGATCTTACACTTCCCAAGCTCCAGAATTAGAAGAAAGTAAGTTTCTGCTGGGTAGACAACCAATCTGTGGTATTTTGTTATGGCAGTCCAAACAGACTACTACAAACACCATTTTCTTTGTTTTATGAATGTTGCCAGTTGTATTTGAGCTAATAGAGTTAGAAATTTGACTGCAAGATGTATTTCTTCAGGAAAATCTTCAGATAACCATCTACAAAATTAATAATGGTTTTTTTTGTATTGGAGAAATGTAACTTATTCTGATAAAATAAATGGTGGTTGCTTTCCTCAGGAAATGAATATATGCACATAATTACGATGTCTTGCCACAGTGGTGAGGGGAATGAGGAATCCTGCACTAAGGGTTGACTTACCCTCAGTCAATCCTTGGAAGCTCCAGAGATCCTTACACTGCATGTTACAAATGCTTGATTAAGTAATTTGCATAAGAAGGCCATCCTATCAAGTGTTCCTAGTTTAATATCTCATAGTCTGATAGTATCTCACTGTTTTATTGAAGAAAGCACCATATTAATGGCTGTGTTGGGTACAAAGATGAGAGAGACAGGGTCCTGCCTTCAAGAAGTTTATACTCTATTTGAGAAAAATAGTAAGTATGATCCTTTTGGCTTTTGCTTGTCCATTTATTGATAGTGTGCCTTCTAAAGTCTAGGTAAGAATAGTAGCAAGTAAACAACTTCAGAGGTGAAAAAAGAAATAATGTGAAATATAAAGGTAATTTTCCCATAAAAAATGGAGAACCACCTCTAATGATTCTTTCTCGATATATATAGGAAATATAAATGAGGTGATAAAACTCCAAAACAGAATGTATACCTCTTATACAATACAGTGTGCTTAACTATAAACTGAACATTCAGCGTTTGCTGTCTTCACATTGATGCTCAGAGTTACAGACTATTATGACTGTGTTCCTAGTGTCCTCTCATGTCTGCTCTAATTCATTGGTAAATCAGTGTAACACCAAAAGGCCAGTTTCACAGCTATCCCTCTGCAATGAAGTTTTTTTTTTCTTTCTCTTCTGTTTCTGTTTATTTGTTTGTTTGTTCATATCTGAGTTTATCATGGGTAAATTATCAGATTTAGTAAGTATTTGCAAAATGGTGATGTTTTTGTACCATTTAGAACAGTATTCTTAGTAAGTTCAATATGTGATACATTACCTGAGACCAACAAACCTTATTTTTATGTATGATTTAAGTTTAAAATTTCAATTAATAGATTTTTCAGAGTATATGTCCTTGACTTCCAGCGCTATAGGCTGAATAGTGTCCTCCCAAAATTCATATGTTGAAGTCCTAACCCCCAGTACCTCAGAATGTGACTGTTTTTGGAGACAGGGTCTTTAAAGAGGTAAGTTAAAATGAGGGCTTGGGTGGGCCCTAATCAACATACTGATTTCCTTATAAGAGATTAGGACACAAAGACCCACAAGGGAAAACCCTGTGAACACCCAGGGAGAAGGTAGCCATTTAACATCAAGGAGAGAAGCCTTCAGAATAAGCCAGCCTTGCTGACACCTTGATTGTGGATTGCTACCCCTCAGAACTGTGAGGAAATAAGTTTGTGTTGTTTAAGCCATGGAGTCTTTAGAACTTTGTTGTGGCAACCCTAGCAAACTGAAACTTATGATAAAATGAGTTAAAATAAGCCTGAGATAAAAACTTAATAAAGAACAACAAATGCATAAAAGTGATGACTGCTTTTGGTTCCTGTTAAGCTTAACTAGAGCTTCATATAATTGACCTCTTTGAAGGCAAGTTTCAAGCTAGTAAACTAGAAATTAACTGAAGTACTAAAGTGGGATACCTATTGACTAAATGGAATAATTGCAAAGGTATATACTGCTACTAAATTCTATTGATGTTAAACAAGAAACAGATAAAAGAAAAAACTAAATATATCATAATTAGTGATGTTGTTTATCATTCCTATATTTAATTCTAAACTTATACTTGTTATTAAAATCTTCACTCAAGCTGCTCATTCTTTGACAGGGATGATTAGTTTTTATTATAGATCATTATGTAACTTTTCAGATGTTAAGTGACTAACTTGTTAGTATTGTAGAAAATCATATGCTAATATGATAAAGAAAACACTAAAATTATTTTTCCCCAAGTAGCTTCCAAAAACTTAATAGTCTAAGTTGGGTTGGCCTCTTGCCATCATACAATAATATGATAGAGTTTCTACTAACAAGTTTCATAACTGGATCCCAGAAATGTCCTTTGTAATATCCAGGTTTCCCCTATAATTTTCCTGGTAATTCTCTTTTGGTATGAAAAATTTCCCTTCATAATCTAAACCTACAGGTAAATATATTTTGGGAAATCAGATCTGGATCAATTCAGGCATTTTGAACTACATATTTTAATGTTACATTTATGATGAAGGTGGGAAAAGCTCAAAATGTCTCTTTATCCAAACTTTAATTGTTTACTTGGCATCTAAGACAGCACCCTACTGCAAAAAGACTCAGATACATTGAAACCCTCAATCTTTCATATGACATATTACTGAGAATATAAACAGAATAAACAAAAAGTTTATATTGAGTATACTATTTATATTAAAGAATACAGAAAGATTTGACAGTACTTTTAAAAATATGTAATTACCATTTTCTAGTATTGGTGACATAGAATGGAAAACTCAGATGATCGAAGAGTCAAAGTTTTAAATTCAATCAATTTCTGCTTTTTCTTAGCAAAAAAATGGTGGATCATCTTTCTAAGGCACACAATAATATATATACACCATATTAATTATGTTTGCTCGGCTAACTTGGGTATTGTGAAACTTACTTGATGAGAGAAGAGAAAATTTGAGAAAAATTAAAAATTGCTAAATTAATGGCAAACCTCATAATTACTAACATATATACACCAAGTCAGCTGTTAGAAGGAAGTTTAAAACTTGAAATCTACCCTAATACTTTATTTCATTTTAGCTAAAATTATAGTGGAAGTGTACAAAATCTGTTTGCTATCCATTTTTAGCAAATTTTCTTAGCAAGGCCTATTAACACTTCTCATAACTTACTATTTTTCCCATGTGTGTGAGTCTTGCACACTGCATTCCTGGGTGACTTACTCTTACTTGTAATTTACAAGTGAGTAGAGAAAACTGCTATGGAAAAGTAACCGAGATATATGAATTGCACAGCATATATATGACAGCTTTTCCACAAGCACATTTTTAGAAACTACTTATGATAAACTTTCTGGGTTAAAATATTCTGATAAATAGACTAAATGATTCTGGATTTAAAATACTATTTCACAGTGGTAGAAAAGAGTTAATAAGATTCCATAAGTATTTGAATAAACAAATGAATCTATCAATCAAAAGATAATATATTTAATTATGTGATAGAAAAATTACTGGAGTTCCTACACTTAAGTTGTAAAAAAAATAATAGAGAATATATTAATATAATTTATTTTTATCTAATTTTAATTTACTGTTTTCCATTGTTTCGGAGTAAAATGTTTAGCAAAAGATAAATCTGTATTTTTTTCAATGTTTATTTTGTTGAGAGAGAGAGAACAGAGTGTGAGTGGGGGAGAGAGAGAGGGAGACACAGAATCTGAAGTAGACTCCAGGCTCTGAGCTGTCAGCACAAAGTAGGGCTTGAATTCACCAACCAAGAGATCATGACCTGAGCTGAAGTCTGACGCCCAACCGACTTAGCCACCCAGGCGCCCCAAACTGTATTTTTGTTCAAATAAAAAAACAAAAGTGCCCAACTTTATGCATTTGATGATACGATTTTACAATTTGACATATACACTACTAACTTTCTTTAGGGGTCATCCTGAGGAAAAACTAACCTGTTTTCTAAATATGACAACATGATTAGAACCACTTTTTTCCAGTTTCTATGTATTTGTTTAAAAGCTTTAAATACTTTCCCTCAAGTAAGCAAAACATATACATAAATATGTGGGATTATTTCCAAATATCTATCAAAAATAGTCACTAAAATGATAACTCTGCACAAAACCTGGCTATTGTTCTATATTTTACACAAATCATAAAATACATCTCTCATGGAATTGGGAGTTTAAAGCCTGACATCTGGTATATGAGGATAACTATTTTGTAACATGTAAGTCACCTGAAATTTTAGTTGTAAAACTATCTAATAAATTAGTCTTCATAAAATTGAATATAAGGAATAATTAGTGGCACATGCTGTTTACAAAAAAGGAGAAATCTTTGTAAAACTGAGTTCGAATGATTAGTTTGTTCTGAAGTATGAATTGGAAAAAGCAATGTCATTATATTACATGCCATTTGTTCTAATTGTCAGATGGATTTTTATTAAACATATGCTGCAAAAACAAGAAGATTATCTAATTTGACTACTCTCCCTCTCTATAAAATAATACATCCCAAATTACGCTTAAAAATCCAAATGTGCAACAGTTGTTAATGTTATAAGTTTGTCCTCATTTTGACAGTTTTAAAAGTATATGAATTTAATTGGACATTAACTTAATGTGGCCATGTGTCTATGCTCACGGAAAATCTCTCATTATTTACCAGGCATTCAGATCTCCATTAGCAAATACAAAATCTCTATTCTTTTTTCATATTGTGGTAATTGAAGAATTATATTTACCAATTTAACAGATCAGATATTTTGATTAAATATGTATTAAATGTCCGTAGGCCACCTGATTTTGTCCATTCACTACTTTGAATTGATTCATTTTTATCCTCTGTAACAATGAATTTTTCATATTCCTACAGTTAATATCAACAGGGGCTCATCTACCTACTTTGCTTTGGAATATGATACTCTAAATTTGCTCCCTCTACCTCTTCTGCCTTTCCATAAATGCTGGTTTTGTGCAATTTAGGAAGACATGAATGTGCTTTGAATCATTTAAAGACTCTGAACATGTTTCTGGTGCTACATCTAATCCACTCTTAAAATTTTTTAAACTTGAGTTGAGAAGAAACTCTTTTTTTGTCTTTAACCAAATTATTATTCCCCTGTTGATATTTCTGCATGGTTTATTTCTAATTATATATAGAAGAGATAAAGGACATGAAAATAATAGCCACCTTTAACTACCCAGAGAGTCACTGTTTACTCTTCAAGTCCGCAAGTGTGACTGACTATGGCCTGGCCAAATCTATTCATATTATATGTCGTGTATGTATAGGCACAATACCATGTCCTTCTAGTTCCAGGAGTGGTACTGGTTAGATTAATTGTCTGCCATCAGTCAGACTAGGTATTGACCAAATGCTTTATCTAGCTGTTCATAATACTTTGTGCTTTAATTTTTCTAGCATATTATTACAATAACGTTCTCTTTGATTCTTACTTCGTAATTCTTCCATACTATTATCAGGGTTTGGGAAGAATTTACATGTGGTATAAAATTTGTTTTTCTTGTAATATTTTTCTAGCCCCTTCACCTGTTTATTTTATAAATAAATGCAATGTATATCTTAATCTTACCTTCCCACTTCATCTTGAACCTCATATTCACAAAATTGGATCATGATATTAAGATAGTGGTATACTCCCATTGTTCTATAGGATTCTGGCTTTTGTTTTTATCTTACATTTTTGTGCATTTATATTTTATCTGTAATCTCATTATCCTCTGTCATGAGTCATTTCTCTTTTATGTTAAATTTGCATAAATGATATCCTGTGTCTCACACTTTTTTCATAGAATATTATATATTTTAAATATTTAAATATTGGTACATGCTTATCCAGTTACTTCCTTGTAACTGCTACACAGTTTTCATAGTATGTTACATTTTATTTATGCAGTTATTTTTTCTTTAATTGATGGGCATTTGGGTAGTATCCACTACATTGCTATGATAATTTTTCCAGTAATAAACTTCTTTGTGCAGATTTCGTTTGAGTATTTATACTTAAGATTCTCTGAGTATGTATTTGGAAAAAGAATTTCTGAGCGATATAATATGAGCACAGTAATTTGATAAAATATGTCTGTTTTCTTCCAACATTGTATTCTCACCAATAGCTCACCATGTTTAAGGTTTCTTTCATTATCATCTTCTATTTAATGTTTTTTTTCCATTTGATGAGAAAAAGTAGTAACTTTTTCCCTTTTGTTTTATTATAAAACCTAAACATCACTTCATAAATTCATCAGCCAGTGAGATTCCCTTCCTATTACTAACTTATTAATTTTATTTGCTTATTTCCTTATGATATTTATGATTTGTTTTGTTACTTTTCAGGAATTCCCTATCCTTCAGATAATAATCTTTTAATAGTTATTCATGTTGCAAATATTACTTACTGTTTATTTCCTTGTTAAATTTCATTCATATAATCCTTTAATTTTGATATCATAAATTTGTTCTCCCCTCTTTGGATCAGTACTTAATATTTAAAGAAAATTATTTTCCCTTACAGGGTCATGAAACTATTCTCCTATCTTCTTTTTTTTTCTGATAGTTTTAGAGATTTTTTATTTTATTTTTTTCTGTTTATTTTTACTTTCACATTAAGTCTTTAATGTATCTGGATTTATTTGTTGCACCCAGAGTGAAAAAAGTCCTATTTTTTTCTCAAATAGCAATGAAAGGTTCCTCAAATTTCTTCACAGATTAGTGATGCCAACCTAATCATTATACAAATAAAATAACCTGTTATTATTACCAATTACCATGTACCAACTATTTAATATGGATTATCGCATTTAATCTTTGTAATTTTGAGATAAGAAATGTTATTTTTTATTGTGCTGATGAGTAAACAGCATCCTTTGAGAAGTTAATTATTTCACCCAACATGACACAACTAAGGTAGGAATTGAACACTGTAACATCTCAAATAAGTGATCCCAATCCCATGCTTCCTATAGGAAAATACATCTAAAATAAGAATCTTCTTTGTCTCATGGTATTCTCCTTATTACATAGATCTTCACTATCTCTCCCTCTTTACAACAAACAGAATCTTTAGTGTGATTTAGACAACTTCCTGCATCTAGCCACACCCTCCATTTTTATGAATTCATCTGCTGGCTTTTCCTGTCTCTCACTTCTTACTCTGCCCCATACAATAATATCTTGCTTTCACATGACAATGATAGTTAAGGCTTTTCATTTTCTTCTAATGCTTCCTGTCAGGAAACCCCAATTTTACTTAAATAACTCACAGCTATCTTTTAGGAAAGCACCAGAATCAGCCTTTCTGGTAAGCCTTTTCTGGATCCTCAATTTGGAGCGTATCCACACTGTTTTTCTATACAAAGTCTATCATAGCATTTTGCACTTCGTTTGCACATTAATTTTTCTGCAAAACAGACTGCAAGAAGCTTTAAGCAGAAATGCTACTTTTTCTTGCTCTATCCCACACACTTGGCACAAGGACTGATATAAGGTGGGTGTTCCAATAAAAGCTGGTTCAACTAAGTTGAACATAGAAATCTTTATGGCAAAAGGCATGCAATTAGTCTTTAGAAAAAATTCTACCAAAAACATGTATCTACCAGTATTTACAATCATTGTTCATTTGACTCCATCTTGAAGAGTCTCATTATCCTAATGTGAAATGTGACCCTAGCAGTGGAAACTTCATCTTTTTCCAACCTCGAAATGTTGGTGAGCAGATGTCAAATACTGTGAATGGAGCATCTCCTGTAGCCACAAGTTCCTCACAGATCAAGAATTATATCTGGTTTATAGTATTCGATGTGGATAGGGAGTGAACTCAACTAGTCAAACAGACACTCCTTCTTTAACATAGGTGCCCAATTAAGGGATTCATGATTGTTTCTCAGTGGATTTTAGTCTCAGTATGATATTATTTTGTTTTGTTTTCTGTTTGTTGTAGTTATAATGAGTGCGAGAAATGTAAAAATATATTCCATAGTGACATATACAATCAAATTAAATTGTCATGAATTTTGACCATTTTTACCTATAGCAGATAAGAATGAAAAACAATTATGAAATGTTTTTCATAGAAGAGGATGCATAACGTACAAAAATTATCCTATTTGGGTCTCATTTTCAGTGTTCACATATAAACTTTTGAGAAAGTTAAATAGGACAGCTTAATATTAAAAAAAATTCTTATTTATTTGGTACTCTACACTAAAAAATCATTCAGTTGAGCCTTGCAATGAGAAATGTACAGGAGAAAAACAAATATTTGACAACCACCCAGATAAGAAATAATTTAGTTGATTTTTCTCTCTACAAATTATTAGTTGAACACAGCTCCAAAATAGCAATCCTCTCTTTTGTAAAGAACTGTACAGTAAGTTCTTTCATGAACACTAAAGACAACAACCATGTGTTTCTTGAAGACTGAAATAATATGCTTCTGGTAACAGCCTTGGAGACTGGAACCAGCAGTTATTTATCTGCCATTTCTCGTGCAGAGTGTCTCTTATTCCTTCTCTGATTCTATAATTAATTAAAATAACATTAGTTAATTCACACTGCATAATGTCAAATTCTCTTAAAACTGAGCTTTCTTCTTATACTAAAAAGTCAGATAAAACTGACCAAATAAATGTACCAAATACTTAAATCAGGAGCACAACAACATTCTTCACACATAGTACAAGCAAACAGTTTTATTCCTGTTTATGGAGCTTAACCTCTGCAAAAGTAATTAGTTCTATAATTAAAAAGCTATTTGGGATGATTAAAATCCTGTTATCTTGTGGCATTTAAAGACAAATGCAAATGTCAGAAAGAATGAATTCATTAAAATTTCTATTTAAGAGAAAAATTATATGTGGGATATTATTTATTAAAATATTACAGTTTCAGGGAAGGTTTGATCTGCCAAGAAGACACTAAGGGTGGAAGGTATCTTTCTGTAGCATTGGATATAGCAATCAGCTGCTATTCATGAACAATTATTTTGGTGTTATTTTAAACTAACAACTTAGAATGTCACAGTGTTATTTCAAAAGTGATGTTATTCTTCTGAGGGACTTTATCTTTTTCAACAAATTAGAAATTGTTAACATATCTAGCCATGTATATAAGTTTGGTAACCTATCTGACATGCTGTGGTATGCTATCAATCTTGATTTTTCAAGCTGTGAATACAGAGGCTAATTACTTCAAATGAATGGCCAAGTTTTAAAGTCTCCTTTTGCCCCTCAAAATTAATAAAATTAGGGGAAGAGAACTTGAGGGAGTAGAAGACTGCTAGACTACATGCTGTTAACAATAATTTCTCAAATGAATGTGGTGAAAAGCAGTCAACTTTCGGTCCCTAGTCAAGAGTCTGCATTCTTTTAAAGAAAGCATAATTATTCATGAGCAGATTAAATTAACTTCCAGTGGTAGAAGGTACAGAATATTACCATGTGTTGTGAATGACATTTTAAAATCATACCTTTTCTGTATCTTTAGCATTTCTATCCTCAACATGTCATTAAAAATTCAAGAGTGTAGATACATAAAGAAATTTTAAGAAAACACATTTTGAAATAAAGACAATGAAATGAACTTCTACCAAATACATGATTTAAAATTAACCTACCAAACAAACACACAAACAAAAAAACCCAACAAAGTTCTAATTTTATCTTTAAATTTAGAAGTTAAATAAAAAAGAATAAAGACTAAACCTCATGATGGTTGGTTGGAAAGGAGGAATGTGTTTATTTGGTCATTACTGATGTGTTTACAAAGACAAGAGCAAATTAGGCAAAAATTAGTGAATGAAAAATCAGTCTTCAATTTTAGAGTAAGAGTTTTCCTCTAGTGTGATATACAGTCTCTATTATCTCACAGTGTCAATTTCTAATCACTTAAAAAAGACATTATAGCCTAACCCCAAAAGCCACATAGCACATAGGGTACCATGTGGCCCTGACTTCTCAGGATGTTTGTTTGTTTTGCTTGTTCATTTGTTTAAAAACAACAACAACAACAAAAACAAAACGAGCCTAGAAGAGCACGGATCATCTCTTCAAATTTAACAATATGGTCCCAGGGCCAGTAATTTTCTGTAATGTGACCACAGAGGGCTATAGAATTCAGATGCTTGGTTTTAATATTTCTAACCCATTATTGATCCTTTTTTTGGAGTAAAGTACGGAACCTTGGATGGAAGACAAGAAGTGTTCCTGAACTCCGATTAGGAATCAAGTGATAAGACCAAGAAATTATCTTGCAAAACGGAAATAGACAAAATAAGATTATTCAAATGGAAAATGATGGAAGCATGGAAAAATTACAATGCACAGATCTCAATTATCTTGCTGACTCAAGAGGACATTCCAAATATATAAAGTTCACCTAATAATGCGTACTCACTTTCAGGATACATCCCTTATTTTACATCCAGGTATAAATGATGAAGAAAATGCTCTTAATTTAAGAAATATAGCAATAACATTATTGGTGGCTCAGATTTATTCAAAATCAGAATCATTTGGTGAACAACTCTATGAATGGAGAGAGTCTGGGCATATCTATAGTCAGCACATATAATTTATTTATATTAGTATAGTGACATGGGTGGTAAACCCTAAAATTCAAGAAATGTGTGAATGCCTTTAATAGTGGATCATTTTTTTTCGTATATGATTTTTTAATGAATAATTCATCTAGGTGAAAATTCCAATGAATATAAGGAAAGTGGGAAGATCTTTCCACTAATCTTATAAATTAGTCAATGTCAGGGAAGTTACATGGGTAAGAAACCATATAAATATAAAGAGTGTGTAAAGGCATTGAAAAAGGTTCGTATCTCACTGAACATCTCATAAGTGGTACTGGTAAGAAAGCTTTCAAATGTGAGCACTACAAGTAATATGCAGGGACATTTTCTGGATCTTAGGGATTAAACTGGAAATTTCTGCTATAACTCAAGACTTATTCTTCATCAAAGAATTCATCCTAGTGAGGAAATATGTAACTGAACGCTATGGTTTTAAGGCATTTTGGTATAGCTTTCAACTATCGCAGTATCAGAGAATCTATGCTGATTAGAATCCCTATGAATTGAAGCACTGTGGGAAGGCCTTTCTTTTGTGATAGGATCAAAGAGCAAATTGAAGAAAGGAAAAAAAAAGAAGAAAGTCCACAAATAAATTAATATGGAAAGGTCTGTATCAAAAGGTCATATTTTACTTGATGACAGATAACTTTCATCATCTTTTAACGTTTTACAAATAATTTATGTAACTCAGTGGATTTCACTTTATTTCTAATATTCTGTAATAGTTTTATGCAGACTTTTTATATCTAGCTAACATTTATTTCACTATTCAGTTCAAACTGTGAATATAGGTTGACTAATTTCAGCAAACTCTTACCATACCATACCATTTTATCAATAGTTTCTTCATTTTGTATTGTTTTTTTCTATGTCCTTGATAAGTTATATTCTTACTTCTTTGTTTTTATAAAACTGTGGGCATGTAGGACTTGTCCCAAGTATATAAAACTGGTTTAACATATGAAAATCAATTAATATGATTCATCAAATGAACAGGCTAAAAAAGAAAATTCACAATGTCATATCAACAGTTGCAAAAAAGCATTTGATGAAATCTAGTATTGTGGTCTACCAGACTACTGATGATAAAAACAAACAAAAAAACAGCGACAGAATAAAACAAAACAAAACCAAAAAAACTTGCGGTAAACCATGAATAAAGGAGAACTTCCTTAGCTTGATCAAAGAATATCTACAAAAACCTACAGCTAAAATCATACTTAATGGTAATAAACTCATAATTTTCCCAATAAGATAAAAAACAAGACAAGGATGTTTTGCCTCACCATTGCTTTTCAACATCCTACTGGAAAGGTAATGAAATAGGACAAGAAAAGGAGATAAAAGATATACAGTTGGGAAGGAAGATATAAAACTGCCTTTGTTCATAGATGATGCTACTTTCTACAAAGAAAATCTGAAATAATTGAAAAAAAATTAATGAAACTAATAAGGGATTATAGTGAGGTTGCAGGTTAATATACAAAAGTCAATCATTTTTCTCCACCACCAGGAAGAAGTGAAATTTGAAATTTAAAAAATGCTATTTATATTAGCACTCAAAAAGTGAAGTATGTAAGTATAAATCTCACAAAATGTACATAGGATCTTTATGAAGAAAACTGCAGAACTGCAAAGAGTAAAGTCAAAGAAGAATTAAATGAATAGAGACACATTTCATATTCATGATAGGAAAACTCAATATGGTTAAGATATCAATTCTTCCCAAACTGAAATAGATTCAATACAATCCCAATCAAAATGCCATCATTTGCATACACATTTTGTGTATATGAACAAACTGATTCATCCCAAGGCAAAAAAAAAAAAAAATGAATGTAGGTTTAGATATTACACCCTTTACAAAAATTATATAGAAGTGGATCACAGTCTTAAATATAAAACATAAAACTATAAACCCCCTGGATGACAACATAAGAGAAAATATAGATAACTTTGGCTATAATAAGAACTTCTAAATACAACAAAACCATGGTCCATGAAAGAAAAAATTGATAAGCTGGACCTCACTAAAATTAAAAATTTCTTTGTGAAACACACTGTTGAAAGAGTGAAGAGAGAAGCCACAGACTGCAAGAAAATATTTTCAAAAGATACATCTTAAAGCACTGCTATCTAAAGTACACAAATTACTTTTAAACTCAACAATTATAAAAACAATCTGATTAAAAAATGGGCCAAAGACCTTAACGGACACACATCATGAAGATATACACCAGGCAAAACAGCAGATTAAAAGATGCTCCATATTATATCAATAGAGGAATGCAAATCACAGTAACAATGAGATATTACTACATACCTATTAGAATGGCCAAATTCCAAAACACTGAAAACACCACATGCTGATAAGACCTTGGAGCAACAGGAGCTCTTATTCATTGCTGGTGGGAATCCAAAATTGTACAGCCACTTTGGAAGACAAATTAGGCAGTTTCCTACAAAACTAAACATACTTTTACCGTATGATCCAGCTGTCATGATCCATGGTATACATCCAAAGCAGTCTAAAAATTATGTTCACCAAAAAACATTCACATAGATATTTATAGCAGCTTTATTCATAATTGCCAAAACTTGAGAACAATGAAGATGTTCTTCAGTAAATGAATAGATTAGGGAACTGTGTTTGACCTAGACAGTGGAATATGATTCAGCACTAAAAATAAATGAGCTAAAAAATAAAAATTAATAAATAAAAAGATATATTAGGTTGTTTATTTGGTATTTTTCTTGCTTTTTGAAGTAGACTTGTATTGCTATGTATTTCCTTCTTATGACCATTTTTGCTGTATCCCAACGATTTTGGACCATCCTGTCTTCATTTTCATTTGTTTCTATGTATTTTTTTCTATTTCTTTTTTCATTTCCAGATTGACTCATTTATTCTTTAGTAGTATTTTCTTTAACCTCATGTATTTGTGGTCTTTCTGAACTTTTTTCTTGTGGTTGACTAAAAGTTTCATAGTGTTGTGATCAGAAATTGTGCATGGTATGATCTCAATATTTTTGTATTTACTGAGGCCTCATTTTCAACTGATTATGTGATCTATTCTAGAGAATCTCCCATTTGGACTGGAAAAGAATATGTATTCTGCTGCTTTAGGATGAAATGTTCTGAATGTATCTATTAACTCCATCTGGTCCCAGTGTGTCATTCAAAAAAATTGTTTCCTTGTTGATTTTTTGCTTAGATGATATTTTCATTGATGTAAGTATGGTGTTAAACTCCTTATTACTATTGATAATTACTATTGATAATTACTATTATCAATGAGTTCCTTTATGTTTGATATTAATTGTTTTATATATTTGGGTGCTTAAAGTTGGAGATATAAATATTTACAATCATTAGATCTTCTTGTTGGATAGTCCCCTTTATTGTTATATAGTGCCCTTCTTATCTCTTGTTACAGTCTTTGTTTTAAAATCTAGTTTGTCTGATAAAAGTATTGCTACTCTGGCTTTCTTGTGATGTCTATTTGCATGATAGATGTTTCTCCATTCCCTCACTTGCAATCTGCATAAATCTTTAGATCTAAAATGAGTCTCTTGTAGGCAGTTTATAGATGGGTCTTATTTTTTTCTTTCCTTTTTTTTTTTTGTCCATTCTGATTGGAGCATTTAGCTCATTTACATTTTGAGTATTTATTGATTGGTATGAATTTAGTGCCATTTTATTACTTCTTTTGTCATTGTTTCTGGAGATTTTCTCTATTATTTTCTAGTCTTTGTCAATTTTGGTCTTTCCTTCCCACTCAAAGAGCCCTCTTTAATATTTTTGCAGGACTGGCTTAGTGGTCACAAACTCCTTTAGTTTTTGTTTGTCTGGAAAACTGTTGCTCTGTCTATTCTGAATGAGATAGCCTTGCTGGATGGAGTATTCTTAGCTGCATAGTTTACCCATTAAGTATGTTAAATATTTCATGACACTCTCTCTGACTTGCCAAGTTTTGTGGAGATCTGCAGCTAACTTCATGGGTCTTCCTTTGTAAGTTAGGGACTCCTTTTGTCTTGCTTTCAGGATTTTTTCTTTAACACTATATTTTGCAAATTTAATTACAGTATGTCTTGGTGTTGACCTTCTTTTTTTATTTTGGTGGGAGTTCTCTGTACCTCTGGATTTGGATGTCTTTTTCCTTCTCCAGATTAGGGAAGTTTTCAGCTATAATTTCCTCAAATAAAACTTCTGTTCCCTTTTCTCTCTCTTCTTCTTTTGGGACTCCTATGATACGAATATTATTATGTCTGATGGAGTCATTGAGTTCTCTAAGTCTACTTTCATGATCCAAGATTTTTCTTTACCTTTTTGTTCAGTTTCATTATTTTCCATAATTCTATCTTCTATATCATTTATTCTTTCCTCTGCTTCTTCTATCCATGTGGTCATTACAACCAGTCAGTTACACATAAAGGAGCTAGAAAAAGAACAAGTGAGGCCTAAACCCAGCAAAAGAAGAGAAATAATAAAGAAAGATTAAAGTCAAAATAAATGATATAGAAACAAAAAAAGATAGAAAAAAATTAATGATACCAAGAGCTGGTTCTCTGAAAAAAATTAATAAAATTGATAAACCCCTAGTCAGACTTATCAAAAAGAAAAAAGAAAGAACCCAAATAAATAAAATCACAAATGAGAGAGGAGAATTCACAACCAACACCTCAGAAATACAAAAAAAAAAAAAAAAGAACATTAAAAAAAATATGCCACCAAATCATACAATCTGGAAGAAATAGATAAATTCCTAAAAACATATAAAATATCAAAACTTAAACAGGGTGAGATATAAAGTTTGAACAGACAAATAACCAACAAAGAAATTGAGTTGGTAATCAAAAGTCTCCCAACAAACAAAAGTCCAGGCCCAAATGACTTTACTGGGGAAGTCTACCAAAATTTAAAGAATTAATAGCTAATATTATCAAACTTTTCCAACAAATAGAAATGGAAGGAAATCTTCCAAATTCATTCTGTGAGGTCAACATTACCCTGATTCCAAAACCAGACACAATCCCCCTAGAAAAGAGAACTACAGGCAAAGGCCAATACCCCAAATGGATGCAAAAATTGTGAACAAAATACTAGCAAATCAAATCCAACAGTACCTTAAAAAAATCATTCACCATGATCAAGTGAGATTTATTCCTGGATTGCAAGGGTGGTTCAGTATTCTCAAATCAATCAATGTTGTATACCACATTAATAAAAGAAAGGAAAAGAACCATGTGATCCTCTCAATAGATGCAGAAAAAACATTTGGCAAAGTACAACATCCACTCATGATAAAACCCTCAACAAAGTAGAGATAGAGGGAACCGCAACATAATAAAGGCCATATATAAAAAACCCACAGCTAATATCATCCTCAGTAGACAAAAACTGAGAGCTTTTCTTCTATGTCAGGAACAAGACAGAAATATCCACTCTCACTACAATTATTTAACATAGTACAGGAAGTCCCAGCATCACCAGACAACAAAAGGAAATAAAAGTCATCCAAATTGTCAAAGTCAAACTTTTCACTATTCACATGAAACTCTACATAGAAAATCCAAAAGACTCCACCAAAAAAATTGCTATAACTGATACATGAATTCAGTAAAGCCACAAAATACAATATCAACATACAGAAATCTGTTGCATTTCTACATACCAATTTAGAAGCAGCAGAAAGAGAAATCAAGGAATCAATCCCATTTACAATTGCACAAAGGAACATAAATGATACCTGGGAACAAACGTAATCAAAGAGATAAAGCATCTATACACTGAAAACTGTAAACAATTATGAAAGAAATGAAGATGACACAGAGAAATGGAAAGGCATTCCATGCTCATGGACTAGAAGAACAAATATTGTTAAAATGTCTATTTTACCCAAAACAATCTACAGATTTAATGCAATCCTTATTAAAATACTACCAGAATATTTCAGACAGCTAGAAAATTTGTATGGAACCACAAAAGGCCCCCAATAGTGAAATCAATCTTGAAAAAAGGAGGCATCACAATTCTAGACTTCAAGTTATATTGCAAAGCTTTAGTAATCAAAACAGTATAATACTGGCACAAAAACAGACTCATAGATCAATGCAATAGAGTAGAAAGCCCAGAAATGAACCTACAACTATATAGTCAACTAATCTTTGACAAAGTAAGAAAGAATATCCAATGGAAAAAAACATTTGCCTCTTCAACAAATGGTGTTGGGAAAACTGGACAGCAATATGCAAAAGAATGAATCTGGACCACTTTCTTATACCATACACAAAAATAAATTCAAAATAGATGAAAGACCTAAATGTGAGACAGGAAACAATCAAAATCCTAGAGGAGAGGGGCGCCTGGGTGGCGCAGTCGGTTAAGCGTCCGACTTCAGCCAGGTCACGATCTCGCGGTCCGTGAGTTCGAGCCCCGCGTCAGGCTCTGGGCTGATGGCTCGGAGCCTGGAGCCTGTTTCCGATTCTGTGTCTCCCTCTCTCTCTGCCCCTCCCCCGTTCATGCTCTGTCTCTCTCTGTCCCAAAAATAAATAAAAAACGTTGAAAAAAAATTAAAAAAAAAAAAAAATCCTAGAGGAGAACACAAACAGTAACCTCTTTAACTTTGGCCATAGCAGCTTCTTATTAGGTATGTCTCCTGAGGCAAGGGAAAAAAAAACAAAAATAAACTATTATTACTTTATCAAGATAAAAATCTTTCACATAGCATAGGAAACAGTCAACAAAATTTAAAGACAAACTTTGGAATGGGAAAATATACTTGCAAATGACATATCTGATGAATGGTTAGAATATATAAAGAACTTTTGAAGTTCAACACCTAAAACACAAGTAATCCAATTAAAAAATGGGCAAAAGATATGAAGAGATATTTTTCCAAAGAAGACATACAGATGGCTAGCAGACACATGAAAAAAATCATCAATGTTACTCATCATCAGAGAAATAAAAATAAAAACTACAAGATATCACCTCACCCCAGTCAGAATGGCTAAAATTAACAACACAGGAAACAACAGGTATTGGTTGGTAAGGATGCGGGAAAAAGGGAACCCTCTTACACTATTGGAGGGAGGAATACTGGTGCAGTCACTGTGTAAAATAGTATAGAGTCTCCTCAAAAAGTTAAAAATAGAATGACCCTATGACCCAGCAATCACACTGCTGGGTATTTACTCAAAGGTTACAAAAATACTGATTCAAAGGAATACATGCACCCTGATATTTACAGAAGCATTATCCACAATATACAAATTATGAAAAGAGCCCAAATGTCCATAGACTGGTGAATGGATTGGAATGGAATACAATGGAATATTACTCAGCCATAAAAATGAATGAAATCTTGCCGTTTGCAAAGACTTGAATTTTGCTAGAGAGTATTATACTAAGTGAAATAAGTCAGTCAGAGAAATACAAATATGATTTCACTCATATGTGGAATTTAAGAAATAAAACAGATGGGGGCACCAGGGTTGCTCAGTCAGTTAAGCATCCAAGCCTCGATTTCAGCTCAGGTCATGATCTCACAGTTTGTGAGATCAAGCCCCTCATCAGGCTCTGTGCTGAGAGTGGGGAGCCTACTTAGGATTCTCTCTCTCCCTCTTTCTCTGCCCCTCACCAGCACCCACATATGTGTGCATGCTCTCTTTCTCTCTTTCTCAAAAATAAACACTTTTAACAAATGAAACAAATGAACATAGGGGGAAAAGGGAAAAAGAGGATGAACCAGAAAACAGATTCTTAACTACAGAGAACAAATTGAGTATTACTGGAGGGGAGGTAGGCAATGGGATGGGTTAAATGACTGATGGGTATTAAGGAGGGCACTTATGATGAGCACTGGGTGTTGTATGTAAGTGATGAATCACCAGATTCTATACCTGAAACCAATATTACAGTGTATGTTAACTAACTGGAATTTATTTTTTTTTTTCAACGTCTTTTATTTATTTTTGAGACAGAGAGAGACAGAGCATGAACGGGGGAGGGGCAGAGAGAGAGGGAGACACAGAATCGGAAACAGGCTCCAGGCTCCGAGCCATCAGCCCAGAGCCTGACGCGGGGCTTGAACTCACGGACCGCGAGATCGTGACCTGGCTGAAGTCGGACGCTCAACCGACTGCGCCACCCAGGCGCCCCAAACTGGAATTTAAATAATAACTTGGAATGAATGAATGAATGAATGAATAAATAAATAAATAAGCTATCAAGCAATGAAAAAGCATGAAGAAACCTGAAATGCATATCACTAATTGAAACAAGCCAATCCAGAGGCTCCTGGCTGGCTCAGTTGGAAGAACATGTGACTCTGATCTCTAAGTCATGAGATTGGTCCCCGTATCTGGTGTTAGAGATGACCTAAAATAAGTGAATAAAATGTTTAAAAAATAAGAAGCCAATATTAAAAGGCTACACAATGTGTGATTTCAACTATATAGCATTCTAGAGAAGAGAAAACTATGGAGACAACAAAAAGATCAGTAATTTCCAGGAGCTGAGCCGTAGGAGAGATGACTAGGTAGAACACAAAGCTTTTTTAGGGCAGTGAATCTACTCTGCATGATACTGTAATGATGGATACATGTCATTAAACAATTGTCCAAAACTCATACAGTGAACCCTAATGTAAACTGTGGAATTTGTGTGATTGTGATGTGTCAATATAGGTTCATCTATTTTAACTATGTACCACTCTCTCTGACCCTCCAGATGCTATTAATGAGGGAGGCTATGCATATTTGGGCATAGGCAGTATATGGGAAATCTCTGTACCTTCCACTCCGTTTTGCTGTGAACTCAAAACTGCTCTAAAAATATTCTATTAAAAGAGAAAAAATTCATAACCTATGTCATCATTGCTACTCTTATTATTTGAAATATATTTTATACTGTATTTTGTTTGTGAAGGCAGTATCATCTATTTTCTTTTATGAGATCAGTTTTTATCTTCAAAAGTATTAGAAAAAACAAAGATAAAAGGATGGCCACTAATGCTATCTGAGACCTCCAGCAGAACATTTTGACATCATTGTTTTAAGATATTTTATGAAAAAGCGATTGTGTTAATGATATCCCCCTAAATCTGTTTTTGTTGTGACAAGTTGTTTTATGAAAGAGGTTGGCTTATCAAAGTTGCTTAATACATATAAAATATAGTTTCATTGTTTATTTTAAAAGAAAGCATATGAATTTACCCTTTTTATAAATAATGTATTTCCATTAACTACAAAGATATTTGTGCTCTCCTTTGCTCTACCTCTAAGTAATATTTCAATTTTTAAAGATCAGTCCATGATGTATTACTTGCATACAACAATATTCAACAATTTTAAATGTGCAAATTAAAGACTTATGAAAATGACATTCAGGGGCGCCTGGGTGGCTCAGTCGGTTAAGCGTCCGACTTCGGCTCAGGTCGTGATCTCACGGTCAGTGAGTTCGAACCCCGCGTCAGGTTCTGTGCTGACAGCTCAGAACATGGAACCTGCTTCTGATTCTGTGTCTCCCGCTCTCTCTGACCCTCCCCCCATTCATGCTCTCTTTCTGTCTCAAAAATAAACGTTAAAAAAATGAAAAAAAAAAAAGAAAATGACATGCAATCATATAAACACTGCTACAACCATGATATACAGCTTTCTATCACCCCCCCCCAAAATTCTCTCATGTTTCTGTCACAATCTGTCTTCCATCCCCATCCCTAGCTCTAATAATCACAAACCTAAGTTCTGCCACTATAACTTTGCCTTTTCTAGATTTTCATATGAATGACAGCATAAAAAATATCTTCAACTAAAGCAGGATCTAGTGAGGCCCATGGGTCAGAGACTAGTCTTAGTTCTTAAAAAACAAATCAGTATGTGGATCAAATAGCAAATACAAGTCTAGGCAACAAAAGACTAAATTGAAGTATTTAGAGTAATTTATTTTAAAGGTACATAAGAAGAGTAGCAACTAAGCACTGTGGAGCAGTATAGGAATAAACAGAGTCCAGAATAAATGCTATCAATAGCAGTGCATAGGCATTAAATTACTCAGGATTAAACTTGATGCTAATAGCAAATTCAAAAATACCTAACATTATCTGAGTGCTTCTCATTATTCCAGGCGCTGTAGTAAGTGCTACACAGTCAATCCCCACAAAAACCCTCTGTGGGAGTTCCTATTATTATCTTTTTTTGACAAGTGGGACATGTATTAAATAACTCGGCAAAAGTTACCCATTTAATAGTGCTAGACCCAAGACTGGAACTCAGGTGCTCAAACACTAGAGAGAGACAAATATAAACTCCAAGCCACAAAGTGGTTTAGACATTTGGTCCAATTTCAACATTTAATAAACAGGTCTAGAGTAGTTAAATGCATCACTCAGGTTAGGCCAACTCTTAGATTCAAGGTTGACTGATATAATTTCCTGAACTTCAGCCTAGATATTTATTATTATTAACAATGTCACTGGCACTTTTAATATTATAATAACCATTTAATTCAATATTTAAAAGTATGTGTGTATATATAAATTATATATAACATATATAGTTGGTATATATTTAAACACATTGTTATGTATACATTGAACAATGAATCCAATTCATTCAGCTTATTTTGATCAGTTGTTAATGAGGTTTACAAGTGGGTAAACAGTATATTTGATAATGTTGATAGAATACACGTGTAGTAACAGGAACTGAGATTGACTCACCGTTCTATGAACAAGTTTACTAATTATTAAAAATAAAGAGATTAAGAACTATAATTTCTTTGTAAGATCTAAGGCTGAAAATTTATTATTTTATTGGATAAATAGTTGTCATAACTTTACATAAGCACCCTCAAAGAATTCTTAGATGTCTTACCATTTAAAGGTTCTTTTTGGATGTTTACTCAGAGTGAAAAAATTTCAGAAATAAGACATATTCTTACTGAGTTCTTAGGAAAAAGCAAATTATAATTGATGCTAAGTTTTTTAGATTTAAGGCACGATGTTTATAAAAAAAATTATCTGGAAATAAGACATAATTGTATGCATTATACATAGTGTATTTCAGAACTATTTCCATACTTAACCTAGTAAAAAGAACTTAATGTGTATATTTCAGCTTTTCATAATAGTATCCATTATAAACTTCACCTACTTGGTTTATTACTTACTATTGTCATTCACTCTGTTTTAATACTATGGAAGTGGTCAAAGGAAGTGTATGTCTAAGATGCTCTAGTTCTGCTTACTAACGACGCTAAACCTAAATAAGTTGGCTCAGCACAATCCCAACCAGGCATTTTTCTTATTTTTCACATTCATACTGTTCCAGGTGACCAATGGTTTGTGTATGTCCTTAATTTTACAATATCATGGCCATTGAGTTAAGAAAAAAAAAGTTCCTTAGATTCTTTATCAAGAACTTCTAAGCCTGAATGATAAAGTTATAAACCTCAGCAAAGGATATGATCATGATTAGAAAACAGAATAAATTTATAAGACATTTTATTTCTGTACAATGGTATGAATACAAATTGATCTTCCAGTTTTCTAAAAGAAAAAAAAAGCTGAGATCTCACCTTCTTTTCCAGTACTCAGTAGAAATCAGTGTAATATAAATATCAATTTATTGAAATTATTTTCTGCCAACATATAGTTACACATTATTCTCAATATATCTGCACACGATCATTCATTAATTGATTTGTATGTGCTACTCAAATGAACATTTTTTATAAAGAGGTATAAAATAAAGGTCTTTTTCCCTGATCACATAAAGCAGTAGGTAATGCAATATACTGTTGCTAGTAACAGCAGTTCCTAGAGGAAGTTGTTAGCTCACAATATGGAATTGTAGGATATATGTTGCTCTTTGTGTTCAGACAGGAAGACCTCAGATGGTTCGCAGAATGTGCCTGTGGGAGATGACTATTGTACAGTATAGTAACTCAAAATCTTTTCGACTTGGCATGAAATAACTTCTAAGCACGATGCAATTGTAAGCTAACCCACTGAAACCCATGTCTTATTCAAGTAAAATAAAAGGCAATCATATATTTAGGAGAGCATGAGACACATGTTGTCTATTAAGGATCAGCCACAAGGGAAGATATGTCTTTTTAAAAGGTTTTATTTTGATACAAGATGGAATCTTACAGTCAGTAACTCAGTTTAAAGAGGAATCCGTAATTACAAAAGGAATATCCCATCTGTTATTAAAATGTGACAGATACTGTGATTCTTGGGAATGACTTTTTTTAGAGAAAGATTATTCAATTTACTGACTGAAATATGTTCATTTTTGAAGATTATATGTCAGTGATGTCAATTCACTGTGCTTTGGCCTTTGACAAAATACACGCATTAAAAATTTTGTCATTTTAGTGTCCAAATTTTCAGGTTCCTAAAATCAATATTATAGGAGACCAGAGTGTATTGACAAAAATCTACATTGTCTCTCAGCTCACAGATGGAATGCCTAAACATCTTCAGTAAGTGTCCCGTAGGCAGTCACACACAGTTGCCTCTTTTCAGTTTGGCACACCACTTGGTTATTTTGGCCAGGAAAGGCTGATGCTTTTCTGTGCTACAGTGACACTTATTTAACATGACATAAACAGTGATAGCAGACTCTCTGCAGTGAGCAGTGATTGAGATGACAAAATCTTGGCATCGTTTCAAAGACAATGAAAAAGATCTTTCATTTGTTGATTTTTGAATATGTTGAATACCAAGGACAAAGATGAGATCCACTTGGTGCAAAGGATGAAGGACTAATAAACTCAAGTGTGAACATAACTGTCTTTATCATTAAAGACTATCGTATCCTTTCCATCTGTAGTTTAATTGTAGCCAGTCCAGAGACTGAAAAATTTTCAAGAGATATATAGTGCTTTACATATATCATTTTTTTCAATTTTGTCATTCTGTAAAGAAGGTACTATTATTATTATAATTATTATTATCCACATTTTTGGTGATAATACCAAGTATTATCAGAGAGATTATGTGACTTGCCTAAGGTGATGCACATAGTTCATAGCAGGACTAGGGTCTGAACACAGGCCACCCATACTCCTAATACCTTGTCACTAACTCTGAGATAAAAATAGAGTGGGTCACAATGTATTGCAACCTCTGTATTCTGATGTTATTTCATGATTGAGACAATGTAATACAATATATAAAACCAGGAATATCAAGACCAATGAAATTATGTCAATATTACGCAGTTAACTATCATAAGCTTAGAGACAAGATCAGGGAATGTAGTCAGAGGGGTGCACCAGGCAAGGAAGAAAACTGAAGCTCAGTGTTTGGAGAAGCACTCTTACCTGAGCTCATACTAGGATATGTTCTTCTGTTAAGAGTCCTCATTAGGATTCTGGATTTTGCCTTCATGGCACTATCCACAATTGAAATTACTTATAAATTTATTTGCATAACAATGTCTATTTCTCTGCTAAATTGTATTTCCAGGTAGAACAAAAAGCCTTGAACATTGTAAGTACTCAACAAATCTTTTCAAAGAAATTGCAAGTTGAATGCTCAGGCAAAGGGAGTCGAAACAGAAACAAAACAGTCACAAACAATTCCAAAAAGAAGTTTCAAATTTTAATGATACCACTTGTCTGCTGATGTTCTATTGCACTTTTGACCTAGCAGAATTCTTGGGGTTATAAGAGGTTTCTACAGGCACCTTTTTCTTTGGAAAATAACCCTCAAATATATGCTTTCTTGAATCTTACAGGTACCTCTAACTTTGATAAAAAACTCATTACTTATTACTGTCATACTCATTGCTCTCATGTAATGAATTCACTGTGAACACATAGACTAAATAAAATGTATTGTTAAATCAATTGCATGAAATTCTCTAAATCTATACATCATATTGAGGAAATTAATTCCATTTTCTCTGAAGAGTTTCATTTGATCTGTCCATGGATGATTAGTAAAATACAATGTGGTATATATATGCAATGGGATATTCTGTTTTTAAAAGTAAATAAATTTTGACATGTGATACAACATGAATGAAACTTGACATTATCCTAAGTGAAATAAGCCAGACAGAAGAGAACAAATATTGTATGATTCCACTTAAAAGAGGTACCTCAAGAAGTTAAATTCACAAAGTCACAAAGTGGAATGGTGTTTACCAGGAGCAGGGAGAGGAGGAAATGGGAATTATTGTTTAATAAGCCAGTTTTAGTTTGCAGTGATGAAAAGTTCTGGGGATGGATGGTGATGATGGCCACACAACAGTGTGGATGTACTTAAATCCAAAGGTGTGTACACTTAAAAATTGATAAAATGCTAAACTTTTTGTATATTTTACCATGATAAAAAATATAGAGCAAAAAAAAAAAAAAAAAGAAATTACATTTGCAATCAGCATCTCACCAGAAATGCTGAAGTTGTTTCCTTGGTATTATAGGTTTCTTGGACCTATGCATATTGACTGCTAAACTTACTAAGACAAAATTCAAGGTTTTATGTTATTTAGGCAATTGATTTGAACTTTAATTTGAATTATTTAATTTCCTAGTTCCTTATATCACTCAGATATTTTATTTTTAATTAATTTACAATTAGTTAAAATACTCTTTTATTTGTTTAGAAACATCAGTATTAGAAGTCAATAACATATTTTTGTCAACCAGCTATATACACTTTACAAGTAATTCTGTCAATCTTTGTCTAGGCTTATATTTATTTAAAATAAAATATGAATTTTTGTAATAATTAGAAGTATGTAAAAATTGGAACACAAATTAATATACAGACACACAAGTATTGTCTTGATTATATATAACAATTCATATCAATGTTATTACTTATAATCTTAGTATTATTTTTATAATAATTTTAATGAAACAATGTTATGTTAGATCATTCCTGTAATATGCATTTTTGCCCTGGCAAACAGATGAGTACATTGACAACTCAATTCAAAAAGAGAACACTCTAAGAAAAACTTCCACCCTAATTTTGAAATTTAGTTATACTGTTAAACAGCATTCTTGATATGGTATACTTTATGTGAAAGTAAAGCCACTTTTAAGGCACCTATAACTTTTTGTTTTATATGAGCCAGTGTTACAGATAACTGACTGAGATTTGAGAAAGTATTTCAGTCATAACTATGAACCTGTTATATTTTGTGTTATGTCATAGTAAAAGCAAGAGAATAATGCATGATTCACTAATAATGATAAGGCACAGATTTATTGTTACAAAATAACTTCGTTTCCTACTGTTTTCCATTTAAATACAGTTTTAATCCCAAAGTCAGAAGAACTGCCATTTTCTTTGCCTTTAACTAACTCATATTATCCTGTTTTTGGATTTAAGAATCTAATGGCCAAGTGAATTAAATGCAAAGAAAAAAATGACGAGAAAATAAATCAGAAGGTGAGGGAGATGTGGATATAAAAAATTGGTTAATGTCTAAGAAAATATTTTGGCACATGTGGAATACATTTTGGGAGGGTTGCTATAGAATATACCCAACAATGATTACTTTAGGTACACTAATTTTTCATAATTTTTAAATATATGCTTATGTCATCAGGACAAAATATAAACAAATAAGACAAGAATGTCATCTGACCTTATAAACTTCTGCTAGGGAGAATCTAAGAATAAATTGGTTTCTTTTTGGAGTATCTAAACAGATAGATGGGGAGTATATCATCCAGATAGTGCTCCATATGTAGAAATAAACAACCTCAAGCAACTTTCAAATTATGATAAATGTATTTATATTACATTCAGTTTGTTTTATGTGGCCTGGTTATGTGTTGAATTATTATTATTACATCTACTTGCTTCCTTGGTATCTCAAATTTTCACTTAGAAGGAAGTTGATGTGGTGATATAAAAAATACCAATCTACCTAATATCCTTTCTGGCCTTGATATGCATAAAAGAAAAAGAATCAAGTGACTTTTTCTATGATCTGGCATGATGTGATTTGGTCACACCTCTTAAACATTCTATTAAAATACCTAAATATTTTTTCCAGTTATAAAATCCTTCAGAATCAGCCAGTTGTTGGTAGAAATCAAGAAATTTGCATAACTTAAAAGGAAAATATAATTTACAAGAAATGAAAAACTACTCACTAACTTTTAAAGAGTCTCTGGGGGGGCACCTGGGTGGCTCAGTAGGTTAAGTGTTTGACTCAGGCTCAGGTCATGATCTTGCAGTCTGTGAGTTCAAACCCTGAGATGGGCTCTGTGCTGACAGCTCAAAGCCTGGAACCTGCTTTATTTTCCATGTCTCCCTGTCTCTCTGCCTCTCCCCTGCTCATCTTCTGTCTCCCTCTCAAAAATAAATAAACATTAAAAAAATAAAATAAAAATAAAAATAAATAAAGAGTCTTTAAGGAAGGAAAGAAATCAGATTTTCTCTTCCCACAACACTGGATTAAGATAATTTAGAGGATTGGTCCTGATTTATCAGAAATACAATAGCTATAAACCCTCATAGATTATATAAATACAGTCTTAGATCTCTGTTGTCAACTCTCATAAAATCTGTTTTATTCAAAATTAGAAACTTGCTAAACATAATAAACACTATCATCAAGAGTACTTGCCTTTCTTATTTTGTATAAAGCTTTCATATATATTTTCTCACCAGGAACTTAATTTTTATTACTCACCAAGTAAAAGATGAGGGTTGAATAAATAATGTACATGGAGAGAAATTTGTAATGTGCCTAATGAGCCGATTTCAGCAAATTACAAACCAATGAGAAGTTAAGAATGAAGGTGGAATAAATACATATGGGGAAAGAGAAATTACTGAGGGATGAGAGAGGTAACAGAAATGGTCATTGTCAGTGTTAGTTAAGGCTATACATGCTACACAGTGCAGAAAATAAATAATATAAAGAAGTGACTTTTAAATCCCTTGAGAAAAGCTTAGTAAAATTTCTCTTAGTAAACCTAGTAAAATTTTCTGATCATACAGAAAAAGTTCAATTGCTTAAATTTGTTCTAATCTAGAATAGTATCAAGGCTGTTAACTAATCAGAATAAAACATTTCCATAATGACACTTTATAAGACCCATTTTCTACCTTTCTGCTGCTAAAAATTAAATTACATACATTTAGCAATTTTCTAAGTGCTTTAAAAATATCTTTATTCTCTCATCTTGCTATTTGAAGCTTTATTTTTCAAACTAACACTTCCTGTGCAAGAGTACGGGGAAAAGAAAAATAATGGAAAATGCTAAGGATACTTAGAAATAAGATTTCTTTTTTCAAGAATTATTGGCACCAAAGGAAAGTCCTTTTTAGCTTAGTTTTTGTTGTTACTTAATTTTTTTTAATTTATTCATTTTTGAGAGATGGAAAGAGATAGAGAATGAGTGGGGGAGGGGCAGATAGAGAGGGAGACAGAATCTGAAGTAGGCTCCAGGCTCTGAGCTGTCAACACAGAGCCCAACACAGGGCTCAAACTCAGGAACCCTGAGATAATGACCTGAGCCAAAGTCGGACGCTTAACCAACTGAGCCACCCAGGCACCCCGTTTTTGTTTTTATTTTAAATATATATATCATAGAGGAAATACTAACTGACCTCCAATTTGTTCAGTAAAGAATTCGGGGATATCTTACCATACCAGTAAAAATTTCATTGTATTTCTCTTCATGGATTTTAGACAATTTACCAGATATTTGAGCCTTCAAAATTTCTAGCAGTGGAATCTTGAAAGCCTCCAGTAGGATGTCTTACTCTAAACCAGTCAGTTAAAAGTGCTGATTCAACTCAAAAAGTTATGATACTTACCTGAAGAATGAAATTTAAGGGACCGCTACCTTCATTAAGAAAGTATTGCATAAACTAATTTTTAGCTGATGTAACAAATTTGATTTGTGAAACAGTTGATCCCATGTTGACTTTAGTTGCCATTTTATAAAGTTTTATATGCATCTTATTATAAATAAATGTGTCTTGAACCTATTGTATTTAGCAGTTAATTTTGTCTGGAAGAACAAAATCAAGTTCACACTCTAATTAAATACAAAATAACAAAGATAGCGAGTGATAAGTAATGGAAATCTTTAGTACGAATAGCTCTTTATTTTAATCTTCTGCTGTTTTTATAACTTGCTTTTTGCCCAAATCAGGTATGCTATTTCTGGTCTATTATCTTTGAAAGCCGTGTATTTGACAATTTATATATTTTAAAATATTCTAACTTGGTTGAAAGTGTGTAATCATGTTTGTGTGCACATCCAGCATATCATGTATAATATACGGTTTATTTCCCACTCTTTACTACATAAATGTGAGAAATCTTGAGTCAAGTAGGGCATTGGAAAGTCACAGTGATCCTTTCTAAACACCAACATCTAACTGAAAAAAGGCTTAAATATCAAGGGTTTCCACCAACTTAGAAAAGTTGCGTATTTCAAACTACACTTTAAAAGCTCTTTGATTATCTTCTTTACATTGTGCAAGGTGAAATAACTAAGAGAATATTAAAAGCTTTTTTAACATAAAACCCTAAATCAAAGATACTATAAGGGGAAAAGTAACACACACATACACAAATATGTATATATATGCACATACATACATGCATACATGTAAAAAAATCAGAATTAGAATTGCTTGAATAATTATTTTATATACTTTTAATTGTATCTTTGAAATAAGGGATCGTTAACAACTTGATATAAAGCAGAAAAATACCTTCAATACTAGTGAACAATTGATCAGCAGCGTGATTGCAAAAAAGTTTTAATACACAATTAAGTACATGGAAAGATTTAGCCTATGCTTAACTCAACTTTTTTCTTAATCACCATAAGTTTACATCTTAAACATATTATTATTATCACAATCAGGAGAAAAATGTGTTTGGAATTGTTTTCCCTAAAAAATGGTCTACATGTTGATTATATGTGCACTCTATTTTTTCCTACATACTTGGCAAATTAGCCTCTTTCTTTAACAAGCTTATTGATTTCATGTTCTGAGCCACTAAGTCAAATTAGCAAGGAATTAAATACATATTAAACATACAAAATACTGATACTTGCAGTTTCATAAAAGGAGAAGTACTAGATCTGGGATTTTGATAAAAGTTCAGATCAGTGATGTCTAATAGACATATAATATGAAATCCAAATTTGATTTTAAAGTTTCCTTTTTTTTTTTTTTAAGTTTCTTTATTTATTGAGAGAGAGAGAGAGAGAGAAAGCACAAGAGTGGGATAGGGGCAGAGAGAGAGGGAGAGAGAATTCCAAGCAGGCTCCATACACTCAGTGCAGAGCCTGACCTGGGGCTCGAACTCACAAACCATGAGATAATGACCTGAGGAGGCTTAACCTACTGAGCCACCTAGATGCCCCTGATTTTGAATTTTCTAATAAGCGCATTAAAAAGCAAGCAGGGGTGCCTGGGTGGCTAGGTTGGTTGAGACTCCGACTCTTGAACTTGGCTCAGGTCATGATCTCAGGGTTCATAGGTTTGAGCCCTGCATCAGGCTCTGCATGGCGGTGCAGAGCCTGCCTGCGATTCTCTTTCTGTCTCTTGGTCACTCCCCTGCTCACAATCTCTCTCTCTCTCTTTCTCTCTCTCTCAAAATAAATAAATAAATAAAACATTTTTTAAAAAGCAAACAGCAAATGTGAATTTAATAATAAATCTAATGTAACACAATATATAAAATATATGTTTATAAATTTATATTTTATTAATAATTTTACATCATTTTTCTCTGAAATTCCTCAAAATTTTGTGTGTATTTCATACTTAAACGCAACAAGTTTTATGATAGATTTTCATCAGAAAACTTGATATGAATTTGGGGTTTATAATATTTACAGTAAAAAAAGTTTCACATACATACGTTGTTCCAAACATACTTAAAATTTTTCATAAAAAGAACTGAAAATTGGTATTTAAATATTAATTAATTACATTAAATAATATTAAAAAGTCAATTCCTCATTTGCACTGACCATATTACAACTGTTCAGTAACCGCATTTTTCTGGTGACTACCCTATTGATAAATGAAGACTCTTTCATCTTATAAATTCCTTTAAAGAACCTACCATTTGCTAACACAGGGAAGATGCTGAGAATATGGAGTAATATATTTTTCAATTGAATGGGAGTTATAGACAAGGGAATAGTCAAGTACAATGTACTGTAAATAGTGCCTAATATGAAAGTATGCATTAGGCACTATGGGAGAAAATGAAATGAGTTGCCAATGATGATACTTAAACAGTAATGGCAGAAGAGTGACGTCAGATAGATGGCAGTCCAGGAAATTACAGACTTTCATTCCCCAATGGAAACACTAAATAAACCATTAGAAGCTGACTAAAATAACTTCATAGGAGCTCTGAAAATCAAATATCTAAAGTAATCAAGTGAATGTTCAGTGAAGAAAAGGCCACACTTAAAATACTAGGAAAATTTGGAGTGCTTATTAATATTTTCCTGTCTCCTCTCCAGCGTGGCATGGTCCATTTTAGGAGATACAGTGGCCCAACTTCAGTTCTCTTTTGCAAACTAGAGAGAGTAGATTAAGATGATTTTGCATTGTTCTAACCTGTCTGTAAACTGCCAAAGTGATTTGTCTATATAAAAACTAAATCAGAGCTCAAATGACTAAAAATAGCTCAGATCTCAGGATAATGGAACCAAGCATAGCTCATTAGAACTGCAGGGGGCAAAAACCCACAGACACCTGGGACAAGAGATTTCTGAGTGAGAAATATGATAAAATAGCAAAGGCCCCAAGACAAACGGGGGGGTAATATTCTTAAGGAAATTAAGATATTTAAATTTTTTTAATGTTTATTTATTTTTGAAGGAGAGAGAGACAAAGCATGAGCAGGGGAGAGGCAGAGAGAGAGGCAGATACAGAATCTGAAGCAGGCTCCAGGCTCTGAGCTGACTACACAGAGCCCAATATGGGGCTTGAACTCACAGCTGTGAGATCATGACCTGAGCAAAAGTCAGATGCTTAACTGACTGAGCCACCCAGGCACTTCGAGAAATTAAGATATTTAAAACACTCATGGGGGCTCCTGGGTGGCTTAGTCAGTTGAGCATCTGACTTCGGCACAGATCATGATCTCATGGTTCGTGATCTCAAGCAGCGCATTGAGCTCAGTGCTGACAGCTCAGAGCCTGAAGCCTGCTTCAGATTCATTCTGTGTCTCCCTCTCTCTCTGCCCCTCTCCCACTCATGCTCTGTCTCTCCAAAATGAATAAACGTTAAAAAAAA